>NC_135236.1:543706674-544022785 GCF_051348905.1 Ranitomeya variabilis | reverse complement strand
CTCCTCGTCCCCTTGCTATCTAGGCCCCCTCCTCTTCTCTCTATACACTGCCCCTATTGGACAAACAATCAGCAGATTTGGGTTCCAGTATCATCTCTATGCTGATGACACCCGATTATACACTTCTTCCCCTGACATCACCCCTACCCTAATTCAAAATACCAAGGATTGTCTGTCTGCTGTCTCTAACATCATGTCCTCCCTCTACCTGAAACTAAATCTCTCCAAAACGGAACTTCTTGTGTTTCTTCCTTCTACTAACCTCACTCTACCCAACATCGAAATTACCCTGGAGGGTTCAACCATAACTCCCAAGCAGCATGCCCGCTGTCTTGGGGTCATATTCAACACTGAACTTTCCTTTACTCCCTATATCCGATCACTCACTCGCTCTTGTCACCTGCATCTTAAAAACATCTCCAGAATCCGACCTTTTCTCACCGTTGAAACTGCTAAGACTCTAACTGTCGCTCTTATTCATTCTCGTCTGGACTACTGCAACTCTCTTCTAATCGGTCTCCCTCTTACCAAACTTTCTCCTCTCCAATCCATCTTGAATGCTGCAGCCAGAGTCATATTTCTGTCCAGCCGCTTCACCGATGCCTCCATCTTGTGCCAGTCATTACACTGGCTACCCATTCTCTACAGAGTCCAGTATAAACTCATCTCTCTCACCCACAAAGCTCTCCACAGTTCTGCACCGCCTTATATCTCCTCTCTCATCTCTGTCTATCACCCTACACGTGCCCTCCGTTCTACAAATGTGAAACAACACCGTGAGCACAGCTACGAAGTGGTGCTATAGTTAGGCTCCCACGCCATATACTTAATCAACATAAAACTTAGCACTCAACTTAGGATGCTGGAACAGAAGAATTTATTTTGCAGTATACTCAAAATGTTTTGGTTCAACATGAACCTTCTTCAGTTACGTATACGGAATACATGTGATGAATGGGGCCGGAAGTCAGTGGGCCACACAAATTCTATGCTGGGGGAGAGAGAGACTAGCGTTGGACTCCGCGTCTGGTGGCATGCACGCCTACACCTCGCTCTCCTAAAGCACTTCTCTCTGCATACCTCGGCTGTGGTCCCCCAGCATAGAATTTGTGTGGCCCACTGACTTCCGGCCCCATTCATCACATGTATTCCGTATACGTAACTGAAGAAGGTTCATGTTGAACCAAAACGTTTTGAGTATACTGCAAAATAAATTCTTCTCTCCGTTCTACAAATGACCTAAGACTAACATCCCCTGTAATCCGAACCTCGCACCTCCGTCTCCAAGACTTATCTCGTGTTGCGCCAGCTCTCTGGAATGCACTTCCCCAGACGATCAGACTGATACCTAGCCCCAACCTATTCAAGCGCGCTTTGAAAACCCATCTCTTCAAACAAGCCTACCACATCAACTACTCAGTAAACTAACTTTGCCCTGTTCCACTTGCACTTAAACACACGGGCTGATGACCGGATCATGCAGCTTTATATGAAAATCCCTATTTATTATAATTGCCAGACCTGAAATAACTATCACTTTTCACCTATTGTGTCCCCCCATTT
This sequence comes from Ranitomeya variabilis, assembly GCF_051348905.1. Classification (NCBI taxonomy): domain Eukaryota; kingdom Metazoa; phylum Chordata; class Amphibia; order Anura; family Dendrobatidae; genus Ranitomeya; species Ranitomeya variabilis. The sequence continues at coordinate 544,021,222 of NC_135236.1, read as the reverse complement.
CCTTGTAGATTGTAAGCTTGCGAGCAGGGACCTCACTGCTAATGTCACTGTTTAAATTGTCTTAACTCGTACCGAATTTATTGTTTGTACATGTCCCCGCTTAATTGTAAAGTGCTGCGGAATATGTTGGCGCTATAGAAATAAAAATTATTATTATTATTATTATTACTACCTGACACATCTGCTGGTTCCTCTCAGCTTCAGCTTCCATCTCACAGGCAGGCAGGGTTGTAATATTGTTGCAATACAGCAGAGCTCAGAGAGCTGCAAACAATGTGTTTGCAAGGAGACAAAGTTAATTTCTCCTTTTCTGTGTTAATTACATGGCTCACACTAGTACCTTCCCATTTCATGTAAAACAAGCCCTGGAGACCCAGTTATCTTCCAGGTAACGTCCTCCCCATAGCCCGGAAGAGGTTATTTACGTATTAGAAAAACATGGATTTCTCTAGAATGAGACATCAGATCGCAGATATCCAGGTATTATTTTATTCAGCTTCCTATGACCTGCATGCCCATATAGACAGCTTAAAAGGGTTGATCCTACTGACAGATTCCCTTTCAGCTGAATAGCCAGGGAAGCCACGTTCAAGTCTAGGAGGTCAGGCGCTGATGTTAGATAGAGAGAGTAGTCATACAGCCCAAGGATCAAATCTAGACAGAAATTACAAGAATAAATAAGGTGCAAAGATGGGTCACACTCAAAGGTTGATTTATTAATAAGTGGACCATGATAGTATGGCAATACCATACCTGACACTGGAAGGGCAGTTATATGAGTATATAAATAGAGCATCATGATACCCATTGACCGCCAAACCCATCCTGACTCTGGTCTACTAGCTGGTGACAGTGACACACCAACCAAGAAGAAAACAGAAGGCTGACAGCACTCACTAACTGGGGCGCCCGTCCAAGTCCAGGGAACCTTCCAGGACCATCGGAGATTCAAATGATAAAGTAACAGCGCTCCATCCAGGTGTATAGTTCAAAGGAATAAGTTTATTTTGCCATATAGTAGCAACGTTTCGACCATATAGGTCTTTATCATATGCTTGATAAAGACCTATATGGTCGAAACGTTGCTACTATATGGCAAAATAAACTTATTCCTTTGAACTATACACCTGGATGGAGCGCTGTTACTTTATCATTTGAGTGACACACCAACCAGCAGAATGAGCTGTAACCGTACAAAATGTATTGGCTGGGTCTGGGTGGTGAACACACCGCCATGCAGGAGGAAAGAGCACTTCCCTTCCAGAGCCCTGTTCACTGGTTGGTAGCCAGCATGGGAAGGAGCACTGTCCCTGTGCTGTCAGCACTGCAACAGGGCAGTATCAGGTAAGTTCATTATACATATCTAGTATATTGCAAATTAAAACAAAACATTACATGAATATGAAAAAAAATTGTTGTGTCATGAAGGCAATTGCTGTGATGAAAAAATGGTTAAATTGAATGTTACAGTAGATATACGGTATATTTTTTTAAATAAATCCTGTTTTTTTGACTGTCACAGATAACCAATGTCAAGAGAAGATCAAGAGGCACAAGAGGACGAACTTTTAGCCCTTGCAAATATCTTTTCAAAGGAGGAATTTAAAAGACAAGATGCTACTAAAGGAGGGGAAATTCACTTGTTTCTACAGTTACCTTCAGAATTTGTAATAGCTATAAAAAGTGAGTACAAAAGTACAAATAGTTAAAAACAATGTAAATGAATATTGAAACGTGGGAGCGTAGCTATTCTGGCATTGTCAGCAGTTAGAAATAATCAGACTTCGCAAATCAGTATGCAGCAGTGACTCTATTCAAAAAGGAAGAGTTTTGCTTTTAACAAATTCCAGAAAATCTCATCTGATGTGAATCCTCCTCCAACCATTCCACCAATTAACACTGAGAGAAGAAGGGAAGAGAGGGCAGTCAGAATTTCAACCACACTAGGCTTTTATATTCATGCTAATAACACCTGAGTTGCTTTTTTCTATTGAGGAATTCCCCTATTTACATATTTGGGGCTTTACATCCAGAGTAAAGAAGAGTTGAGTTTCTTTTAGATCTGCAAAATTCACAAGTGAATACTTCCACTGGAGATTTCTCATCTCTTAGCAGGGTGAAAATAAATCTGTGTGAAACACACAGCGCTGGTATGGACCACTGTTGTTGCAAATGGATCTCAGGACTTAGCATGGCAGGACTTTCCGACTGGTCGCGGTACATCACAGTGGGCCAGGATGCACCAAGACCACCATGAAAACTCTATTAGGAAGCTTGTTCTTTTAGTCGCCGCTAGTTCATAGAAAGATTTTGTGCAGATCGACCACTGTGGATTTTACAACAGATACTTGGATATACTTGCAGGCATTTTCCCAGCAAATCTGTAAAATATTTTATATAATACATACCAAATATATTACGGTACTTTGGTACCATGAACAATCATTATCACTATAAACTAGATTACTAAAGGACTGGTCAAAAAAGTCAAACAAAAGAGAACATTTAAATCCAAGGATGTGCAGGTTTTCTCATTGAAGTTATTCACTTTTCTATTTTTTCCATTTAGCTCATGCAACCATGAAGGTTTCTTCCAGCTGTGAAACAGCTCTGTAAAGTTTGCTATCCGAGGCTTCTTGCTTTTACACATTATACTCCTATGAAAGCCACAAATTGTGCCCCATGGCTGCCACATTGTGAACCCCATGATAGCCATAATTCCCCCATGACTACCTCAATGCCCCCCATAATACCATGCCACATGCAGGCCTCAATTTCCCTCCTCTAGCACAAACCTATTCTGTGCTTACCTCCTGCAGACAAGCTTCTTGATATTTGAAGTGTGGCTTTGACTTCCACGTGTCAGATGCAATATCTGATGTCATTTACTTAGAAACAACCAGTCCAATGGTCATGGCTTTTTTTCCTGCTAGTTTTCAATTGTAACCATATACTAAGAACACAAACACATTTGAAAGCAAAATTCACAAGCCGCTGGTGCCTAAAAGGAGTGGTATATCTGGTGTGGGTCCTAGATCCCAGACACCTACTGATGTCATTCCATGTGCTATCCAAATGACATGTTCAAACTGGAATGTATTCTGAAAAGAAGATTTTAGAAAATCCCTAATGCACAAAAAATGTACAGACCGACGGTATAAAGCCAAGTATAGTTCAAATCCTTATGCTGCATAAAACATAAACCGTACTTTGGTAACATGAAGTAAAGATGTTGCTGTCATTTATTCAGTAATTGAAATGCTAAAAGTAGTTTTGTTCTTTTCCCCCCCTAAGGCAACAGTGCAACAAACTCTTTTGCAGACGACTTTGAGAACACTGTGCCCTTCCTGCCACCCATTGTGCTGAACTTTGAACTTCCCCCAGATTACCCATCCTCTGCACCCCCGAACTTCACATTAAGCTGCAAGTGGCTTTCACCAAAACAGGTTACTTTTCATTTATTATACTAACAGGATTCCTTACACACGCTGCTTAATATTTGGGGAAGTGGGGTGGTTTTCTTCATAGTGTCTTAGGCCTTCTAAAAGCAGTATCTCTAAAGTAGTATAGTATAAAACATCCGTTGGAACGTGTCATGATGAACCTTTAAAGGCGATGTCCCATGATTAAATAGTAAATTTTTCTGGTTCTTCACACAAACATTTCAATTGTTCAATTAGATTATTTTAAAAAAATGTTCCTGTGTGTAGGCACTGCTGTTAACTACTAGTTACGGTGCCTCCAGATGTTTGTTTAAATCCTTCCCAGGACATCCACTTTTTTTGTCCACTGACACAGTCATTAGCAGTGGACATGGATGTTCTGAGAAAGCATCAAAACAGCACCAAAGAATGCCATAACAATTAGGATAGGATTGTCGGAGTAATCTGGTAGATGCTGTAGTTTTTGAAACCCTGTTGAACTATTATTTGATTTGATGGGGTAATAGGACAGAAGGAGTAATTTGGTAGCTGTGGTAGTTTTTGAAACCCTGTTGAACTATTATTTGATTTGATGGGGTAACAGGACAGACAGAGTAATCTGGTAGCTGTGGTAGTTTTTGAAACCCTGTTGAACTATTATTTGATTTGTTGGGGTAACAGGACAGACAGAGTAATCTGGTAGCTGTGGTAGTTTTTGAAACCCTGTTGAACTATTATTTGATTTGTTGGGGTAACAGGACAGACAGAGTGATCTGATAGCTGTTGTAGTTTTTGAAAACCTGTTGAACTATTATTTGATTTGATGGGATAACAGCTTTTCTCTGGCAAAAACTTGAATGGCATTTATGGCCACATAGCAATGGTTCCCCCACATCTTAGCTGCTAACCGATTGTACCGTCTGGCCTTACCCTTACGTTTCAGCATTTTTTTCAAGCGATTTTTTAAAAATCGTTGCAGTGTACAAAACATTTTGTGTGACCTAAAAGAGTAAAAAAATGTGCATACTGAAAGTACTGTATATTATTAGTTAGAAAAAAAAAAAAATAAGTCTCAGGGTAAAATCCCTGTTATTTTTAAATACTACATTTACATACCCATGTAAATATTCAGGTTGATTTGGACATATGACTTTATATATTCTTGCCCGAACAGTATGCTCTTGTTACTTATTTTTATCTAACTTATTCTTTTTATTTTTTCAGCTCACTCTGTTATGTCAGCATTTAGATGATCTATGGGAGGAGAACAGTGGATGTGTTGTCTTGTTCCCATGGATTCAGTTTCTAAAGGAGAAAACACTTGATTTCTTGAATATAAAATCTCCATATGAAATTGAGCTGTCTAGCAATGGTTTGCAAAACTGGATGCAACCCCCTGAAAAGACCCCTGCTGATGGAGTCTTATTGGAAAGAGGATCAATTGACAAACGGGCCATACAGGACGTGCAGTCAGTGTCTGCCCTGGTCAAGTGCATCTTGGATTCAATTAAAGCTCAGGAGAAGAAGGTTTTCGACAGTCAACAGTTCTTGTGCAATATCTGTTTTATGGAGAAGCTGGGCAGTGAGTGCACCCACTTTAAGGACTGCCAGCATGTGTACTGTAACTGCTGTCTCAAAGACTACTTTGAAATCCAGATTAAGGACGGACAAGTTCATGCTCTAAACTGCCCTGAATCAGAGTGCAAATCTGTTGCAACACCAGCTCAGGTAAGTGAGGTCTCTGTGAAGGTTTTGAGTGTAGCTAAATTAATTCTATTCACAATTATACACAAGAACACATTTCTATTGCAAAGCAAAGATTTTTAGAAGCCCATTTACACACACTGGGGCACATTTATCAATGCTGTGCATCTGTTATACAGTGCAAATTTATACTACACAGTACACAGTCTTAAAAATGTGCCAGATTTATCACAGTGACTCATGCCATTTGATAAGTCTGGCACATATTTCGACTTTCTAGGCTAAATTTACACTATGTTATTTGGTGCCAAAATTTTGATGAACGATATTTAATCTTAAGCCATCTTCTTTCCAAAAAGCCTTTCCGCTTGTAGTACAAAAACGCTGAAAGTGTCTGAAACACATCATAATTATATTGCACATTACGAAAGAGAGTTTTGACGGGTCAAATTTCCCCAAACATCTTGTGCAGTTAGCTTGATACATTTTCCCTTACTGATTGTAAGCAAAAAGAGCTGAATATTCATATATTTCTTTATCAGGACATTATACCAATGTTATTCATTTATTGCAAGTGATAATATTGTATCATGTCAGCTGGTCTGGATTTCATTTTTGAGTACAGATAGTAAATTACTCATGTGCATGTGTACTTGCAGGTAAAGGATCTGGTAGGGGAGCAACTTTTTTGCCGCTATGATTATCTTCTCCTGAAGTCAGGATTGGATTTAATGGCGGACATTTCGTTCTGCCCACGTCCAAGCTGTCAGACACCAGTCATGCTGGAGCCACAGGGTGAAATGGGTATTTGTACAGTCTGCCAATATGCATTTTGTGTTTACTGCAAAAAGACCTTTCATGGAATCACCAATTGCACAGTGAACTCAGGTATGTTCTGTATCTCATGCATCTGTACTAACATTCAGACCCCTTTACATTTTTCACACTTTGTTTCATTGCAGCCTTTTGGTAAATTAAAAAAAAAGTTCATTTTCACTCTGCACCCCATCTTGACTGAAAAAAACCCAGAAATGTAGAAATTTTTGCAAATTTATTAAAAAAGAAAAATCACATGGTCATAAGTATTAAGACCCTTTGCTCAGTATTGAGTAGAAGCACCTGTTTGCGCTAGTACAGCCATGAGTCTTCTTTGGAATGATACAACAAGTTTTTCACACCTGGATTTGGGGATCCTCTGGCATTCTTCCTTGCAGATCCTCTCCAGTTCCGTCAGGTTGGATGGTGAACGTTGGTGAACAGCTATTTTCAAGTCTCTCCAGAGATGCTCAATTGGGTTTAGGCCAGGCTCTGGCTGGGCCAGTCAAGAATGGTCACAGAGTTGTTCTGAAACCACTCCTTTGTTATTTTAGCTGTGTGCTTAGGGTCACTGTCTTGTTGGAAGGTGAACCTTCGGCCAAGTCTAAGGTCCAGAGCACTCTGGAAGAGGTTTAAATCCAGGATTTCTCTGCACTTGGCCACATTCATGTTTCTTTCAATGGCAACTATTCTTCTTGTCCCTGTAGCTGAAAAACACTCCCATAGCAGGATGCTGCCACCACCATGCTTCACTGTTGGGATTGTATTGGGCATGTGATGAGCAGTGCTTGGTTATCTCCATATATACCGCTTAGAATTATCACCAAAAAGGTCTATCTTCGTCTCATCAGACCAGAGAATCTTATTTCTCATAGTCTGGGAGTCCTTCATGTGTTTTTTAGCAAACTCTATGCGGGCTTTCATATGTCTTGCACTGAGGAGAGGCTTCTGTTGGGCCACTCTGCCATAAAGGCCTGACTGGTGGAGGGCTGCAGTGATAGTTGACCTTGTGGAACTTTCTCCCATCTCCCTACTGCATCTCTGGAGCTCAGCCACAGTGATCTTGGGGTTCTTCTTTACCTCTCTCACCAAGGCTCTTTTCCCAAGATTGCTCAGTTTGGCTGGATGGCCCAGTCTAGGAAGACTTCTAGTGGTCCCAAACTTCTTCCATTTAAGGATTATGGAGGCCACTACAGTATGTTCTTAGGAACCTTGAGTACTGCAGAAATTCTTTTGGAACCTTGACCAGATCTGTGCCTTGCCACAATTCTGTCTCTGAGCTCCTTGGCCAGTTCCTTTGACCTCTTGATTCACATTTGGTTTGACATGCACTGTGAGCTGTGAGATCTTATATAGTCAGGTGTGTGTTCCAAATCAAGTCCTATCATAACACAACTGGACTCCAATGAAGGAGTAGAACCATCTCAAGGAGGATCACAAGGAAATGGACAGCATGTCACTTAAATATGAGTGTCTGAGCAAAGGGTCTGAATTCTTATGACCATGTGATATTTAAGTTTTCTTTTTTTAATAAATTTGCAAAAATGTCTACATTTCAGCTTTATTTCAGTCAAGATGGGGTGTAGAGTGTACATTAATGAGAAAAAATAAACTTTTTTGAATTTACCAAATGGCTGCAATGAAACAATGAGTGCTAAAAATTTAAAGGGGTCTGAATACTTTCCGTACCCACTGTATATTTTGTAGTCTTTAATGTTAGCTGATCCATATGCTTTTGTCTGTAAATTATATATTTTCATTGTCATTTTATGTTTAAAGAGTAACCATTGTCTTAATTTTTATTTCATAAATCAACAGTACATATGAAAATAAGGAACTTATTAATAAGTAATATATTTTATCAAAGAGATCTGCTTTTTCCCCGCCAGGAATGATCATTCATTTTTCTGTCAAGACACACACTGCCTAAAAGCCATACCCATGCTTCTTTCCGTAGATTTTATTTTGCCATGCTTTCGGGGCTAGACTTCCTGTTTTTTACTCTAAGTTGTATTGCCATCTTGAACACTTATACCATATTCACCGGATATCTGGGATCCATACCCATCTCGAGAATGGATCTGCTTGAAATGTTTGCTTGACTATTTTCAGAACTCCTATAGAATTAAATAAAAACGTACATGCGTAACCACCTCTCTTTTCTCAATGGCAAGAAACAGGATGCAATTCATGAAAAGGGTGCATCCAGGCTCGGACTGGCCCATAGGGGAACAGGGGAATCTCCCGGTGGGCCCCTGGGAAGATCTGGGCCCCCAACCACACTGTGTGGGCAGTATTTGGCATAATTCACTTTATTCACTCTGTACAGAAAAAACAGCATCTCATTAGTTAACCAAACTACCCAGTTTATTATTATATAGAGATATAGGTAAATTTGTGAATGAGGGTCATGTAATATTTGTATGCGGGTGAAAAGTGGTCCCCCCTCAAAGTCAATGTTACTGGTGGGCCCTTGGCACCCCAGTCTGACACTGGGTGCATCTATCAGATATTTATGGCATATGGATCCTTTGGATATACCAAAAATTTCTGAGAAAAACATGCCCTATAATAAAGATATGTTCTGTTTTCTTGATTACCCTCAGAAAAACTTGCTGAATTACTTAAAGAGCATCAGGCTGCTGATAAGAAAGGAAAGCGATTACTAGAGATGAGATTTGAACAACTTAAAAAGGTTGTTGAAAATATAAAGAATGTGGAGTGGATAGGAGAAAACTCCAAGCCTTGCCCTTCTTGTAAAGCTCCTATTCAGGTAAAGTATGAGAAACAGCAGGAGAGAGCTGACATTTTTCTCTGTAATTTCTCAGGCATATCTTAGAGAAAAGCTATTTAGATGACTTTCATAAATTGTTCGTGTCATCTAGTAAGATTGATGCTGCTCACACAAATAACTTTTTGACAACTATTCACCCCATGCATTCCATAAGTATGCAGACTTGGTTCAGCTGAGTCTACTTTTCAACAGACAGAGGCAGATAAGCAGACACTTCTAGCAGCACTAATATTCAGGGAAGGAAAATTTTAATACGGAAAATTTACATTCAAAATTTAAAATACGGTAATTGCTTTAGCTATTCTTTTTAGAATGGAGCTATACAATTTGCATGGCCATTTGCCATCGGCCATATCAATGTTCTGTGACCAGCATTTGGAGCTCTGCGAACTCTGCTCTCGAACTGCCTCCTTTCTGCAGACACCTCCAACTCAGAGCAATGATATGTGTGCATCAGGCTGGCTGGCCAGAAGGGGAGCTGGGAATTGCAGCAGCTAGGAGGAGATTCGCAGGTCTCCCATGTGGTGGCCACTGGACCAGGGTCCTATGGATTTATTTGCTCAACTCTACCTCTTTTCCTATGATTCCTCTTCAAGAGCACTGTTATCAAAATTTTTATCCTCTTAATACATTGCAGACATCAAATTATATAGCGCTGAGTACTTACAATTTCTAATTTTGCTATTCTACCCAGTTAATTCCTCTTTTTTCCTTTAGGTCCATGACATCACGTGATTAAAAACTGTCTAGCTGAGACCTTTTGAGCTCTATGTAGAAACCGGGAGTCTCTTTTTTGCTTGAGTAATCATTGTAAAGTCCCTGGTGGGGGAGGGGCAGAGCCTGGCGGGTGGGGGGGGGAGTGAAGCAGCTCTGTCAGGAGTTGAAGATGTGGATGACTCATGCAGGGAAAAGAGACTTCCCGTTTCTTCATAGAGCAGATAAAACAGAAGCATTAAAGGGGTAGAAAGGCAAAATGAGCAATTGTAAGTGCACAGTGCTAAATAATATGATTGCAATACATTAAGAGGATAAAAGTGTTGATATGACTTATTTTTAATTGCAAATAAGTATCATACGAAGATATCTTCTATAGGTGTCCCAGGGGATGAGCCAATTTTCTCCTCCTCACAATAATATGTTGGCTGTCTGTGTCACGGGTGCACTCCTCATATAGCCTGGCAGCTGATAATAAGGCTTAGTGCAAGCCACTTTATTTACTACATCCCATGGTTTGATGTGGCGTTCAAACTTTAACCCCTGCACTGGGTCTGGACTTACACAGGGACTCCTGCACTGGGGCCACAATGTCATCTGCTGACCAGTGTAGCAAGTTGACGACAAGAAGGGTTGCCATGTGTGGTCGATAACGAGAGAACACATATGGGACAAAATTAGAAAGCAAGCAGGTGGTCAAAATACAAGAATTTAAGCCTTACTCAGAATCTGGGTAATCAAAATTGCACAACAAGCGCAATGGATTAGAGTTATGATTTTGCCAGGCTGAATGACATAACTGGAAGTCAGAGACTGTCTGATGGAGTTTATATAGAAGGGAGACCTGTCCATGGCTCCCAGCAAAGAGCTAATTACATTACCAGCTCAGTGCATCAAAATACAGATGGATAAAAAGAGACAACTAGTCCCAGCAATAAAAAGCTAAACAGCCATGTGTTGCTGTTGTCCAGCAGTAACTGATGTATTAGTGTGATACTGCCTAGTGACCAGGGCGAGGGGAATATGACAAGGTGTAGTAAGGCACAAAGATCATTAAGGCACGCCCCTTAGATAAGCCATACCATGCTGCCGAAATGCACCTTCCAGTTATGATTCTGTGAATCATTAAGTAAAATCTTTGTATGTAACATCTGCAGCACACGCTATTTTAAAGTGTTTTGAGATCCTGCTAAGGATTTGCTCACACTGCCATTTTGTAATGTGCTTGGGGCTTCTGTGTGAATATCTCTAAAAACGGGATTCAAATGAACCCGCAATAGAGTCATAGTCTGCTATGGCATGAACACAGTTCAAATGAACTCTGTATGTGTTTTTTTTCTGAAAGTGTCTCATTTTTCAGATAGGCACAGAAACGTAGCAGACTTCTGTTCTTTGCCCTTTTGAAACAACAGAATCTGAAATGATGGATACTTTCAGAAAAAAAAAATCACAAACTGAATCCATTTGAGCTCCATTTGTGTTACAGTACTCTGTCTCTTTTGGGTTGGGATTGTCTGAATGACAGAACCCCCAAATACAATGCATACATGAAGTGTGAACAGGGTCTAGGGCTTTTTTAACAAATGCCAATAATTGTTACATATTGTAGAGACTAGAACCATTTTATGATATTTGTGGGGTCATTGTAAAGATTGTATTCGCAAAAAAAAAATCAGAAAACCACTGCAATTTGTATTAAAAATGTATGTGTAAGCAGGTGGTAAGAATGCAACAGCGGAGACAACATGCGGGATCAACAACCCTACTTTTACTTTACTTAACAGGGTTAAATGCGGGAAAGATCATTATCACAGATAAATCTCACAAGTACAATATTCACAGTATCATTTACAGGCAATTATATGAATAAAGATATATTGGTTAGTACATTACAAGAGATATATCCTCTAGATCAGTTTGGGGTCCACAGTCCAACCTTGGTCATACTGGTAAGGGGGCAAACTCTGTATTTGGCGGAAACAGTCTCTAGGGCACCCTTGCGACTTTCCGCATTATTTTTTTATGCACAATTGCAATATAACACGGACCTGTGAAAATTCCCGTAGACTAAAATAGGCATGTGTTATGTCCATGATAATCACAGATAGAAGACACACGTGAAAAATGTACATCTGAATGTGGGTTAATTCTGGACAATTAGCTCTTCCCGGAAATCTCCTTTAATGAAAAGAAAAAAAAAAGAATTATAATATGTGACTGATAAGCACTGCCAGTCTAAGGCCAGATTCAGATGCTCATGAACCATCCATGAGTACCGACTATGTTGTCCCGAATTGCTGGACTATAATCTCTGTGTGATGCTGAATATAATAGGTTTAGTGGCCATAAGGTCTGCTGGGACCCCTTAATTCAGGAAATCTATTGCAATTTGAGTTTTGAACTATAATAATGTTATCTTTTAAACCATATATTTTACCCTTTAGAAGATCAATTGAGGATGTATTGTTCTTTTTTGTTTTTTTTAACAGAAAATTGATGGCTGTAACAGGATGACCTGTACTGGGTGTAAGAAGAACTTTTGCTGGACTTGTTTGACCATACTTAGTCAAGAAAACCCCTATGATCACTTTAATGGTACAACACGATGCCGTGTTAAGTAAGTATCCAGTATAGTTTTAGAGAAACAGAAAGACATGTTGTTCAAAGCTTATAGTCCCTTATATAATCAGTGATACTTGCCCTCTATAATTTATTTTCTATTTTCTTTTCATTAGCAGATAATGAAGGAAACCAGAACTTTTGCAATAATTTTTACCAAGTTTATGAAAATATAGGATACCCGACAGAAGATGTAAAAAATTTTAATCGGAACCTAAACTATGAGAATATTTTTTACTATGGCAAAGCATATTATATCATGCATATATCAATATATCATTAAAGTTAACTGGAACTGGAAGTCAGCAGCGTCCCCATGCTGGAGCCATGAAGACTTTGTGGCTTGGGTTCAGCATGTGCATAAGCCATTAGGGCTGTAAAAGCACTTACAATGATATCCATGATGCCTTGTACCTTGTTATGTTTCATATTCAATAAAGTTATACTGTATATAGTTTATGTCTGTCATATTTTGGCATGTTCCATCTGATGCTTTATTTGTACAGAGGTATTCTCTCCCAAGACGCATTGATTCTATAGTAGGTTATTTCCAAAGCATATAGAACCTGACAGAGCCTCGTAAGAGCTCCACAAGCACTTAGGCCTATTTTACACAATTTACCTATGATTAAAAGGAACTTAACAGCAGATACATTCTGCCCAATCCACAGGCAGCATGTATCAGGCACTGGCTGTATGACCTCAGCCTAGTGCCGTTTTCCAGTGCAAAAATATTTTATTAATTGCCAAGCTGAAGTAAGACTAACCTGTCGGAGACAAGTCTGACAGGTGAATCACCGCCCGCTGTCCTGAATTGACAGTTCTCTACCTACGTGTGCATATAGGCAAAGACCTGTCAACCAAGGGCAGTGACCTGTTAGAAATCCAGGGCAGCGATTTTTAAAGTATGTTTTCTCTGAAGCGTCGCAGCATGTATCAGCTGTCAGGTTCACTTTAAGAGCAACTATGTTTGTCATGCTTAAAATGCTTTAGAACATGCTTGTCTATGTCCTGTCTTTTCACACTACTAAGGCTTTCATTATGGAATAGACAGAAGTTTTATCTACATTTAGAACTTTGGATCTGTTATTTCTTCGCTATTTTACAGAGTTTTCAATGTTTTTACAACCTTTCTGACACAAAAAAAAATCACAAAAAGAAAAAAAATAAATATTAAACATACAGACATAATAAAAATGAAGATAGCAATCCAGTTTTGAGAAAAAATAAGTAAGTAGTATTGCTAAGGTCACAACATCTCCATCTCCTCTACTGTGGCGTTGGAATCATACTGCACACGGATATTACCCAGGACTTATATGGGTGCGAACGCGATTGAGAACAGAAGCATAGGATTAAATTGGTACTAGTGAAATTCAATTTTTAATTGGATTGCATTCTTCCAAATAAATCGCAAGTGGGAGCGAGCCCTTTCAAAGAGCAATTTCTCCAATGATTCAGGAGTAATTTGGTAATGAACAATGCTTTTTCCAGCATGACGGGGAACCATGTCATAAGGTGAAAGTGATAAATAAGTGGCTCGGTGAATAAACTATTGAAAATTTGAGTCCATGCACAGGAAACTCTCCATATCATAAACCCATTGAGAATAATGTCAGGGTGAATCACACACTGGTTATATGCTTTCAGTCAAATATTTTGGCTCTGAAATGCTGTGGCGCTTCATAGAAGACCATACTTCCAAATAAAAAAATGTTCCGCTGGGTCAAGGCACATACAGTTCTGGAAATAAGTATTTGATCCCTTGCTGATTTTGTAAGTTTGCCCACTGACAAAGACATGAACAGTCTATAATTTCAAGGGTAGGCTAATTTTAACATTCAGAGATAGAATATCAAAAATAAAATCCATAAAATCACATTGTATAAATTATATAAACTTATTTGCCTTTTTGCAATGAGAAATAAGTATTTGATCCCCCACCAACCATTAAGAGTTCTGGCTCCTACAGACCAGTTAGACGCTCCTAATCAACTCATTACCTGCATTAAAGACAGTTGTCTTACATAGTCACCTTTATAAAAGACTCCTGTCCACAGACTCAATCAGTCAGACTCTAACCTCTACAACATAGGCAAGACCAAAGAGCTTTCTAAAGATGTCAGGGACAAGATCATAGACCTGCACAAAGCTGGAATGGGCTACAAAACCATACATAAGATGCTGGGTGAGAAGGAGACAACTGGCAAACGGCATCACGCTCTCTCCCGCTCCTGAAATCCGCTGCCTCGGGGTAACTCTTGACTCTGCGCTGTCCTTCAAACCTCACGTCCAAGCTCTTGCCACCTCCTGTCACCTCCAACTCAAAAATATTGCCAGAATCCATCCCTTCCTCAGCCCACAATCTACCAAAACTCTTGTGCATGCTCTCATCATCTCCCGCCTCGATTACTGCAACACCCTCCTCTGTGGCCTCCCCGCTAACTCTCTTGCACCACTCCAGTCTGTCCTCAACTCTGCTGCCCGCCTAATCCACCTCTCCTCGCTACTCCCCTGCTTCTCCCCTCTGCAAATCCCTCCACTGGCTCCCAATCCCCCAACGAATCCAGTTCAAACTACTAACACTTATCTACAAAGCCATCCACAACCTGTCCCCTCCCTATATCTCTGAACTAATCTCCCAATATCTTCCCTCACGTAATCTTCGTTCATCCCAAGACCTCCTACTCTCCTCCACACTTATTCATTCCTCACACAATCGCCTCCAAGATTTCTCCCGAATATCCCCCATCCTCTGGAATTCCATGCCTCAACACGTCCGATTATCCACCACCCTCGGATCCTTCAGACGGAACCTGAAAACCCATCTCTTCAGGAAAGCCTACAGCCTACAATAACCGAGCCGCTGCCTCACCACCGCCAGAGCCGCCGCCGCCTCACCCCAACCTTCTGTCTCTTCCCCACTATCCCATAGAATGTAAGTCCGTAAGGACAGGGTAATCTCCCCTCTGTACCAGTGTGTCACTGTAAACCTGTTTACTGTAAAGGATATCTATAACCCTGTATGTAACCCCTTTCTCATGTATAGCACCATGAAATTAATGGTGCTATATAAATAAATAATAATAACTGTTGGTGCAATAATAAGAAAATGGAAGAAATACCAAATGACTGTCAATCGACATCCATCTGGGGACCATGCAAAATCTCACCTCGTGGGGGTATCCTTGATCATGAGGAAGGTGAGAGATCATCCTAAAACTACACGGGGGGAACATGCTAATGATCTCAAGGCAGCTGGGACCACAGTCACCAAGAAAGCCATTGGTAACACATTAAGCCGGAAAGGTTTTATATCCTGCAGTGCCCACAAGGTCCCCCTGTTTAAGAATGCAAATGTGCAGGCCCATCTGAAGTTTGCCAATGAACACCTGGATGATTCTGTGAGTGATTTGGAGAAGGTGCTGTAATCAGATGATACAAAAATTGAGGTCTTTGGCATTAACTCAACTCGCCGTGTTTGGAGGAAGAGAAATGCTGTCTATGACCCAAAGAACATTATCCCCACTGTCAAGCATGGAGGTGGATACATTATATTTTGGGGGTGTTTCTCTGCTAAGGGCACAGGTCTACTTCACCACATCAATGGGAGAATGGATGGAGCCACGTACCGTAAAATCCTGAGTGAAAACCTCCTTCCCTCTGCCAGGACATTAAAAATGGGTTGTGGCTGGGTCTTCCAGCAAGATTACCCAAAACACATACAGCCAAGGCAACAAAGGAGTGGCTCAAAAATAAGCACATTAAGTTCATGGAGTGGCCTAGCCAGGCTCCAGACCTTAATTCCATAAAAACGTATGGAGGGAGTTGAAGCTCCGAGTTGCCAAGCAACAGCCTCAAAATCTTAATGATTTAGAGATGACCTGCAAAGAGAAGTGGACCAAAATTCCTCCTGACATGTGCGCAAACCTCATATATGATGACCAACAGCCCTCATAGAGTATGATTACCCACAGATTGCCCTCACAGACCTATGTGGAGCATATAACTCAATCTGTATTAAAGAAGGTAATAAATGAAAGACCACATTCAACTCCTGTGATGGTCAGTATTTTGCTATGCCTTTCGGATTATGCAACTCACCTGCTGCACTTCAAACTCTATTAAAGGGAACCTGCCACATGAAAAAACGCTATTAACATTCAGATAGCTGGTAAATCTGCAGGTTAATAGCGTTCTGAATCTTCCCAGCGCCCACTGCACTGACTGACAGCCGCTCAGCATTAGAGCCAGTTGTCAGTCAGTGTTGGAGGCGCGGTTACAGCCACCACTCTCTATACACTGAGTGGTGACTGAAACCACATCGGCACCTTCCCCTGACTGAACGTCGAACACATCCGGGAGGAATAAACTTATTTACCTCCTGGCAGTGCAGCTCAAAGTGCAGACGCCAGGAGAACGTTGTTAACCTGCAGATTAAGCCTATCACCCTATCTCTGCAGGTGAATAGTGTTTTTTTCACGTGACAGGTTTCCTTTAATGATATCTTTCATGACTTCCTGTATGAGCACCTCCTGCTCTAGCTGAACAATATGTTAGGCTATGGTCATGCTTTGATGTGTTTTTTTCTGCAGGCAAAACCTGCTCTCTTGGCAGTAAAGAAACTACTTATAAAACGTGCAGTGCCTTTGCACTTTCTCATTGCTCTCTATGGTGAAAAAAAACACTGCAAAAACACTGAAAGAATTGACCTGCTAGCAAAGAAAAACCCAGTCGCAAAATATTTGTGAAAAGGGACACCATGGTAGGCGTAATTAATTATAAAGGGAAGACTACTCCAAATTGACATAGAAACCAGGAGAATACAGAATATACATAGTTCCAGGGCCGCATTTGCCACTAGGCACTTGAGGGCACGTGCCTAGGGTGGGACGATGCAGGGGGCGGCACCTGAGCAAGGTTGTTTTCTTTTTTTAAATTTTTTCTTTATTTATGTCCTGGGTCACCTCCCGAATGCCCGCCCCGAACCCCCAGCCGCCCGCCCGCCTCCCACCCCACTCAACCCCCCTGGCCGCCCGCTCGCCTGCCTCCCACCCACCCTCCTTGCAGACGTGATACTCACCCTGCTCCAGCGATGCCTGGACTCAGCGTCTGCAGCTCGTCCTGAGTGAGCGGTCACGTGGTACCGCTCATTAAGGTCATGAATATGGGCATATTCATGACCTTAATGAGCGGTACCACCTGATCGCTCACTCAGGAAGAAGGTGCTGCGCCGGGAGTCGGGACAGAGCCAGAGGGATGTTTGGCGCGGCCGCGCAGTGTGGGAAAGGTGAGTATGAGGGACGGAGGGATGGGGGACGATGAAGGAGGACGGTAAGCCAAGCCATGCAAGATGGGAGCAGGAGCGGGAGCAGGGGGGTTGAAAAATGAGCCATGCATACAGGGGGGAATATGAGCCATGTATACAGGAGGGGGGGAATATGAGCCATGCATACAGGAGGGGGGGAATATGAGCCATGCATACAGGAAGGGGGGAATATGAGCCATGCATACAGGAGGTGGGGAGGAATATGAGCCATGCATACAGGAGGGGGGTAAATATGAGCCATGCATATAGGAGGGGGGAATATGAGCCATGCATACAGGAGGGGGGGGTGAATATGAGCCATGCATACAGGAGGGGGGAATATGAGCCATGCATAGGGGGGATATGAGCCATGCATACAGGAGGGGGGATATGAGCCATGCATACAGGATGGGGGAGATGAGCTATGCATACAAGATGGGAGGGGGGCATTATACAGTATTGAGCATCATGTGGGGTCATAATACAGTATGGAGCATCATGTGTGGCCATTGTACAGTATGGAGCATCATGTGTGGCCATTATACAGTATTGAGCATCATGCGGGGCCATTATACAGTATTGAACATCATGTGGGGTCATTATACAGTATGGAGCATCAAGTGTGGCCATTATAAAGTATGAGCATCATGTGGGGCCATTATACAGTATTGAACATCATGTGGGGTCATTATACAGTATGGAGCATCATGTGTGGCCATTATACAGTATGGAGCATCATGTGTGGCCATTATACAGTGTTGAGCATCATGTGGGGCCATTACACAGTATGGAGCATCATGTGTGGCCATTATACAGTATGGAGCATCATGTGTGGCCATTATACAGTATGGAGCATCATGTGGGGCCATTATACAGTATTTAACATCATGTGGGGTCATTATACAGTATGGAGCATCATGTGGGGCCATTATACAGTATGGAGCATCATGTGGGGCCATTATACAGTATGGAGCATCATGTGTGGCCATTATACAGTATGGAGCATCATGTGTGGCCATTATACAGTATGGAGAACTGTGTGGCCGTTATACAGTATTGAGCATCATGTGTGGCCATTATACAGTATGGAGCATCATGTGTGGCCATTATACAGTATGGAGCACTGTGTGGCCGTTATACAGTATTGAGCATCATGTGTGGCCATTTTACAGTATTGAGCATCATGTGTGGCCATTATACAGTATGGAGCACTGTGTGGCCGTTATACAGTATTGAGCATCATGTGTGGCCATTATACAGTATGGTGCATCATGTGTGGCCATTATACAGTATGGAGCACTGTGTGGCCATTATACAGTATTGAGCATCATGTGTGGCCATTATACAGTATTGAGCATCATGTGTGGCCATTATACAGTATGGAGCACTGTGTGGCCATATTTTTTTTTGGTTATAATAACTGTATATGAAACAGTGTGATCGGCAGTGCTAAATGGGTGTGGTTGGGATGTGGATATGGGTGTGACTAGTTGTGAAATGGGTGTGGTCAGAGGCGTGGCCTAAAATTTGACACGGCGCACTACATCAGCTTTATCCTTTTTTCCTTCTTCAAAAGTTGGGAGGTATGATACCACATTTGCCAGATCACGCCAAGTGCCACAAATCCCATAGGGAATGAATGTGTCATGTCGGACGCTGTTCACACTAGGACGTCCGACAGACAGCAGTAATTCCACTTACGTCCACTACACGCTCAGTGGCGTCAGCTAGATTTTATCCAGCTTGCTCGGGGTTAATCTAGCTGGTAATCAGGTTGGAGGCTGGGTCACGCCCACGGCCTTTAAATAGTCGCGCTGGACTTTGGGCATCGCCGATTATAGCTTGTGCTTTGTGCCTAGTGATTCCGGTCTGGAGTGGTGGTCTTGTTTGAGGAATATCGTATCTGGTGGTGTATTATCAGTATTTGTCATATTCCTCCTTCCTATATTTGTATTTGTTTTGCCCTGTGCACATTATAGTGAATACCTGTATGTCTGCGGCGTGGTGCGTTTTTTAGTTTTCCCTGTCTGTGCTTTCTGTGGGGATTGGTGTGTGGTCTCTTCACTGGGTGGCGGGAGGTGGTCTCAGCTTAGGGCTGAAACAGGAGACAGGGTCAGGCCTGGCGGCCCAGACATGCACACCTTTAGTGTAACTTCTGGGAAAGGGACAGACAGGGGTTCCCTAGCCTAAGGGAAATTGCAGGGGCCCGGGTAACCAGCCTTAGTCCACCCAGTACTCCCGTGACATTATAATCGGCCCAAAAGAAAAAAAAAAAATAATATAAATATTTTTTCCATAAACCGTCAGTTGAGGGCTCTGTTCTTACAGGTCACTGAATTGAAGGGGGCAGTTCAGCAACAGGATCTTGTGGTATCTAATGTGCAAGTGGAAACTGCAGGTAGAGTTGCAGAGCCAAAAATCCCTTTACCTGAGAGGTTTGCTGGGGAACGCAGTAAATTTGTTGTTTTCCGTGAAGCTTGCAAATTGTATTTTCATATGCGCCCGCTTTCCTCGGGTAATGAGGCTCAGCGTGTGGGCTTGGTTTTGTCATTACTGAACGGAGACCCCCAAGCATGGGCATTTTCATTACCTTCTGATTCAGCTGCATTTAACTCAGTAGAGAGTATTTTTTCTGCTCTTGGACTCATTTATGATGATCCTGACAGATTGGCTCTAGCAGAATCTAAAATATGCGCTCTCTGCCAGGGGGAGTGAATGGCGGAGGATTACAGTTCTGAATTTCGCCGCTGGGCGGTGGACACACAATGGAATGACCCGGCGCTGCGGAGTCAGTTTGTATGTGGGGTTTCGAAAAGGGTTAAACATGCCCTTCTGATGTATGAGACTCCTGCTTTTCTAGAGTCTGCCATGAGTCTTGTTGTCCACATTGATCGCCGTTTGTGTCAGGGGGCGCTAGAGACGCCGCCTATGGGGGAGGTTGTAGGTGCACGCGAGGCTGCTGCAGGTGAGCCCACGGAGTCTATGCAAATCGCAGGGTTGTCGCGTCATCAAGCCCCCTCGCTCAGGAAGCAGGGATTCTGTTTTTGCTGTGGTAAAAAGGGGCATTATGTAAATGCTTGTCCTCTGTTTTCTAAAAAAAAGCGCAACGGCGGAAAACTACAAAGCTCAGAGGGAGTGGAGGAGGCCAATCTGAGCTTGTGCATATCCTCCATGGTGGTCTCTCAATGTAGGCTCCCTGCCAGAGTTATGGTCGCTAGCAGAGAGCTGCCAGTCACTGTTTTTGAGGATAGTGGTTCAGCCACTAATCTCATTGATGAGGAGTTTGCATGCACGGCCGGGTTCACGGTCGAAAAAATTGCCTCATCCTATCCGGGTGGTCACCATCAATGCTACTCTTCTCCCACAGGGGGAGATTACTGAGTTTGTGGCTGAGGTTAAACTTCACATTGGGGTCCTACATTCTGAGCAGGTTACATGTAGGGTGCTCAGTAATCTTTCTGCACAAATGGTTCTGGGTTTTCCATGGTTATCTATGCACAACCCGGTTATTGACTGGAAAACTCAGGACATAATTCAGTGGAGCGGATTTTGCCAGGAGAATTGCCTGGCCACATGTGTGTCCGCTGTGACTCCAAGCATTCCTGAGTCACTGCTTGATTTCGCGGATGTGTTCTCAGAGAAGGGTTGCTCAGAATTGCCACCACATCGCCCCTATGACTGTACTATTAGGTTTAAACCAGGGGCTAAATTGCAGAAAGCAAGGATGTTCAACATCTCTGGTCTTGAGAGGCAAGCTTTAAAAGATTACATTGCTGAGAGTTTGAGCAAAGGGCACATCAGGCCTTCGTCCTCGCCGGTGGCAGCGGGGTTCTTCTTCATTAAAAAGAAAGATGGCGGACTACACCCGTGTCTGGATTTCAGGGAGTTAAACCAGATTACGGTTCGTGATCCATACCCTATGCCACTGATACCTGATTTGTTCAACCAGGTGGCTGGTGCTAAGTAGTTTTCCAAGCTTGACCTCAGGGGGGCTTACAACCTCATAAGAGTCCGTCAAGGTGATGAGTGGAAGACGGCTTTTAATACTCCTGAGGGTCATTTTGAAAATTTGGTGATGCCATTTGGGTTGACAAACGCGCCTGCAGTTTTTCAACATTTCATAAATGATGTATTCTCGCATATTCTGGGGAAATTCGTTATTGTGTACCTAGATTACATTCTCATTTATTCATGCGACCGTGATTCTCATTTAGAGCATGTGAGGCAGGTGTTACAGCTTCTCAGGGAAAATAAGCTCTATGCAAAACTTGAGAAATGTGTATTTTCGGTTCAGGAGTTGCCTTTCTTGGGTTATATTGTGCCTGCTTCAGGGTTTAAAATGGACGCCGCTAAGGTGCAAGCGGTGCTGCATTGGGAACGGCCTGATAACCTAAAAGCACTCCAGCGGTTCCTTGGGTTTTCCAACTATTATAGAAAGTTTATCAAAGATTTTTCTACCATTGCTAAACCGCTTACTGACATGACGAAAAAGGGTACCAATTTCTCTGCCTGGCATCAGGCTGCTGTGCGCGCATTTGAATTTCTGAAGAACAGTTTTGCTTCGGCTCCCTTTCTGGTGCAACCGGACGTATCAAAACCTTTTACTGTGGAAGTCGATGCATCTGAGGTTGGAGTGGGGGCGGTGCTGTCACAAGGCTCATCCTTGGGCGAGTTGTGTCCTACTTTTCCAAGAAGCTGTCATCTGCCAAACGTAATTACGATATCGGCAACAGGGAGTTGTTGGCTATCAAGTTGGCTTTTGAGGAATGGCGACACTTTTTGGAGGGGTCGGTCCATCAGGTTACAGTTATCACCGACCATAAAAATCTGCTGTATTTGGAGTCAGACAAGCGTCTGTCCCCCAGGCAGGCTCCCTGGGCATTGTTTTTCACGCGGTTCAACTTTTTTGTTACGTACCGACCTGGGTCTAAGAACATGTAGAAATATAGGCCACGGCACTCAGGGTATCTTGGAGGTGCTCAAGTTAGGTATCCAACCCGTCAAATATAAGTAGAAAATACTTGGCACTCAGAAGAGTTTTTTGCAAATTTGAGAAATAGATTTTTATTCGGTGCATCCAGTTCAATATTTAAACGTTTTCGGTCTTACACAATCAGACCTTCATCAGAAATAGTTGTGAAACTGGAGACCACAATAACAAAATATGCGGATATAACCATACACTGGTTAGGAGTCAGCAGGGGAGCAGGAGCGCAGGGCGTCTTATAGCAGGCGGTGGTAGGTGACCAATACGCTGAAAAGAGCAAGAGACTGGCCGGGACAGAAGCGCTGTAACCGCCAGAGTAGAGGACGCCGTGCCGCCAGGAAAATGCGCTCCAGGGCTGGGTCTAAGAACACTAAGGCGGATGCTTTGTCCAGGTGTTTTCCGGGGGGAGAACCTCGGGAAGATCTGGTACCCATCCTCCAAAAGAGTGTAGTGGTCTCGGCTCTCACGACCGAGGTTGAGGCTGAGATTGCCGAGGCTCAGGTGGAGGTACCACCAGAGCTTCCCATTAACAAATCGTTTGTACCACTCCATCTTCGCCTAAAGGTGTTGGGTGAGCATCATGATGCTGTCCTGGCTGGCCATCCAGGGGTTAGGGGTACCTTGGAGTTGGTGTCACGTCGGTTTTGGTGGCCCAAAATCCGACAGGACGTGGTCTCATATGTATGAGCATGTACCACGTGCGCTAGGGCTAAGACGTCCTGCTCTCATCCTGCTGGCACACTACATCCTCTCGGGGTACCCAGTAGGCCATGGACAGAGATTTCCATGGATTTTATCACAGATTTGCCCTCCTCTGCTGGAAACACGGTCATTCTGGTGGTTGTTGATCGGTTCTCAAAGATGTCGCACTTTGTGTCTTTGCCTTCGTTGCCTAACGCTAAGACTCTGGCTCAGGTTTTTGTGCAGAAGGTGGTCAGACTTCACGGGGTCCCGTCTGACATTGTGTCTGATAGGGGTACTCAGTTTGTGGCAAAATTTTGGAAAGCTTTTTGCTCACGGCTGGGGATCAAGTTGTCGCATTCTTCTGCATTTCATCCTCAGTCAAATGGTCAGACCGAGTGTATGAACCAGAATTTGGAGCAGTACTTACGCTGTTTTGTTTCTGACAATCAGGAGGAGTGGTCGACGTTCCTTCCTTTGGCTGAGTTTGCTATAAATAATCACCGTCAGGAATTGTCTGGGGAGTCCCCGTTCTTTTGTGTTTATGGGCTCCATCCTCAGTTTTGTACTCTGCGTCAGGGGGGCTCTACTGGCGTCCCGGAGGAGGACCAGTTAGGAGCACAACTGTCATCCATTTGGAGGAGAGTGAAACAGCGCTTGCTAAGCGTAGGTGCGAGGTACAAACAAGTGGCTGACAGTAAACGTGTGACAGGTCCGGACCTGAGTGTGGGTGACTGGGTGTGGTTGTCCACAAAAAACATAAAACTCAAGATTCCATCCTTGAAATTGGGTCCAAGGTTTATTGGTCCATTTAGTGTTGCCGCCATCATTAACCCGGTAGCCTACCGTTTGGCGCTCCCTATGGTATATAAAATGCACAACATGTTCCACAGATCTTTATTAAAAAAGGTGGTGGGTTCTGTGAACACGGTGCCTATGCCACCTCCAGTTTTGGTGGATGGCAATTTGGAGTTTGAAGTCTCCAAGGTGGTTGACTCTCGTGTAGTGCGCCGCACATTACAGTACCTGGTACACTGGCGTGGTTATGGGCCGGAAGAGAGGTCCTGGGTACCTGCCTCGGACATACATGCGGACCGGCTGGTTAGTATGTTTCACCGCCGCCATCCGGACAAGCCGGGTCCTATAAGTCGTGAGGGCCCTGGGGTCCCTCGTAGAAGGCGGGGTACTGTCATGTCGGACGCTGTTCACACTAGGGCGTCCGACAGACAGCAGTAATTTCACTTACGTCCACTACACGCTCAGTGGCGTCGGCTAGATTTTATCCAGCTTGCTCGGGGTTAATCTAGCTGGTAATCAGGTTGGAGGCTGGGTCACGCCCACGGCCTTTAAATAGTCGCGCTGGACTTTGGGCGTCACCGATTATAGCTTGTGCTTTGTGCCTAGTGATTCCGGTCTGGAGTGGTGGTCTTGTTGGAGGAATATCGTATCTGGTGGTGTATTATCCTTTGTCATATTCCTCCTTCCTATATTTGTATTTGTTTTGCCCTGTGCACATTATAGTGTATACCTGTATGTCTGCGGCGTGGTGCGTTTTTCAGTTTTCCCTGTTTGTGCTTTCTGTGGGGATTGGTGTGTGGTCTCTTCACTGGGTGGCGGGAGGTGGTCTCAGCTTAGGGCTGAAACAGGAGACAGGGTCAGGCCTGGCGGCCCAGACATGCACACCTTTAGTGTAACTTCTGGGAAAGGGACAGACAGGGTTTCCCTAGCCTAAGGGAAATCGCAGGGGCCCGGGTAACCAGCCTTAGTCTACCCAGTTGTCATGATTCTCAATGGCGAGAGAACATAGCCCAGCATATATGAGAACTAGCTCTTGGAAGATGGAAACTATACTGACCATGAACTAAACCTGCCGCACAACTAGAAGTGGCCGGGTAGCATGCCTACGTTTTTTTATCCCTAGATGCCCACGTTTTTTTATCCCTAGAAGCCCAGCGCCAGCCGGAGAACTACCTAATCCTAGCAGAGGAAAAGACAGTCCTGGCTCACCTCTAGAGAAATTTTCTCAAAAGGCAGACAGAGGCCCCCACATATATTGGCGGTGATTTTAGATGAAATGACAAATGTAGTATGAAAATAGGTTTAGCAAAATCGAGGTCCGCTTACTAGATAGCATGAAGACAGAAAGGGCACTTTCATGGTCAGCAGAAAACCCTATCAAAACACCATCCAGAAATTACTTTAAGACTCTAGCATTAACTCATAACACCAGAGTGGCAATTTCCGCTCACAAGAGCTTTCCAGACACAGTAACGAAACAGCAGCTGTGAACAGGAACAAAATGCAAAAACACACAAGGACAAAAGTCCAACTTAGCTGGGAGTTGTCTAGTAGCAGGAACATGCACAGAAAGGCTACTGATTACATTGTTGACCGGCATGAAACTGACAGAGGAGCAAGGTTATATAGCGACTCCCACATCCTGATAGGAGCAGGTGAACAGAGGGGATGATGCACACAAGTTAAATTCCACAAGTGGCCACCGGGGGAGCCCAGAATCCAATTTCACAACAGTACCCCCCCCTCAAGGAGGGGGCACCGAACCCTCACCAGAACCACCAGGGCGATCAGGATGAGCCCTATGAAAGGCACGGACAAGATCGGAGGCATGAACATCAGAGGCAGTGACCCAAGAATTATCCTCCTGACCGTATCCCTTCCATTTGACCAGATACTGGAGTTTCCGTCTGGAAACACGAGAGTCCAAGATCTTTTCCACAACGTACTCCAACTCACCCTCAACCAACACCGGAGCAGGAGGCTCAACGGAAGGCACAGCTGGTACCTCATACCTGCGCAACAATGACCGATGAAAAACATTATGAATCGAAAAGGATGCAGGGAGGTCCAAACGGAAGGACACAGGGTTAAGAATCTCCAATATCTTGTACGGGCCGATGAACCGAGGCTTAAACTTAGGAGAAGAAACCCTCATAGGGACAAAACGAGAAGACAACCACACCAAGTCCCCAACACAAAGCCGAGGACCAACACGACGACGGCGGTTGGCAAAAAGCTGAGTCTTCTCCTGGGACAACTTCAAATTGTCCACCACCTGCCCCCAAATCTGATGCAACCTCTCCACCACAGCATCCACTCCAGGACAATCCGAAGATTCCACTTGACCGGAGGAAAATCGAGGATGAAACCCCGAATTACAGAAAAACGGGGACACCAAGGTGGCAGAGCTGGCCCGATTATTGAGGGCGAACTCCGCCAAAGGCAAAAAAGCAACCCAATCATCCTGATCCGCAGACACAAAACACCTCAAATATGTCTCCAAGGTCTGATTAGTCCGCTCGGTCTGGCCATTAGTCTGAGGATGGAAAGCAGACGAAAAAGACAAATCTATGCCCATCCTAGCACAGAATGCCCGCCAAAATCTAGACACGAATTGGGTCCCTCTGTCAGAAACGATATTCTCCGGAATACCATGCAAACGAACAACATTTTGAAAAAACAGAGGAACCAACTCGGAAGAAGAAGGCAACTTAGGCAAGGGAACCAGATGGACCATCTTAGAGAAACGGTCACACACCACCCAGATGACAGACATCTTCTGAGAAACAGGCAGATCCGAAATAAAATCCATCGAGATGTGCGTCCAAGGCCTCTTCGGGATAGGCAAGGGTAACAACAATCCACTAGCCCGAGAACAACAAGGCTTGGCCCGAGCACAAACGTCACAAGACTGCACAAAGCCTCGCACATCTCGTGACAGGGAAGGCCACCAGAAGGACCTTGCCACCAAATCCCTGGTACCAAAGATTCCAGGATGACCTGCCAACGCAGAAGAATGAACCTCAGAGATGACTCTACTGGTCCAATCATCAGGAACAAACAGTCTACCAGGTGGGCAACGATCAGGTCTATCCGCCTGAAACTCCTGCAAGGCCCGCCGCAGGTCTGGAGAAACGGCAGACAATATCACTCTATCTTTAAGGATACCTGTGGGCTCAGAATTACCAGGGGAGTCAGGCTCAAAACTCCTAGAAAGGGCATCCGCCTTAACATTCTTAGAACCCGGTAGGTAAGACACCACAAAATTAAACCGAGAGAAAAACAACGACCAGCGCGCTTGTCTAGGATTCAGGCGCCTGGCAGACTCAAGGTAAATTAAATTTTTGTGGTCAGTCAATACCACCACCTGATGTCTGGCCCCCTCAAGCCAGTGACGCCACTCCTCAAAAGCCCACTTCATGGCCAAAAGCTCCCGATTCCCAATATCATAATTCCGCTCGGCGGGCGAAAATTTACGGGAAAAAAAAGCACAAGGTCTCATCACGGAACAGTCGGAACTTCTCTGCGACAACACCGCCCCAGCTCCGATTTCAGAAGCGTCGACCTCAACCTGAAAAGGAAGAGCAACATCAGGCTGACGCAACACTGGGGCGGAAGAAAAGCGGCGCTTGAGCTCCCGAAAGGCCTCCACAGCATCAGGGGACCAATCAGCAACATCAGCACCCTTCTTAGTCAAATCAGTCAATGGCTTTACAACATCAGAAAAACCAGCAATAAATCGACGATAAAAGTTAGCAAAGCCTAAAAATTTCTGAAGACTCTTAAGAGAAGAGGGTTGCGTCCAATCACCAATAGCCTGAACCTTGACAGGATCCATCTCGATGGAAGAGGGGGAAAAAATGTATCCCAAGAAGGAAATCTTCTGAACCCCAAAAACACACTTAGAACCCTTCACACACAAGGAATTAGACCGCAAAACCTGAAAAACCCTCCTGACCTGCTGGACATGAGAGTCCCAGTCATCCGAAAAAATCAGAATATCATCCAGATACACAATCATAAATTTATCCAAATAATCGCGGAAAATGTCATGCATAAAGGACTGGAAGACTGAAGGGGCATTTGAAAGACCAAAAGGCATCACCAAATACTCAAAATGGCCCTCGGGCGTATTAAATGCGGTTTTCCACTCATCCCCCTGCTTGATTCGCACCAAATTATACGCCCCACGGAGATCAATCTTAGAGAACCACTTGGCCCCCTTTATACGAGCAAACAAATCAGTAAGCAGTGGTAACGGATATTGATATTTAACCGTGATTTTATTCAAAAGTCGATAATCAATACACGGCCTCAAAGAGCCGTCTTTCTTAGACACAAAGAAAAAACCGGCTCCTAAGGGAGATGACGAAGGACGAATATGTCCCTTTTCCAAGGACTCCTTTATATATTCTCGCATAGCAGCGTGTTCAGGCACAGACAGATTAAATAAACGACCCTTAGGGTATTTACTACCCGGGATCAAGTCTATGGCACAATCGCACTCCCGGTGCGGAGGTAGTGAACCAACCTTGGGTTCTTCAAAAACGTCACGAAAGTCAGACAAGAATTCAGGAATCTCAGAGGGAATAGATGATGAAATGGAAACCAAAGGTACGTCCCCATGAGTTCCTTTACATCCCCAGCTTAACACAGACATAGCTCTCCAGTCGAGGACTGGGTTATGAGATTGCAGCCATGGCAATCCCAGCACCAAAACATCATGTAGATTATACAGCACCAGAAAGCGAATAACCTCCTGGTGATCCGGATTAACACGCATAGTCACTTGTGTCCAGTATTGTGGTTTATTACTAGCCAATGGGGTGGAGTCAATCCCTTTCAGAGGTATCGGAGCCTCCAATGGCTCCAAATCATACCCACAGCGTTTGGCAAAGGACCAATCCATAAGACTCAAAGCAGCGCCAGAGTCGACATAGGCGTCTGAGGTAATAGATGACAAAGAACAAATCAGGGTCACAGATAGAATAAACTTAGACTGTAAAGTGCTAATTGAAACAGACTTGTCAGGCTTCTTAGTACGCTTAAAGCATGCTGATATAACATGAGTTGAATCACCACAATAGAAGCACAACCCATTTTTTCGTCTAAAATTCTGCCGCTCGCTTCTGGACAGAATTCTATCACATTGCATATTTTCTGGCGTTTTCTCAGTAGACACCGCCAAATGGTGCACAGGTTTGCGCTCCCGCAGACGCCTATCGATCTGAATAGCCATCGTCATGGACTCATTCAGACTCGCAGGCACAGGGAACCCCACCATAACATCCTTAATGGCATCAGAGAGACCTTCTCTGAAAATCGCCGCCAGGGCGCACTCATTCCACTGAGTAAGCACAGACCATTTGCGGAATTTTTGGCAGTATATTTCAGCTTCATCTTGCCCCTGAGACAAGGACATCAAGGCCTTTTCCGCCTGAAGCTCTAAATGAGGTTCCTCATAAAGCAACCCCAAGGCCAGAAAAAACGCATCCACATTGAGCAACGCAGGATCCCCTGGTGCCAATGCAAAAGCCCAGTCTTGAGGGTCGCCCCGGAGCAAGGAAATTACAATCCTGACCTGCTGTGCAGGGTCTCCGGCAGAGCGAGACTTCAGGGACAAAAACAATTTGCAATTATTTTTAAAATTTTGAAAGTGAGATCTATTCCCCGAGAAGAATTCAGGCAAAGGAATTCTAGGCTCAGACATAGGTGCATGAACAACAAAATCTTGCAAATTTTGTACCTTTGTGGCGAGATTATTCAAACCTGTAGCTACACTCTGAAGATCCATTTGAAACAGGTGAACACAGAGCCATTCAAGGATTAGAAGGAGAGGAAGAGAGGAAGGCTGCAGTATAGGCAGACTAGCAAGTGATTCAATTAAGAGCACACTCAGAACTAGAGGGAAAAAAAAAAAAAAAAAATTGTAGCAGACTTCTTTTTTCTCTCCTTTCTCAGCCAGTAATTTAACCCTTTTTTGGGCCGGTCAAACTGTCATGATTCTCAATGGCGAGAGAACATAGCCCAGCATATATGAGAACTAGCTCTTGGAAGTTTGAAACTATACTGACCATGAACTAAACCTGCCGCACAACTAGAAGTGGCCGGGTAGCATGCCTACGTTTTTTTATCCCTAGATGCCCAGCGCCAGCCGGAGAACTACCTAATCCTAGCAGAGGAAAAGACAGTCCTGGCTCACCTCTAGAGAAATTTTCCCAAAAGGCAGACAGAGGCCCCCACATATATTGGCGGTGATTTTAGATGAAATGACAAACGTAGTATGAAAATAGGTTTAGCAAAATCGAGGTCCGCTTACTAGATAGCATGAAGACAGAAAGGGCACTTTCATGGTCAGCAGAAAACCCTATCAAAACACCATCCAGAAATTACTTTAAGACTCTAGCATTAACTCATAACACCAGAGTGGCAATTTCCGCTCACAAGAGCTTTCCAGACACAGTAACGAAACAGCAGCTGTGAACAGGAACAAAATGCAAAAACACACAAGGACAAAAGTCCAACTTAGCTGGGAGTTGTCTAGTAGCAGGAACATGCACAGAAAGGCTACTGATTACATTGTTGACCGGCATGAAACTGACAGAGGAGCAAGGTTATATAGCGACTCCCACATCCTGATAGGAGCAGGTGAACAGAGGGGATGATGCACACAAGTTAAATTCCACAAGTGGCCACCGGGGGAGCCCAGAATCCAATTTCACAACACCCAGTACTCCCGTGACAGAATAAGGCCGAATGCAGTGTTGCTGTAAGTGATCTGTTACGCGGCAGATGCAGAAAAACTGCCCGATCTGCTGCAAAAGGCTACTTTTACATCAGCGATTCTTGCCAAAGTCACAGCCGATAGTGTCATACTCACCAAAGGGGGAGGCAGCGCTAAAAGTGCCTAGGGCAGCAGAAACTCTAAATATGGCCATGCATAGTTCAAACAGTAAATTTTATTAACATAACAATTAACAAGTTTAAATGGTTGTGCAGAAAAGATAGACAGACTGACAACAGCCATAGATCCTCAAGATAATCTTTTAAGGCTGGGGTCACACTAGAGATGAATACGGACGAGTGCTATGCGATAAAACATCATAAAGCACTTGGACCAGTATTCATGTATGGGGCAGCTCACATCAGCATTTTTTTTATCGCCCGTTTTCAGTGTGCGAGTGAAATCTCAGCTCACTCACACCTATATAAGCCTAAGGGTGCAGCAAGACAGCGCGCATCACTCGGATATCATCCGAGTCATGTGCGTTATACACTGACCCCGGTAATGGAGGAGATGGAGAAATTCATTTCTCCGCCTCCTCTGCAGCTGTGCTCCGCTCCCCTCTATGCGAGAGGTTCAGAGAACAGACGCATGACACTCGGCTCCCGATTGCAGCAGAGCAGGAGCCGAGGGTCATTAGCATATCGCATCCGATGCTCTTGCATCACATGCCATACTCTAGTCTGACCCTGGCCTAAAGGTTGCAATGAACTGTTTCCTCATTTATTGCCTTAGGCTCCGGTCACACTATCAGTATTTGGTCAGTATTTTACATCAGTATCTGTAAGCCAAAACCAGGAGAGCAGCAATCAGAGGAAAAGTATAGTAGAAATACGTCACCACTTCTGTATTTATCACCCACTCCTGGTTTTGGCTACAAATACCGATGTAAAATACTGACCAGATACTGAACGTGTGACCGTGGCCTTAGTAAGGCTGCCGTCACACTAGCAGTATTTGGTCAGTATTTTACATCAGTATTTGTAAGCCAAAACAAGGAGTGGAATAATCAGAGGAAAAGTATAATAGAAACAAGTCACCACTTCTGGATTTATTACCCACTCCTGGTTTTGGCTTACAAATACTGATGTAAAATACTGACCAAATACTGATAGTGTGACGGCAGCCTAAGGCCGGCGTCACACTCAGCGTATGGAAATACGGTCCGTATTATACGGCCGTAATACGCCACAAAATTCCAGAAATGGTCATCCGTATGTAATCCGTAGGCAAGGTGTGGTCGCGTATTTTGCGCATGTAATGTTGCGTATGTAATCCGTATGACATCCGTAATGCGTATTTTTCACGCAATCTGACAAAATGGACATTTAACGGATTTTGAGGGTGAAATTGATTTAAATCACCATCAGCAACCCTATTTAAGGCCTCTACAACAGGTGGCACCCTTCCATATGGCCATTTTGTGGTTGTGCATCTGTTGGTGTGTTGTGGTCAGGGGTGGATTAAGGGTAGCCAGGGCCCCGGGCTGTTCAGACACTGTGGGCCCCCCCCGGTCGGGCGGTCATGTGACGGGGGTCATGTGACGGGGGTCATGTGACGGGGGTCATGCAGCGCCCCAGAGTCCTGGTCGTTGCAGTACTGATGCTCCGCCGCTAAGGGGGGCTATGGCACGTCTGATGGCACTGAAGGAGTTCTTCTGACCAGGTATCACAGTCACCAATACACTTCACAGTCTGGCCTCCAGGGGGAGCTAAGGGTGCTATGTATTAGGCCACTCCTCACAATCTGGTAAAACTGGGGGTTAGGCAGAAAGTTAGTGAGAAGCTGACTGGGAATCGAACAGGCAACACCCTGTGGCAGGGGGTGTTGCGGGGAGAGACTCAGGGGGGGTCCCTGTCAGGGGTGGGATCCTGACAGAGGCCTAGCGAACAGAGAGAACGTTACGGGACCGCACCTGCACGAGATAGCGGCGGTACCCCAAGAAAGGACAAGAAGCGAGGTTCATTGTGCTGTGTGAGAAACGAGATCAACGCAACAAGGAGAAACACCAGTAGGAGTCGTGCTGTAAGATGAGGCAACATCCTACTGAGGCGCGTAGCCGGTGGCTGGAACGCCGAGGAAGTATTAGGCTCCAAGCAATACTTCAAACCTACGGCAGGACAGTCAGCTATAGGCGGGCTGTCTCACACAAATCACCTACGAAGACACAGGGGGCAACAATAGGAGAGGGGCGACGCTAGGGTCCCGGAAGAACTCCGAGCCTACCCGTCATACGGGTGCGTCCTAGCCATATCATCTGGGGACGAAGAAGAACATCAGAATCGAGTTGTGAGGGAACTTCAGAAACAGACACAACAGTTGTGGGGACTATCCCGTAAGCACAGCAGGGGAGGACCACAACACATAAGCGCTAGAAGGTAGGCACAGATTTCCACCTGCAAAGGGAACTCTGGAGGTGCCATCGGACCGTCCGGACTTGCGCAGCCCGGTTAACCGTATTCCGGACTGAGGATCCTGAAGCCTTCAGTAAAGAGGTAAAGAGACTGCAACCTGGTGTCCTCGTTATTTACTGCGACCTGCACTGCACCGCACCACCATAACATCACCACCATACCTCCACTTTTATTGTGCGCCCCTCAGCAGGGTCACGGACCGGGCCTAGCCACCGTGACAACCCCAGAGCAGAGATTCAGAGGCCCGGTACCGGGTGCCCCTCGGCCCTGCGGCAGTGGGGGCGCTACAGTCATGTGACGGGGGTCATGTTATACCCGAACCAGATTATTCCAGAAAAATGGCCGGGCCCTACTCTACTGTAACCTATTAAATATTTGTTAAAATCTGCAGTACAATTTAGGTATATTTTGACTAATAATATCACATACAAGGAACAAATACCACCGCGCCATGACCAGACCACAAATTACAACCACAGTGATCGAATAATATCACATACAAGGAACAAATACCACTGCACCATGTCAAGACCACATATTACCACCACTTGGTGACCAAATAGCACATTCAAGGGACAAATACCACAACACCATTTCCAGACCACATATTACCACCACATAGTGACTGAATACTACAATACTGATCAGTAATTAAAAAAACAAAAAACAAAACACAATACTATCACCATAAGTGCCAGTATTCACAGGAGATCTGTACTTAGTATGCAGTGTCTGTGTAGAGGTAATACAGAGATCACTGGTGGTATTATATACAGGAGCTCTGTATATAGTGTATAGGTAATACAGTGATCACTGGTGACATTGTACACAGGACCTCTGTATATAGTATACAGTGTATAGTGTCAGTGTATAGGTAACACTGACTCACCAGTGACGTCTCTAGGTGAAGTCCTATATCTTTCATTCAGGAAAGACCGCCAACATTTCTTCCATCCAGGACTTGTTTCTGCAGGAAATAACACAGTTATCTCGAGCTCTGCTTGCAGAACACATTACTTAATTTTTCACAACTTCTACATTACACCACATGGAGAAAAAAAGGCGATATAGTGTCACTCTGCACAGTAACAGGACCGCCCCCCCCATTTAAAACAGTATACTCAAAAAATAAAATAAATACATCACTGCAGTAATAATATCCCTTAATTAGCCCCTATGGTAATAATATTCCCACACCCTGTCCCCGTGTGTCTCATTCCTGGCTCCAGCCATATGTTCTCCCACCCTGCACTCATGAGTATCCATTCTACCTCATGTGATCTCCCCATCCTGCCCCATCTGTCTCCATCGTATCAATCCTGCCCCATGATCCAATCCTGCCCCATGTCTTTCATTCTGCCCCGTGTCTCCAACCATGCCCCGTGTCTACATTCTGCCCATGCCTCCAGTCCTGCCCCCAGTGTGTCCAGCAATCTGCCCCAGTGTGTCCAGCATATTACCCCCAGTGTGTCCAGCATATTACCCCCAGTGTGTCCAGCAATCTGCCCCAGTATGTCCAGCATATTGCCCCAGTATGTCCAGCAATCTGCCCCAGTGTGTCCAGCATTGCCCCCAGACAGTGTCTCCAGCAATCTGCCCCAGTGTCTGACTCCAGCATATTGCCCCCAGTGTGTCCAGCATTGCCCCCCAGACAGTGTGTCCAGCAATCTGCCCCAGTGTGTCCAGCAATCTGCCCCAGTGTGTCCAGCATATTACCACCAGTGTGTCCAGCAATCTGCCCCAGTATGTCCAGCATTGTCCCAGTGTGTCCAGCATATTACCACCAGTGTGTCCAGCAATCTGCCCCAGTATGTCCAATTGCCCACAGTGTGTCCAGCATTGCCCACAGTGTGTCCAGCATTGCCCCAGTGTCTCCAGCATTGCCCCAGTGTCTCCAGCATTGCCCCAGTGTCTACAGCATTGCTCCCAGACAGTGTGTTCAACAATCTGCCCCAGTATGTCCAGCATATTGCCCCAGAGTATCCAGCATTGCCCCCAGTGTGTCCAGCAATCTGCCCCAGTGTCTCCAGCATATTACCCCCAGTGTGTCCAGCAATCTGCCCCAGAGTATCCAGCATTGCCCCCAGTGTGTCCAGCAATCTGCCCCAGTGTCTCCAGCATATTACCCCCAGTGTGTCCAGCAATCTGCCCCAGTATGTCCAGCATTGCCGTCAGTCTGTCCGGCAATCTGCCCCAGTGTCTCCAGCATTGCTCCAGTGTCTCCAGCATTGCCCCAGTGTCTCCAGCATTGCCCCCAGTGTCTCCAGCATTGCCCCCAGTGTGTCCTCCAGCATTGCCCCCAGTGTGTCCTCCAGCATTGCCCCCAGTGTGTCCTCCAGCATTGCCCCAGTGTCTCCAGCAATCTGCCCCAGTGAGTCCTCCAGCATTGCCCCAGTGTGTCCTCCAGCATTGCCCCAGTGTGTCCTCCAGCATTGCCCCAGTGTCTCCAGCAATCTGCCCCAGTGTCTCCAGCATTGCCCCAGTGTCTCCAGCAATCTGCCCCAGTGTGTCCTCCAGCATTGCCCCAGTGTGTTCTCCAGCATTGCCCCAGTGTGTCCAGCAATCTGCCCCAGTGTCTCCAGCAATTTGCCCCAGTGTTTCCAGCAATCTGCTCCAGTGTGTCCTCCAGCATTGCCCCAGTGTCTCCAGCAATCTGCCCCAGTGTCTCCAGCATTGCCCCAGTTTCTCCAGCATTGCCCCAGTGTGTCCAGCAATCTGCCCCAGTGTCTCCAGCATTGCCCCCAGTGTGTCCAGCAATCTGCCCCAGTGTCTCCAGCATTGCCCCCAGTGTGTCCAGCAATCTGCCCCAGTGTCTCCAGCATTGCCCCCAGTGTCTCCAGCATTGCCCCCAGTGTCTCCAGCAATCTGCCCCAGTGTCTCCAGCAATCTGCTCCAGTGTCTCCAGCAATCTGCCCCAGTGTCTCCAGCATTGCCCCAGTGTCTCCTGCAATCTGCCCCAGTGTCTCCTGCAATCTGCCCCAGTGTCTCCAGCATTGCCCCCAGTGTGTCCAGCATTGCCCTCAGTGTCTCCAGCAATCTGCCCCAGTGTCTCCAGCAATCTGCCCCAGTATCTCCAGCATTGCCCCCAGTGTGTCCAGCATTGCCCCCAGTGTCTCCAGCAATCTGCCCCAGTGTCTCCAGCAATCTGCCCCAGTGTCTCCAGCATTGCCCCCAGTGTGTCCAGCATTGCCCCCAGTGTCTCCAGCAATCTGCCCCAGTGTCTCCAGCATTGCCCCCAGTGTGTCCACCGTTAGCTTATCAAAACAAAGCAAAACAAAACAAAACAAAAAAACATCTCCTCACCTGACCAGCGATCCAGGCGGCGAGCTCCTTCCAGCAGCGCACACTCGCCGGCGACTGACAATGACGTCAGACGCCGGCGACGTGTGCGCTGCGGGCGGCCGACTTCAGCTGCCAGCCTCCAATTGGCTGGCGGCTGTTGTTAACTATTGACGTGCGGGCGCGCGCCCGCACGTCAATAGGAAACCGCCGCAGCGCTGGAAGGGGCCCGGTGAGCAGATGAGAAGGGGCCCGATGCGGGCCCCCTCTCTCTGCCCACCGAGTCCGGGGGCACATAAATGCCGGCGCCGGCGGGCATTCACAGTACTCGGGCGGATTATCAGAGGGTCAATCTGTGCGGTAGCCCAGGGCCCCCCCACACCACTGGGCCCTGGGCTACCGCCCATATTGACCCTCTGATAATCCGCCCCTGGTTGTGGTAACGTTTGCACCATGTCTGACCTCCTGCAGTTCACCCCAACTCAGCAGGTTTTGTTTAACTGGGTCTTGTCGCGTCAGTTTGGCCAGCCATACCCTGTGATTGTAGATCCGCGAAGGAGGAGAAGAATGTGGGTGCATCCTCTTTTGACTAAACGCCTCACTAAAGGCCATTTTCAGAGGCTCTATACAGCTCTGCGGGCACATCCTGACAAGTTCTATCTGTACTGTCGCATGACCATCAGAACCTTTGATATATTGTTGGAGATATTACGTCCAGGTATCACCTATCAGGACACAAGGATGCGCAAAGCCATATCCGCAGAGGAGCGTCTTCTCCTTACCTTACAGTATGTATTCAACATCCTTACATACTGTATGTTGATGTTTTATTTTATGTGTTGTGTTCTAGCAGGTTTATACATGTACATTAGGTCACAAGCAGATCTGAAAAAGTGTGTTTAATGTTATAGTTAAGTACCCTAGGTACATTTTTCATTTTACAGCGTTAATCAGGTTTTTTAAAATATACAATCTACTTGTGCTTCTTCATGTTTTGTGTGAACTCTTGTAACCTACCTTATATTCCTTTTTTTACACTTTCAGCTTCCTGTCCACTGGCTTGTCGTATGCGGGACTACACCTGGAGTTTCTGATTGGCCGGTCGACAATTTCGGGCATTGTGCGGTCAACCTGTAGTCAAATATGGGATAAACTCAAGGAACTTGTGATGCCTCAGCCAAAACAGGCTGATTGGCTCAAAATATCCCTTGGTTACCAGGACAATTGTGACTTCCCAAACTGAGTTATTTGAAGGCACAAGAGGTTAGTTTGTGAAAGCTGCCTTCTCTCAAGAAATTCAAACACCTCATAGGGGTTATTTGGAGGGGTGCTTAAATCAATCAGGATTTAAATACACCCTCTCACACGTAGCCTCACCTCACGGGGAAGGGGATGAAGGTTCCGGGCAAGGCCTCCTCTTCATCATCCGTGGCTGCCCTGGCGAAATAATTGAGGACCCCAGCGTCCACATCCCTCCTAGTGGCTTGCAGCTCTCTCCTTCTGCGGCCTCTACGTAAAGCCCCAGCTGCCTGTGGGGAGGACACCAGTGGGCCAGTAGGGCTGCTGCTGTGGCCATGCTCTTCCTGGCTTCCATGATCAGGTGCTGCTGAGGGTGGTGGTGCTGCATCTTCGACACTTGCTGCTGTCTCTAGTGATGCTGAAGCCGATGGACCTTGAAGGATGGAGGTAGAAGAGGGCAAAGATGGGCCTGCCACCTCTTCTTCCACACTAACGGGATCAATTACAGCCTCAGAATCAGACCCGGTCTCCCTCTCTGTGAGGTTGGACTGTGTTCTGTTATTAAACAATAAAGCAAAAAAAAAAACATTAATAGTTGAGTCATTTGGTAACATAATTTTAATAGACATCTGTGACCTCGTATCCAGGTAATTACCTACACACAACCTCCGGTCCTCACAAGATCTCCTTCTCTACTCCCCTCTTATCTCCTCTTCCCACAATCGGAAACAAGTTTTATCTCGTGTATCACCCCTACTGTGGAAACCACTACCACAACACATCATACTGTTGCCTACCATTGAAAGCTACAAAAAGAGCCTGAAGACCCACCTCTTCCAACAATCAGATAACCTGCTGTAACCACCGATCGACCAAACCACTGCATGAACAGCTCTACCCTCGCCTACTGTATTCTCACCCATCCCTTGTTGGAGCTTGTGAGGCTTTGTGGGCTGGGTCCTCTCTCCTCCTGGACCTTTTTTTTTTATAAATTATTTTTTATAATATTTTTTAGAATCTGTTTACCCCTCCTTACATGTAAAGCGCCATGGAATAACCAGAACAAATAATATTAATAATAATATTTTTTGGAAAAAATGTGTTGTGTTGTTATGACTTACTGTCTTAGATCCATACTGGCATCCAAAAAGGACAGACGATCGTATTAAATGTATTTCCTTTTTTTGGGTGGTGCTGCTGACCCACTTCTTTGCCGCTGCTGCCTTTCCCGCCGGTACTGGTCCCTGATGCGGCACCATCGTGTCATAACATCATCCACTGCAATGACATGGTAACAAATATTGTTTAAGCTCATTCTGCACATTGCTTAAACCAGTTGGCATTGATATATTATATTTGAACGATGATATTAAAATGCCTTCTTAAATGATTTGCGTTGAGTTACAATTGCTTAAAAAACAACCAAAATATTACCCCCAAAAAAAGGACAGGGTCCACACCCCTATGTACCAGTTTGGCGTAAACAAAAATATTACCCAACGCAACATCAATATTAGCTATGTACATAAACACTTTATCATGTTAATCATCTTTGTTTTTTCATAAACAATTCAAAAAATAACATACTAAGGCCAAAAATATTATTCCTGTAATCATGTTGGTAAAGCTTTTTTCAAGGTTAATTAATGTCAAAACATGAGTGCACTTACAAAGTTGTGTCTGCTCCAAACGTGGCCGTTGGGCATAATCTGGGAATAGGATCCCACAGATGGTCCTCCAAGCTGCCTCTTTCCTGGCCCGGTTGGAATAATTTTGATCCCGCTGGTCCCAGATTTCTGGCCTTTCTTGGACCAGGATGAGGAGCATATCCACGTTGATTATGCTGGCCATGCTGCTTGGAACTACGTGGAGGCGAGCGCCAGACTTCCGGGATGTCTGTCTGGCTTTTTCAGCTAATTAGCATGTCTGAGCTTCCTGATTGAGGGCTTAGCACAATTCCTGGCACCTGGAGATGTCTGTCGTATTTCTCGCAAGTCACACTGCTGGTCCGTGTGTAATCCATATTTTTCTCGCCCCCATAGACTTTCATTGGCAATTTTTTTGCGCAATACGGTGACAAACGCAGCATGCTGCGATTTTCTAAGGCCGTACAAGACCGTATAATACGGATCCGTAAAATACGGCAGATAGAAGCTGGGCCATAGAGAATCATTGTACCGTATGCAATCCGTATTTTCAGCGCCTCTCATACGTCCGTAAAACTCGCTAGTGTGACGCCGGCCTAATAGGCACTCTTTTTTTTTTGCATTCACTCTAGACATTTTAAGTATATAATCCCCCCCTCAACAAACTCTCTTGATTGCTTGGATAGCTATATGATGGAATACCCATTGGATTGAACTTGTGTGCTTGCTTGGAGTGTAATGACAAACAGTGATTAACAAAACTAATTTTATAGGGAATCCTTCACACGATTTATGCTGCTCAAGCACTAGGCGCATGATTGTGCTATGAATGCATTAGGGTATGTGCCCACGATCAGGAACTGCTACAGGTTTTATGCCGCGTATTTATGCAATGTCAAACCCACAGCAACCAGATATTACAGCATAGTGGATGGGATTTCTAGAAATCCCATGTCCACTATACATGCATTGCATAGTTGCCTGCGGATCACCCCTGGCACTGACAGACGGTGCATCTATCAAGACCTCAGCATGCCAATTTCTCTTGCAGAGACAAGAGAAATTACATCAAAAGAAATGTATTGGACGCAGTGAATCCGCATGGTTCAGCGGACACCTGCGGATTTACCTGCATTCAATAGAAGGCGGTGCTTTGGATGCAACTAACATTTTCTGCGTCCAAAGTCCTGCTAGTTCCGGATCATGGGCACCCGGCCTTATAGTTATGGTATAACATATTTGTGGTTGCTATGCATTTTGAGAGTGGCCATTATGGGGCTTTTTTTGTTATAGTGATGCAATTTTATTGTATCTGGCCATTTGATTCCATAAAAGCTGCAATATCATTGCAAAAGTGTAACTGTCCTTTTAATTTTAATTTCCTAAATAAATAGTACACATGAAAATAAGCAATTTTGTAATATATCTTAATAGAGCAATACACTTCTTTCTGCTCCTTCAGGACTGATCATTAATTTTCAAAATTCTCATTTTATGGGTAAAATCTATATTCAGTGAAAGAATATTTGCTAGAGATGGGCGAAGCCGAAAGGTAAAGTTCGGGGTCCGTACCCAAAACCTCGTGTCCGTGCACCGACCCCAAACAAGAACTTCTCACAGAAGTCCGTGCTACTGATTGGGTTCAGCAGCTCGAACAAAGCATGTTGAAAGGCTGCCTCATTACTAACCTCTGGGCTTGTTGTCAGCGGACCAGGGCAAGCGGGAAACGCTGAGGCTAAGCGGCAGAATTGGAGCATCCTATGGATGCGCCATTTCTGGGGCTGCTGTGGGCTGGTCTTATTAGGCTGGGAAGGGGCCAATATCTATGGCCTTTGCCAGCATAATAAGACAAGTTCACAGCTGTCTGCTTGTTATTAACCCCTTTACGACCTTACGCCTCTCCCTGTTTGCTGCAGGATCCGGCGATGAGCTTGCAACTTTTCTGGCAAATACTGAGGTAAAAAAATACCAAATACCAAAAATTTAAGGCCAAAGCAACATTTTTGTGAGAAAAATTAAAATTTTATATTTTTCCTTCTACATTGTTTTAATTCCTGTGAAGCCTCTAAAGAATAAGGCTATGTGCACACGTCAGGATTTCTAGCAGAAATTTTCCTGACAAAAAACGGACATTTCTGCCAGAAATCCGCATGCGTTTTTTTCGCGTTTTTTTGTGCGTTTTTTTCCAAATGCATAGAATTGCGGGAAAAACGCGGAAAATCCGCAAAATTAATGAACATGCTGCTTTTTTTACCGCGATGCGTTTTTTGAGTGGAAAAAAACGCACCATGTGCACAAAACATGCAGAATGCATTCTAAATGATAGGATGCATAATGTATGTGTAGCGCCCCCACTGCCGCAGGGCCGAGGGGTACCCGGCACCGGGCCTCTGAGTCTCTGCGCTGGGATTGTCACGGTGGCTAGACCCGGTCCGTGACCCTGCTGAGGGGCGCCCAATGATAGGTGTGGATGGTTGTGGTAGTGCGGTGGAGTGCCGGTCGCAGTAAATAACGAGGACACCAGGTTGCAGTCTCTTTACCTCTTTACTGAAGGCTCAGGATCCTCAGTCCGGAATACGGTTAACCGGGCTGCGCAAGTCCGGCTGGTCCGATGGCACCTCCAGAGTTCCCTTTGCAGGTGGAAATCTGTGCCTACCTTCTAGCACTTGTGTGTTGTGGTCCTCCCCTGCTGTGCTTACGGGATAGTCCCAACTGTTGTGTCTGTTTCTGAAGTTCCCTCACAACTCGATTCTGATGTTCTTCTTCGTCCCCCAGATTGTATGGCTAGGATGCACCCGTATGACGGGTAGGCTCGGAGTTCTTCCGGGACCCTAGAGTCGCCCCTCTCCTAATGTTGCCCCCTATGTCTTCGTAGGTGATTTGTGTGAGACAGCCTGCCTATAACTGACTGTCCTGCCGTAGGTTTGAAGTATTGCTTGGAGCCTAGTACTTCCTCGGCGTTCCGGCCACCGGCTGCGCGCCTCAGTAGGATGTTGCCTCGTCTTACAGCACGACTCCTACTGGTATTTCTCCTTGTTGCGTTGATCTTGTTTCTCACTCAGCACAATAAACCTCGCTTCTTATCCTTTTTTGGGTTACTGCCGCGATCAAGTGCAGGCGCGGTCCCATAACGTTCTCTCTGTTCGCTAGGCCTCTGTCAGGATCCCACCCCTGACAAGGACCCCCCCTGAGTCTCTCCCCGCAACACCCTCTGCCACAGGATGTTGCCTGTTCGATTCCCAGTCAGCTTCTGTCTAACTTCCTGTCTAACCCCCAGTTTTACCAGACTGTGAGGAGTGGCCTAATACATAGCACCCTTAGCTCCCCCTGGAGGCCAGACTGTGAAGTGTATTGGTGTCTGTGATACCTGGTCAGGTGAACCCCTTCAGTGCCATCAGACGTACCATAGCCCCCCTTAGCGGCGGAGCATCAGTACTGCAACGACCAGGACTCTGGGGCGCTGCACTCCCCCCCGGTTAAATCCAGTACTCCTGGACTGGGAAGAAAACAACAATACATGTCAGCAAAAAGACATACAATTTTGAAATGCAATAACAATAAGCAAATTTGAACAGAGCTTCCCTT
Organism: Ranitomeya variabilis; assembly: GCF_051348905.1. Lineage (NCBI taxonomy): Eukaryota > Metazoa > Chordata > Amphibia > Anura > Dendrobatidae > Ranitomeya > Ranitomeya variabilis. The sequence continues at coordinate 543,978,432 of NC_135236.1, read as the reverse complement.
TATGGGAGGTGAGGACACTTGAACGTTACAAACATGGTTAAATACTTTAAATAACATACTATAAATAACTTTTCTTACCCAACTGGGTATTCTACTAAGTGCAAATTTTTGAACAGTAATTTAACATTGCCTTTAAGGACACACACGCTGAATCCACTAAAGACCTTCTTATAAGACACTATAAGGCTAATCAACTTTTTCTTCATTTTCCATCCTTTCCATCTGCAGGACCGCCTGTCTATCTGCCCCAGGCCTACTGCCTCTCGTTCTGTTGCAGGACCGCCCCTTTCCGCCCGGGCCTACTGCCTTTCTGCTACTATACACAGTATAGAACGTATCATCCATCTCTCAGTTCAGGATCACCGAGCCATCTCTGTATGGCTCCTTGGAGGACTCACCGACTAACCCCGTACGGGTTCACTTCCTGTCCTCATTCTCTAACACATTATTAAACATTCCTTACAATTAACTAGCTAACTACATATAACTGCTACATGTCAGCATTATTACTTCTTCTGTTAAAGTATCATCATTCTCTAAGTGCTATCGATGAACGTCCCCTTTAAGAAGGGACCAAGTCTCTATGAGGTAGTGCAACTTCTCAAGCTGCGAGTTCGTATACAGCAAGGACTCCGGTGCTGTTTCCAGGAACAGTTTCTTCGCAAAGAGTCCCTTCCTTTTGTAAAACCAGTAGAGGGCACCTTTAAGAAGGTGCGAACTATTTACAAGGAGTTTGTAATCATGCAGTGTTCATGATCCAGCAGTTCTTTCAACAATAATAAAACAGGAAACAAAAGCAAAAGCAGAAGAAGGGATCCCGGGTAAACAAAGGGATCCCTTTAAGAATAACCCTAGTCGGGTTTAAAGCAGCAAAAAGCAGGGAAACAAACAGTTAACTATTTACATATCCATGGCATCGAGGTTTACTCTCGCTCTGGCGGCCGTAGCTCCGCATAGACCTCGCTCGGCAAGGTGATCGGCGAGATCGGGGCCTTTAAGAAGTGCTCCATGCCCGTGGCCCGATCCCAGGGTGTAAGGCGCAGGAGTCTATAGGTCCCAGGGAGAGGGGGTACCGCGACGGGGCCTATCAGCAAGTCCTCTGCTGGCGAGGCAGGGTCGTTCTTCATACCTGCTTCAGATGCGGTCCCTCCGGTGCCGATCTGCTCCGTCTCGGCTGGGGTCTGGAACGCTAGTTGCAGGGCCTTGCGCTGCAGCGTTGTCATCTCCGTTTGTAGCATCTCGCTTTCCGGCAGAGCCTTGCTTTCTGGCTTCGGAGCACTGGAACTTCTTTCCTGCTCCGGACCAGACGAGGCTGCCGACAGACGTCTGGTGAGGCTTCCGATGAAGGTCTTCTTCCACCCGGCCTCAGTGCTCAGCTGCGTCTGCAGGAGTTGGTCGCTGAGCTCATCCACTCCGGCCGGCAGGAAGTCAGTATCAGTGGTGGAGGCCTGGTTGCGGTGCCCCTCCGGGTAGCTGGGGGAGTCCTCTGCTCCTACCCCATGCTCCGGCTCCGGGTGGGTCGCCATGGCGTCCTCCATGTCGCTGACTTCTTCTTCCTGGTCCTTTTCCCGCTCTCTCCTTCGTGGGCGGTTTCGCTTTCGTTGTCTCCGCCCCCCATTGAGGATCAGTAGGCGGATCTCGGCTGCTGACGGACACGTCCTCAAGGGGCAGAAATATTTAGACTGGGTGGCCATTGTCTTTCGCGCTCTCCAGCTTGTCCACGCCCCTCTTCTTCTCCTGCGCTTTCCTTAGCGCTGTAATGGCGGCGGTTTTGGCGGGAACTTTTGGCGGCAAGTGGCAATACACAGTCTTTGCAATAAGTCACAGTCCAAGTATAATAAATCACGGTTCCAAGGCACACATGACCTGATTCTTCAGACTTAAGTAGATGCTGTTTGTGACGCCAAGTTGTAGCGCCCCCACTGCCGCAGGGCCGAGGGGTACCCGGCACCGGGCCTCTGAGTCTCTGCGCTTGGATTGTCACGGTGGCTAGACCCGGTCCGTGACCCTGCTGAGGGGCGCCCAATAATTGGTGTGGAAAGTGGTGGTAGTGCGGTGGAGTGCCGGTCGCAGTAAATAACGAGGACACCAGGTTGCAGTCTCTTTACCTCTTTACTGAAGGCTCAGGATCCTCAGTCCGGAATACGGTTAACCGGGCTGCGCAAGTCCGGCCGGTCCGATGGCACCTCCAGAGTTCCCTTTGCAGGTGGAAATCTGTGCCTACCTTCTAGCGCTTGTGTGTTGTGGTCCTCCCCTGCTGTGCTTAAGGGATAGTCCCCACAACTGTTGTGTCTGTTTCTGAAGTTCCCTCACAACTCGATTCTGATGTTCTTCTTCGTCCCCCAGATTGTATGGCTAGGATGCACCCGTATGACGGGTAGGCTCGGAGTTCTTCTGGGACCCTAGAGTCGCCCCTCTCCTAATGTTGCCCCCTATGTCTTCGTAGGTGATTTGTGTGAGACAGCCCGCCTATAACTGACTGTCCTGCCATAGGTTTGAAGTATTGCTTGGAGCCTAGTACTTCCTCGGCGTTCCGGCCACCGGCTGCGCGCCTCAGTAGGATGTTGCCTCGTCTTACAGCACGACTCCTACTGGTATTTCTCCTTGTTGCGTTGATCTCGTTTCTCACTCAGCACAATAAACCTCGCTTCTTATCCTTTCTTGGGGTACCGCCGCGATCAAGTGCAGGCGCGGTCCCGTAATGTTCTCTCTGTTCGCTAGGCCTCTGTCAGGATCCCACCCCTGACAAGGACCCCCCCGAGTCTCTCCCCGCAACACCCTCTGCCACAGGATGTTGCCTGTTCGATTCCCAGTCAGCTTCTGTCTAACTTCCTGTCTAACCCCCAGTTTTACCAGACTGTGAGGAGTGGTCTAATACATAGCACCCTTAGCTCCCCATGGAGGCCAGACTGTGAAGTGTATTGGTGTCTGTGATACCTGGTCAGGTGAACCCCTTCAGTGCCATCAGACGTACCATAGCCCCCCTTAGCGGCGGAGCATCAGTACTGCAACGACCAGGACTCTGGGGCGCTGCATATGCGTTTTTAGTGAGTTTTTATAGCGTTTTTATCGTGAAAAAAACGCGAAAAAACCTGAACGTGTGCACATACCCTTAATAAACTTCTTGAATGTGGTTTTGAGCACCATGAGGGGTGTAGTTTTTAGAATGATGTCACTTTCGGGTATTTTCTTTCATAACCCCCCCCTCAAAATTACTTCAAATGTGAGGTGGTCCCTAAGAAAATGGTTTTGTAAATTTTGTAGGAAAAATGAGAAATTGCTGATTAACTTTTACCCCTTAGAACTTCCTAATAAAAAAAAAAAGTTTCAAAAATTGTGCTGCTGTAAAGTAGACATGTAGGAAATGTTATTTATTATTTATGTGACATAACCCTCTGATAAAAGGGCAAAGAAATTAAGTTTGAAAATGTTAACATTTTGTGTCAAATTTTCAATATTTTCATAAATAAAGGCAAATCCTATCGACCACAGCTTACCACTATCATGAAGTACAATATGTCAAGAAAAAACAATCTCAGTATCAGTGGGATCCGTTGAAGCGTTCCAGAGTTATAACCTCATAAAGTGACAGTGGTCAGATTTTAAGGGGATATGTCTGGAGTAGGATGCGTCGAGTTCATTCAGTCGTCCAGCACCTAATGAATCTGGCGCATCTTCTCGGTGGTGTGCGCCTTGCTAGAAGCGCCCGGGCAGTCACCATGCCCCATTCCGCCTCCTCCCCACCTGCACCCATTTCGGTAGAGCTCTCTAAAGTGTTGTACAACTCTGAGCTGCGCAGAAATTTTGCAACTTTTCAACGTGTTTTACGCTTTTCCTTGTGTAAACATTATGATGAATCCGGCCATAAAATTTAAGTGCAGAACTGCTACATTTCTGCTTTGAAAAGGGTTAATTTCCAAAAAAAACACACAAAGAAAATCAGCACAATATTGGTGTGCATTTTGGGATTGACACTTGTAGAAAAAGCGCTACATGTGAACATGGCAGCTGACAGGCTAGGATGTGCCCTGAACACATTACATGCGGTTGTACACCAGGATGCAGCAACACACGTGCCAATACAGATGGCTGCCAGCAGGGGGAGCTGCCGGCTGCCTGCTGAGAGGACAGCAGGGAAAGCATTGGGCGCTACACTGTGGGACGCCATAAGGACAGGCTGAGGAAGGCGGCACTAAGCGGAGGAAGGAACAATTTAATGTTTAGATATTATTCGTTTTTATCGATATTATAATTTAATGTTTATCTATTTAGCTGGGAAATAGGTTTGCTACGTTTACTAGAAGGAGAAAGTTGGGACAGGCTCCAGAGGACAGGCTGAGTGAGGAGGACAGCACGCAGTGAGGAGAGGCGGTATGAGGAGAAGGGCGGTGCTGAGGTGGGGCGGGCAGGCAGAGGAGGGCGGCACTGGAGTGGGGAGGACAGGATGAGGACAGGATGAGGACAAGGGTGGTACTGAGGTGGGGCGGACAGGCAGAGGAGGGCGGCACTGCAGACTGAATAGAAAAAGGGAAGTACCGAGGGATGGACGGACAGACAGGAGGGCAGTACTGCGGCAGGATGGCGACAGGCTGAGGGGGGCGGTGCTGTGGAGAAGGGCGGTGCTGAGGTGTGGAGGACAGGAGGAGGAGGAGGGCGGTGCTGAGGCGGGGAGGACAGGAGGAGGGCGGTGCTGAGGCGGGGAGGACAGGAGGAGGAGGGCGGTGCTGAGGCGGGGAGGACAGGAGGAGGGCGGTGCTGAGGCGGGGAGGACAGGAGGAGGAGGGCGGTGCTGAGGCGGGGAGGACAGGAGGAGGAGGAGGGCGGTGCTGAGGCGGGGAGGACAGGAGGAGGGCGGTGCTGAGGCGGGGAGGACAGGAGGAGGAGCGCGGTGCTGAGGCGGGGAGGACAGGAGGAGGAGGAGGAGGGCGGTGCTGAGGCGGGGAGGACAGGAGGAGGGCGGTGCTGAGGCGGGGAGGACAGGAGGAGGAGGGCGGTGCTGAGGCGGGGAGGACAGGAGGAGGAGGAGGGCGGTGCTGAGGCGGGGAGGACAGGAGGAGGAGGAGGGCGGTGCTGAGGCGGGGAGGACAGGAGGAGGAGGAGGGCGGTGCTGAGGCGGGGAGGACAGGAGGAGGAGGGCGGTGCTGAGGCGGGGAGGACAGGAGGAGGAGGGCGGTGCTGAGGCGGGGAGGACAGGAGGAGGAGGAGGGCGGTGTGGAGGACAGGAGGAGGAGGAGGGCGGTGCTGAGGCAGGATGGCGACTGGCTGAGGAGGGCGGGGCTGTGGAGGAGGGCGGTCCTGAGGTGGGGTGGGCAGGGTGAGGAGGAGGGCGGTCCTGAGGTGTGGAGGACAGGAGGAGGAGGACAGGAGGAGGAGGGCGGTGCTGAGGCGGACGCAGTGACAGAAGGGAGGCAGGAAGGAAGGCGGACAAGCGGAGGAGGAGGCCGGACAGACTGGGAGACCATAACACAGCCCAGTAAGAGGCCAGCCGAGGCTCAGCATTACACCCGCACTCCCCTGTGAGTATGGCTGACCTGCGGGTGTGTTCCCTGCCGCGGTCGGTTCACGCTATATATATATATGTGTGTGATGTACTTTGCAGTCTCTTCCCATTGCATTCTGTCTGTCTGCTTATTGCTACCCACGCTAGGGACTCTCTACATCACACAGGGTCGTTAGTTATTACCTATCTTACCTCCTAAAACCATTATAAGGCTGCATTCCAGCTTTCATATTCTTGTCACTTGCTCTTTATTGTATTTAACTGTTGCTTATTGGCAGAAGACATAGCTAGAGTGGAACTACTGCGTGTTAAAGGGTCAATCCCAGCATGGAAGGTTATGGCCCTCTCGCTGATTGGTGGGGCTCCAATTTCTGGGTTTCTCACTGATCTTGAGGATTGGACTCTGGCTGTTCATTTGTTCCATGGCTTCATTCATTCTCTATGGGACTGCAGGACTCTGGACATAATGCAGTGTAGAACTTTCTCCAGCAGTCCAATAGAGAACAGAACTATGATTCACATGTGTGGCCAATGCTCCATTCTGAGGGGTCACTTCTGAGCAGTAGGTCCCTGTTGATCAGCAAGTTGTCTATCCTGTGAGTAATTGTGATATTATGAATAACTATTGTCAGGAGCTTACACCTATTGGAGGCAGATGTAGTAGATTATATCCGGGTGTCTGCCTCCAGTAAGTGCGCTGCGTACACTACTGAAATTCGCTCTGCTTCATTAGTCTATGGCCCTGTCGGTTCATACAGTTGTGTTTAAAAAAAAAAAAAAAAAAAAAAAGGCACCCTTCCTGACTTCCTATTCTTTTTGCATGTTTGTCACACACACACTTAAATGTTTCAGATCACCAAACAAGTTTTAAATATTAGACAATGACAACACAAGTAATCGCAAAATGCAGTTTTTAAATGAAGGCATTTTATTTAATAAGCATAGCTCCCAACCGTCCCTCATTGTGCGGGACTGTCCCGCATTTGATGCTTTTCCCCGCTGTCCTGCCCGGGACACTCTGCTCCCGCAAACAACACAGGAGAAATAGGCTACTTTCACACTAGCGTTTTTTGTCCTCCGTCGCAATGCGTCGTTTTGGTAAAAAAAACGCATCCTGCAAAAGTGCTTGCAGGATGCGTTTTTTGTCCATAGACTAACATTAACGACGCATTGCGACGAATTGACAGACGTCGCAACCATCGTGCGACGGTTGCGCCGTGTTGTGGCTACATGTAACGTTTTTTGCTGCTGACGGTCCGCCCCCACCTCCCCGCACTTCCCCGCACCTCACAATGGGGCGGCGGATGCGCTGGAAAAATGCACCCGCTGCCCCCGTTGTGCGGCGCAGAGAACGCTAGCGTTGGTAACCTCGGCCCGACACACTGCGACAGGCCGAGCCCGACGCTAGTGTGAAAGTAGCCTTAGCCGTCACCCCCCCCCTTGTGTTAGGCCACGCCCCTTCCCCATGTTCCTGAGTCTTACTCTTAGGGCTTCCCGTGGCATGAAGGAGGTGCTGCCAGCGCTGGGCACGGGGTCATGATCCGCAGGACACGGACGTGGCGAGGAGGACGAGGAGCTCAGCTGGATGTTGTGCAGGACGAGCAGGCACACCGACCCTCATGTCCCCGGTGTGTGCGGTGCCAGGTAGGTGCCAGCAGGATAATGAGCTGGAGTGGGCGTGGTCGGTAGCCATGTGCTGCAGCAGGCTGCTTGTTGCTCTGCTTGTAACAAAGGAAACTAGTTCTCACCGTGCAGAGAAATGTCTCCAGATTTACTGATCTGCACCTAATGAGGCTTTGTGCTGTCGCTGCCCCTCCATTACTGCCACTGTGCCAGGGAATCAACATATGCCCTGGTGAGGGCACCCGCAGGTGAGCGCGCCATGCAGCAACTGGCACAGGGCTCACACCCCCTTCTCTGGAGAGAAGCACGTGCCCTGGTGATGCGCTGCCTGTTGTGTGGGGTCAGGAGGTGTTTACAGTGTGTACGGAGCGGAGCCGTGTGTGTACGGAGCGGAGCCGTGTGTGTACGGAGCGGAGCCGTGTGTGTACGGAGCGGAGCCGTGTGTGTACGGAGCGGAGCCGTGTGTGTACGGAGCGGAGCCGTGTGTGTACGGAGCGGAGCCGTGTGTGTACGGAGCGGAGCCGTGTGTGGACGAGGTGTACGGAGCAGAGCTGAATGTGTAAGAGGTGTACGGAGCAGAGCTGAATGTGTAAGAGGTGTACGGAGCCGTGTGTGTATGAGGTGTATGGAGTGGAGCTAAATGTGTACGAGGTGTATGGAGCGGAGCGTGTGTGTACGGAGCGCAGCCGCGTGTGTAGGAGTAGCTATGTGTGGCTATTATACGGTACGAAGTATCATGTGCGGCCAATATACAGTATGGAGCATCATGTGTGGCCATTATACAGTATGGAGCATCATGTGTGGCCATTATACAGTATGGAGCATCATGTGTGGCCATTATACAGTATGGAGCACTGTGGCCATATTTTTTTGTTTATAATTACATACCTCCCAACCGTCCCGGATCCCGCGGGACTGTCCTGATTTTGACAGTCAGCCCCGGGATCCCGGGAGGGACATTAGTTGTCCCGCACTACGTGCCTAGGGCGGGGACAATGCAGGGGGCGGCACCTGAGTAACTTAGGTTTGTGGCTGGTTTTTTTCACCTGCCGACCGACCCCGCCCCCTGTGCAGTGCTGCCACGCTGAGGGAGAGAGCCAGCAGCAATCATGATGAAAGGTCAGCGACTCACTACCTCCTGTGTGTGCACGGAGCTCCGGCTTCTCCTGCCCTTATCTGGTATCCCGGCAGAGAAGGAGAGACGGGGGAGGTGCCGGGATAGTGCAGAGCTGTGAGCAGGAGAAACTGAAGAGCTGCACATGGACAGATCAGCCGCCCCTGCACCACAGAGGAGATTGTGTGTGTGATGCTGCGTGTGTGTGATGCTGCATGTGTGTGATGCTGCATGTGTGTGATGCTGCATGTGTGTGATGCTGCATGTGTGTGATGCTGCATGTGTGTGATGCTGCATGTGTGTGATGCTGCATGTGTGTGATGCTGCATGTGTGTGATGCTGCATGTGTGTGATGCTGCATGTGTGTGATGCTGCATGTGTGATGCTGCATGTGTGTGTGATGCTGCATGTGTGATGCTGCATGTGTGTGTGTGTGTGTGATGCTGCATGTGTGTGTGATGCTGCATGTGTGTGTGATGCTGCATGTGTGTGTGTGATGCTGCGTGTGTGTGTGTGATGCTGCATGTGTGTGTGTGTGTGATGCTGCATGTGTGTGTGATGCTGCATGTGTGTGTGATGCTGCATGTGTGTGTGTGTGTGTGTGTGATGCTGCATGTGTGTGATGGCTGCGTGTGTGATGCATTTGTGTCAAAGCTGCATGTGTTTGTGAGCTGCGTTTGTGATGCTGCGTGTGTGTGAGCTGCATGTGTGTGAGCTGCGTGCCTGTGTGTGAGCTGCGTGCCTGTATGTCATTATACAGTATGGAGAACTGTGGCCATTATACAGTATGGAGCATCATGTGCAGCCAGTATACAGTATGGAGCATCATGTGCGGTCATTAGACAGTATAAAGCATCATGTGCTGTCATTATACAGTATGGAGCATCATGTGCTGTCATTATACAGTATGGAGCATCATGTGGGGCCATTATACAGTATGGAGCATCATGTGCGGCCATTATACAGTATGGAGCATCATGTGCGGCCATTATACAGTATGGAGCGTCATGTGTGGCCATTATACAGTATGGGGCACTGTGTGGCCATATTTTTTTGTTTATAATTATTGTATATGAAACAGTGTGATCGGCAGTGCTAGATGGGTGTGGTTGGGACGTGGATATGGGTGTGACTAATTATGAATGGGTGTGAGCAGAGGCGTGGCCTAAAATTTGACGTGGCGCGCTTCGCGCGCCGCAAACTTTGTCCCTCTTTCCCATCTTCAAAAGTTGGGAGGTATGAATAAGGGAAAAAGAAATCCAACCCTGCAGAGCCCTCCTTATAATACATAAATTAACTGTAGTTGATTACATCGTTGGGAAGCAGAGTTCAAATTCCCTAGCCACATCAGGCATGATTACTGCTACACCTGTTCTCAATCAAAAAATCACTTAAATAGGACCTGCTTGACAAAGTGAAGTACACCACAAGCTAGGCCTCATGCTGCCTTCCAAAGAAATTCTGGAACAAATGAGAAACAAAGGAATTCAGGTCTATCTGGAAAAGGTTATGAAGCGATTTCTCAAGTTTTGGCACTCCAGCAAACCACAGTGAGCCATTATCCACAAATGGTGAACCTTGCCAGGAGTGGCCGGTCGACCAAAATTTTCCCAAGAGCGCAGCGACAACGCATCCAAGAGGTCACAGAAGACCCCTCAATAACATCCAAAGAACTGCAGCCTTCACTCGTCTCAGTTAGGGTATGTTTCCATGTTCAGGAAACGCTGTGTGTTTGACGCTGTGTAGAGCCGCAGCGTCAAAAACGCAGTGTCCTGATGTTAAAGCATAGTGGAGGGGATTTTATGAAATCCCATCTTCACTATGCGTGGTAACATGTATCCGGCGGCCCTGCGATTCTGGACATGCTGTGCATCTTTTTAGATCGCAGCATGTCCGTTTACCTTGCAGCGACGCTGCGCCGCAAACACAGGACCCTATCTGTGGGGTGCGATGATGTCGGATGTGTGCAATGAACACATCCGGCATCATCGCGTCTGCAAAAGGGAGCGGAGCTTTGGGCGGAGCGGGTTTGCCGCTCCGTCCCAACCGCCAGCCATCCTGAACATCCTGGACACATACCCTCAAGGTCAGTATTGATGACTCCACCATAAGGGTAAGTTCACATAGGGCGTTGTTGCTGTTTTTGTTTTTTGTTTTTTTTATGCTAACTTTCAGCTGCTTTTTACAATACCAGCAAAGCCTATGAGACTTCAGAAATCTCATGCACACACATTGGTTTTTTGTTTGATCAGTATTTTGTGTTTTGCTGCGTTTTTTGGACATAGAGCATGTCACTTCTTTTAGCGTTTTTTCACCCATTGACTTGAATGGGTGTTGAAAAAAACGCAGCAAAAATGCAGTTATTTGCTGTGTTTTTGCTGCTGAAAATCCAAGGATATTAGCATGGACGTTTTTACGCTGCGTCAAAAAGGCAGCGTTTCCTGAACGTGGAAACATACCCTAAAGGCTCGTCTCAGTTTTGCCAGAAAACATCTTGAGGATCCCAAAACTTTTGGGAGAATTCTTTGTGGGCTGATTAGACAAAAAGTTGAACATTTTGGAAGGTGTATGTCCTATTACATCTGGCGTAGAAGTAATACAGCATATCAGAAAAGGGACATCATACCAACAGTAAAATATGGTGGTGGTAGTGTGATGGGCTGTTTTGCTTCTTTGGGACCTCGAAGACTTGTAAATGGAACCATGAATTGTGATGTCTCCTAAATCCTGAAGGAGAATGTCCGGCCATCTGTTCGTGACCTCAAGCTGAAGCGCACTTAGGTTATGCAGCAGGGCAGTGATCCACAAAACACCAGCAAGTACACCTCTTAGGGTATGTGCACACGCTGTGGAACCGCAGCGTTTCCGCAGCTGCGGGTCCGCAGCAGTTTCCCATAAGTTTACATTACAATGTAAACCTATGGGAAACAAAATCCGCAGTGCACATGCTGCGGAAAAAAACGTGCGGAAACGCAGCGCTTTATTTTCCGCAGCATGTCAATTGTTTGGTCTGATTCCGCTGCGGGTTTCCACCTGCTCCAATAGAAATCTGCAGGTGAAAACCCGCAGAGGAAACCGCACTAAAAAACGAGATAAATCCGCAGTAAAAATCGCAGCGGTTTTGCACTGCGGATTTATCAAATCCACTGTGGAAAATTCCGCAGCGGAATCCGCAGCGTGGGCACATGGCCTTAATGGCATAAGTAAAACCAAATTAATACTGGAGTCACCTAGTCCTGACCTTAATCCAATTGAGATGCTGTGACATGACACAAGGCGGTTCATGCTCGGAAACTCTTCAAAGTGGCCGAATTACAACAATTCTGCAAAGATGAATGGGCCAAAATTCCTCCAGTGCATTGCAAAAGACTCATTGCCAGTTATCGCAAACGCTTTATTGCTGTTATTGCTCCTAAGGGTGGCCCAACCAGTTATTAGGTTTAGGGGGCAATCCCTGTTTCACACAGGGCCGTGTAGGGTTTGGATTTCTTTTTCCCATATTAATAAAAGACCTTAATTTAACCCTTTCACGACATGCGCCGTACATGTACTGCGCATGCCGTGTCTCCCACTTTGATGTGGGCTCCGGCGCTGAGCCCACATCAAAGTCACGACATGTCAGCTGTTTTGTACAGCTGACATGTGCGCGCAATAGCGGCGGGTGAAATCGCTATTCACCCGCCGCTATTAACCTTTTAAATGCCGCTGTCAAACGCAGACAGCGGCATTTAACTACCGCATCCGGCCGGGCGGCCGGAAATGACGTCATCGCCGACCCCTGTCACATGATCGGGGGTCGGCGATGTCAGGACAGTAACCATAGAGGTCCTTGAGACCTCTATGGTTACTGATGCCGGCCTGCTGTGAGCGCCCCCCTGTGGTCGGCGCTCACAGCACATCTGCATTTCAGCTACATAGCAGCGATCTGATGATCGCTGCTATGTAGCTGAGCCAATCGAGTTGTGCCAGCTTCTAGCCTCCCATGGAGGCTATTGAAGCATGGCACAGGTAAAAAAAAAAATGTAAAAAACATAAAAGTTTAAATCACCCCCATCCTAAATAAAACAATAAAAAAAAATCAAACCTACACGTATTTGGTATCGCCGCGTTCAGAATTGCCCGATCTATCAATAAAAAAAAAAGCATTAACCTGATCGCTAAACAGCGTAGCGAGAAAAAAATTCAAACCGCCAGAATCACGTTTTTTTGGTCGCCACAACATTGCATTAAAATGCAATAACGGGCGATCAAAAGAACGTATCTGCACAAAAGTGATATTATTAAAAACGTCAGCTCAGCACGCAAAAAATAAGCCCTCAACCGACCCCAGATCTTGAAAAATGGAGACGCTACGAGTATCGGAAAATGGCACTTTTTTTTTTTTTTTTTTTTAAGCAAAGTTTTGAATTTTTTCTCACCACTTGGATAAAAAATAACCTAGACATATTAGGTGTCTATGAACTCGTAATGACCTAGAGAATCACAATGGCAGGTCAGTTTTAGCATTTAGTGAACCTAGCAAAAAAGCCAAACAAAAAACAAGTGTGGGATTGCACTTTTTTTGCAATTTCACCGCACTGCACCGTTTTCTAGTAAAAGACATGGTAAAACGAATGGTGTCGTTCAAAAGTACAACTCGTCCCGCAAAAAATAAGCCCTCACATGGCCATATTGACGGAAAAATAAAAAAGTTATGGCTCTGGGAAGGAGGGGAGCGAAAAACAAAAACGCAAAAACAAAAAAGGGCCGCGACTTGAAGGGGTTAAAAACTGCATTTTGTTTATTTAATTTTTTTTTGTCAAATATTTGAAACTTACTTGGTGATCTGAAATATTTAAGAGTAACAAACATGCAAAAGAAAAAAAAATCAGGAAGGGGGCAAACAGTTTTTCACGCAACTGTACGTTCCCATTTTGTGGGGGATTTTCAACATATGCCCCAACGGGGACACAGAAAACAATGTGAAAGCACCGTAAGACTCATTCAAATGAGTGGGACAGTCTGCAGTGGATAAAGCTACTGCTATGCCTTACCTTTAAAACATCTACAATAAAGGATCCAGGGTGGGGTGTAAGAAAACACAGCTACACTTTCCTCCAGCACCATTCCTTCATAATTGCTGCTGCACCCCCCCCCCCCCACGTGCTGCTGGCATCAACATATGACAGGGGAACATTATGCGACTGCTGCATCCAATCGGTGGCTCACCTGAGTTTGCCTTCACATTCCGGGCCAACTTCTGTTCGGATGAAAGGCTGCAGCCAATCAGTGGCTGTAGAGAGCGGACAATGGCGTGTGGATATTTGTATGTATATAGGAGGCTATGAGGGGGCTCACAGAGGCTGAGGGGGCTCACACAGTATATGTGGGGGCTCACCATTACCAGGACATTGCGCAGCCCACGCAGGACATTGCATAGGCAGCATGAATAGTAAAAAGTTGGTCACACAGGGTTAATAGCAGTGGTAACGGAGTGCATTACACTGCGGCATAACGCGGTCCGTTACCGCTGCCATTAACCCTGTGTGAGGGCAGACACGAGGGGAGTACGGAGCGGGCACTGACTGCGGGGAGGTAGGAGCGGCAATTTTTCCGCCGGACTGTGCCCGTCGCTGATTGGTCGTGGCAAAACAGCCACAACCAATCAGCGACTTGGATTACATGACAGACAGAGGCCGCGACCAATGAATATCCGTGACAGACAGAAAGAAGGACAGAAAAGACGGAAATGACACTTAGACAATTATATAGTAGATAGTATGGTAATATTAATATTGTGAAGAATTAATTTCCTCCACAAGTCACTGTCTCTCATGTGGCCTCATAGGAAAATTAATTGCCAACCCCTGGTCAAGTGGATCACTAATCATGCGTCGTATCTTTGCCTCAATGGCAATTGTATTTGCTAAACGTCCATATTTTGGGACTGAAATCTAAGGTAATGATAGGTTTGTGTGCATAATAATACCCTAAAGGAAACTGTCATCATGAAAACTATTTGCAAATATAGGATTAACCTGCAAGTAGATGACTTAATAATTCTGCATGGTGCATTAGCTCCTGTTAGCTACACTTTTAGTAAGGAGACTTGACCTCAATGTAATGCTCTTTACCTGTGGATTAAAGGGAACCTGTCACCCCCAAAATGGAAGTTGAGCTAAGCCCACCGGCATCAGGGGCTTATCTACAGCATTCTGTAATGCTGTAGATAAGCCCCCGATGTAACCTGAAAGATGAGAAAAAGAGGTTAGATTATACTCACCCAGGGGCGGTCCCGCTGCGGTGGGCATCATGGTCCGTTCCGGGGCCTCCCATCTTCTTACGATCACGTCCTCTTCTTGTCTTCACACCGCAGCTCCGGTGCAGGCGTACTTTGTCTGCCCTGTTAACGGCAGAGCAAAGTACTGCAGTGCGCAGGGAAAGGTCAGAGAGGCCCTGCGCACTGCAGTACTTTGCTGTGCTATCAACAGGGCAGACAAAGTAGCCTGCGCCGGAGCCGCTGCAAGAAGACAAGAGGACGTCATCCTATGAAGATAGGATGTCCCGGACCGGACCTTGACGCCCATCGGACTGGACCGCAGTGGGAACGCCCCTGGGTGAGTATAATCTAACCTATCTTTCTCATCTTTCAGGATACATTGGGGGCTTATCTACAGCATTCCAGAATTCTGTAGATAAGCCCCTGATGCCGGTGGGCTTAGCTCAACTTCCATTTTGGGGATGACAGGTTCCCTTTAAGATTGCATCTGCAGATAAACTGCATTTCCCAAGGTAACAGGTTTTTTTTTTTTCTTGTTGTGCTTTTTTGTTAGAAAACTCTTTTGCAAGCTGCTCTAGTCATAAATAACGGTAATTCAAACCAAGTATTTCTTACCCTTCCAGGGTCCAGCATCGGTTCTCTACTGCTACAAAAAACGGGGGCAGCAGTGAATTCTGTTGCTCTTGCCAGCTACCCACACAGAGGCCGGGGACAGACCTAACGTATAAAAATACGGTCCGATTTTAACTGCCGAGATACGCAGAAAAGTTCCTGAACAGTGATCCGTATTCAATGCAAGGATGTGATTTTGTTTTGTTTTTTCCCAAAAAGTATCCGTATGGCGAGATTTTCTCGCCGGTTTGCAAAATCAACATATAATGGATCCATGGGCTCAAATCTATCTATCTATCTACCTATCTATCTATCTATCTATAAAAATTGGGACAGCATCCTGTACTACCTCAATAGTGTGCAAAGCTATCCCAACCAGCAGTCCAAAAAAGCCTCCAGTTATAATGACAAAAAAAGAAAAGCAGCACAAAAAGTAATAAAAAAGTGGACTTTATTGCCTGAGCGGCGTGGCAGCGTTTCGGATACAAAATCCTTTTTCAAGCAATGAACACATAGGTGAGACAACCCTTTATACAAAAAACATGCATATCCAATTACAAAATTCATTGTTTATAATATCATAAATACCAGGCACATATAAGTATCAACAGTCCATAAAATAGTGTATTAATGTGACAAATAATATCCTTACTAAATTTATTGTCAGTGAGCACATTATACCACATATTGTGCGATTGTGTTTAAAATTTGCTCAATGAGCAATTAGTAATTTATAAAATACCAGGTGTCTCAATCCTTAAAATCATGATAGCAGCGAACTTACACACAATGTTGTTTTCATCTGTACCATGGTCTCCGGCGTCCTATCGCACCTACTGCGCAGGTCAGTGACGTCCGCATCAACAGACCCACACTGCAATAGCTCGCAGTTGCGCAGGACCACCAAGAAGACCGCGGCGCCATTTTGTTTAAGGGAAAAACTGCCATATATAATATCGATTCTCTGGCATCAAAATTAGACAAAATAAATAAAGATATGCCTAATAAACATCGTCTGGTTCTTATTTAACAAAATAACAATAATATATAACACCAGGAAACAAGAGAAAAAAACTCTCTCATATATCTAATGGGACAGATACAGATGAGCCAACCGCAGGATTTAAAGGGCCAGGGCATAAGCCCAAATAGTCATTAGCTCTGGGATACCCTCTCCAATTAATTGGGGCATCCCATTCCGCAATCTGGATACGGAGGCATTTGGGGTCGGCAACCCCCCGCATAACTCTAATCCATTAATGACATAATAGGACCCATATCCATGGCTACATCACTTATATCCTACTAAAGATAAGTATCAACAAAGACACAAAGTTAGAATTGTTCCTGATATTCAAAGTTTATTATTTTTTCATATTTATACTTTATATTTATTTTTCACACACATATCAAGTATGTAAAAAGAGCCGGAAGATGTGGAGGCCAAAAATATAAATGAAGAAAATTAATCATTTCGTAAACAAAAAAGATTATTTTAAACATTCGATTTTCAGAATGGGACACCTGGAATAAAACAAGAGAAAAAGGAAAAAATTATTCCCCATTTTCACATAGAATACATCACTTACTTAATCCATGAGAAAAGGTAGTAACCAAACTGTATATCACATAACTTGACTAAGTTTAAAGTCTACATTAAGGCCATGCGGTTTCAGAGTGTTTAATCTCTTTATCCACTCCAATTCTCTTCTCTTTAGCAACTGCACTCGATCACCCCCTCTCCTTTGTACAGGTATCATATCTATAATTCGAAAACGCAACTCTCTCTGTGTGGGATTTTTCCACAAAATGTTTAGAGACAGGTAGATCCATACGTTTTTTCCTTATGGTATGTCGGTGTTGATTGATTCTTGTTTTAAAATCACACGTAGTCTCACCGACATACCATAAGGAACAAGGACATTGCAACAAGTAGATAACAAAATCTGAGTCACATGTCAGAAAATGTTGAATTTTATACTCCTCATTAGTGATAGGATGGAAAAAATTGGAACCCTTGAGTATCAGGCTACAATTAACACACGACAAACATGGATAACACCCCCTTCTATTAAGGCCAGTAAGTGTACTTTGGCCTTGCTTCTTAAAAGAACCTATATCTGATTTGATCAGAGTGGAGGCAATAGTGCGATTTCTTTTGTACGAAAAAATTGGAGGTTTGGAGAATTTTCACCTGGGGTAAGCAATTATGCAACATCCCCCAATGCTTACATACAATATCAGCGATTTTATTGCTTTCCTCACAAAAGGAGGTCACAAAAGGAATACGATCAAGTTCCTTTACTCTTGACTTTTTTTGAAATAGATCTTTTCTTGATAGTGTGTCAACTTTTTTTCTTTTGTTTCTGCAAAAGGTTTTTCGGGTAACCTCTATCAGAAATTTTTCTTAAAATCACTTCAGTTGATTTTTCCAGAGAATCTGCATCACTTTCAATTATTTTTATTCGCATTAGTTGACTATATGGAATAGATTTTTTTTGTTTTCCGTGGATGTTGGCTGTTAAACAACAATAAATCATTTTTATCGGTCGTTTTAGTATACAGTTGAGTGACCAATTTGTCATTCTCAATTCGGACATTCACGTCCAAAAACTGTATATTTGTGTCCGAGTATACTAGAGTAAATTTAATTGTCTCATCAATCATATTCAAATAACCATTAAATTCATGTAGCATGTCTTCAGTTCCAGTCCAAATGAGGAAGACATCGTCTATGTATCTCCACCACGCAGCCACATAGCAAAAGTGGTGGGACACATAGACGAGGTCCTCCTCAAGGACACTCATAACGATATTTGCATACGCGGGCGCCATGTTCGCGCCCATGGCGGTCCCGCGTAATTGCAAATAAAAAGTATCTCCAAACAAAAAGTAATTTTTGGTCAGAACTAATTCCAAAAGTTGAACTAAAAATTCTCTAGCTTCTACAGAATAGTGTGTGGTCAATAATTTTTTATTTATTGCCTCCAACCCTCGACCATGATCAATGGACGTGTAAAGCGATGTGACATCAAACGATGCCAACATCACCTCACCTGTCACCTCAATACCACTTATTTTTTCCAGGAAATCTGTAATGTCCCGAACAAAGGACTCCGCACAACTGGCAATCGGATTAAGGACTTTATCAAGAAAAGTCCCAATTTTAGAAAAAATGGAGTCACAACCTGACACAATTGGTCTACCCGGCGGGTGTACGAGAGATTTGTGTATCTTGGGTAATATATACATCACCGGAGTGATTGGACATTGAACTGTCAAAAAATCGTAAACATCTTGATCAATAATATCTTTATCCAAAGCACTATCCAAAATATTCTTGATCTCTCTGGCAATAGCAAATTTAGGATCACAAGATAACCTCTCGTACACCCCCGGGTCCGCCAATTGTCTCTTCACTTCATCGATATATTCATTTTTATTGAGGACAACTACCGCACCACCTTTATCAGCTTTTTTTTATAATAATTTCCCCATCATGTGTCAAATCATTTAGGGCTTCAATTTCACCTGCTGTCATATTTGGGTGATTGAATTTTCTTGGGGAGTTTTTTCTCAATTTTTCAATATCGCCACACACCACAGAAATAAAAGCATCAATTACTGGAGAATTTTCAGATGGGGTAAAGTTACTTTTTTTCTTTAAAGTCAGTTCTTTTAAATCAAGTTCACTAGTGGGAATTTTTTTCTGTGCCTGCATTATAAGAAAACCACTCCTTTAGTTTTATTGATCTAAAGAAATGCTGCAGGTCCACACTCAACTGAAACCAATTAACATGTGTACTGAGTCCAAAAGACAAACCCTTATTCAATACTGAAATCTGATCATTAGTGAGTATTTTATCTATCTTATCTATCTCTATCTATCTATCTATCTATCTCAGAGCTAGATAGTATAAGAGCCGGTAATTCAATTGCCGACTTTTTCTAACTCCTTACTAAACCCGACAGTATATGAGACATGGTTTACATACAGTAAACCGTTTCATATCCGTTATATTTGTACATATTCCTCACTAATAATGTTAGTAGTTTGTGTGTGCAAAATTTGGGAGCTCTAGGTGTTACAATAAAGGGTAAAATCACGGAAAGAACTGGCGTGGGCTCCTGCGCAATTTTCTCCGCCAGAGTGGGAAAGCCAGTGACTGAGGGCAGATATTAATAGCCTAGAGAGGGACCATGGTTTTTGGTCCCCCCCCCCCTGGCTAAAAACATCTGTAAGATGCACCTATTCTGGCACTTAGCCACTCTCTCCCACTCCCGAGTAGCGGTGGGATATGGGGTAATAAAGGGTTAATGTCACCTTGCTAATGTAAGGTGACATTAAGCCTGGTTAATAATGGAGAGATGTCAATAAGACACCTATCCATTATCAATTCAGTAGTAGTAAAGGGTTAATAAAACACACTCACACTCACACTCTATGAATAAAGTATTTTAATGAAATAAATAAACACCGGGTTTAAATATCTTTATTGTACGTTCAATCCACCTGAAGATCCTCATTCTTCGGGAAAAAAAGGAAAATAAAAAAGCAACAATATCCCATACCTGTCGGCCGTACAGTCATGTCCCACGCTGTAAATCCATCTGAAGGAGCCTGCTAAACTCGTATGAACTGTAGCATGAGAAAATATTCAGAAAAATTCCCACGCTACAGTTCATATGAGTTTATGCCACCAGGGGGCGCAGGTTCGGTGACGGCACCGCAAGTCAACAAAGCTACGTTACCTGCATTCCATTCATTCCCCAGTCTTTTACAGCCATGAGCGGCTGCATTAGCAGGCTCCTGATTGTAAATGTATTTACAGCTGATGGAAGCTGCCCCATAGAGAAACATTGGTCCGTGTGCAATGTGGTGTTTTTGCACCTCTCCCTCATCCGTATTTCTCTCTAGTGTGACGTGGGCCTAAGCTTTGTTGATTTGGCACCAGTGATATCAATTCTGCAGATAAAGACTGGGGTAGTGGGATAAGGCTATGTGCGCACGTTGAGTATTTGCTTACAGAAATTTCTGCATCTCTTGGCAGGAAAAACGCTGTTGCAAAAACATGCGTTTTTGGTGTGTTATTGTACAGCAATGAAGGTTTTTGTTTTTTTAAGCTAAATAAAAATATTTCCAAAAAACAACTTTTTGTTATTGTAATTTCTTGGTTCAACACAACTTTTCTCATGCTGATGCAGTGGCATCAGTAATGGGATTAGGGCTTGGTGTCAGCAGCTGTTACATTAGCTGACCTGTGGTAAGCTTTTTACCGCAGGTCAGAGTTACAGCTGGGGGATCATGCGGACATCTGACAGCATGACTCCGCAGCGCTGTGACTGACAGTCTTACTGGTGGTAGCGTTACCGCCAATAAGAACCTCCGTGCCGGTGTTTCCCACACTGTGACACAAATGATTCCATATAGTTTTTGGCCCATTTCCCTTTAGAAAAAAATGCATAAAAAATGCACTGTGTGCACACAGCCTAAAGCTGTATTTGGACCTGGGAAAGGTAAGTAATACTCAGTTGGTTTTTTTTTTTTTTTTTTTTTCCCTTCATTTTGCCCAGCTGCCAAAATACACTTCTGAAAGAAGAAAATACTTACTGAAATACGGCGCACACTTACATCATATGTTTCTGGCATCTTCCCTGGCAGATGACTGCTAATCAGCCACCATCTGCCTCTAACAGCTGGTGGTGGAGAGGAGCCTGGAGATATTGGCCTATTAAACGCTGCTTTCAATCTTTGACAGCAGCATTTACTGCACGCTGACAGGGGAAGCATTACCCCCCCCCCCATATCCTGATATATCGCGGGGCACGGATGGGTTGGCATGGCTTCCAGAGTTCATCTGAAGACCTCCTTTGCCTGTCATGACAGTTCATCTGTAAGGGTAGGTGCACACGGTCAGTGGACGCTGTGTACTGCCGCAGCGTCAAACCCTCAGTGTCCAGATATTACAACATAGTGGATGGGATTTCTAGAAATCCTATGTCCACTATGAGTGCACAAACGCCCGCAGCTTACCTGCGATGACGGACATGCGGCGCGTCTTTCCAGACAGCAGCATGTCAATTTGTCTTGTGGAGACGCTCAGATAGATCTCATCCGTACAATGTATTGGATGTGGTGATTCTGCACGGTTCAATGAACACATCCAGAATCGCCTGCATTCAATAGCCGGCAGCGCTTTTGATGCAGCGGGCATGTGCTGCTGCCGTATCCGGACCATGTGCACTCTCCCTTAAAATTAACATATGGCTGGCATTCATAGGAAATCATGATTTTTGCTGTACACAGCAGTACTATAGTATTGTGTATGGTACAAGTGATCAGATGATCACAGGTTCAAGTACCTAAGGGACTAACAAATACAAAAGAAAGTGAGGGGGAGAATATAAGGGTATGTGCACACGTTCAGGTTTTTTCGCGATAAAAACGCTATAAAAACTAATTAAAAACACATACATTATGCATCCTGTCATTTAGAATGTATTCTGCATGTTTTGTGCACATGGTACGTTTTTTTTTCCGCAAAAAAAACGCATCGCGGTAAAAAAAGCAGCATGTTCATTAATTTTGCGGATTTTCTGCATTTTTCCCGCAATTCTATGCATTTGGGAAAAAACGCACAAACGCGTCAAAAACGCAAAAAAAAAAACGCATGCGGATTTCTGGCAGAAATGTCCGGTTTTTGTCAGGAAAATTTCTGCACGAAATCCTGACGTGTGCACATACCCTAAAGGTTCGAATTGCCCCTCTTTTATCTATCCTAAATTAATTTAAAAAGTCACTAATTAACCCAATCGGTAAATGGTGTATTAAGAAAAAAATCTAAATACCAGAGTTACCATTTTTCGGACTCCGCAACACTGCAAACAAAATGCAATAAGGGTGAATCAAAACATATCAACCCCAAAATGGTAGACATCCCCCCCCAAAAAAGCAACACACTTGCAATTTTACCCTGATTAGACAAGAATGGGTTGCATCAGTAAGGTTGCTCAGGAGCTGATATCCAACTGCCAGGGCAGATTGCAGAAATCTTGAAAAATAAGGGTTAGCTCTGTAAATCTTTTTGCATGAACTTGATGTATTTGTCAAATGTTTAAAAACTTATGCTACGCTTAGAATTTTACATCAGTAACCATAGAAACATCTGATTAAATGTCCTAAAAACACAGAGGCTGCAAACTTTGTGAAAAACAAAATTGTTGTCAGTCAACTTTTGGCCACAATTGTGTGAGTATGACCTCATTACACACAGGGAGTACAGAAGTGACTGCTCTGTGCTGCACCTAGCCTAGATGGCTTGATTGAAGTGGACACAGTGGGATTATAACACTACTTTCTACTGTCTGCAAGCTGGACATCCTTTTAAATATAATTACAAGAACTAGACTGACCTGCTTTTATTCAGAAAGAAAATTCAGAATTGACAGGATCCCTTTGTCAATGCATCTATTGGGAGTGGTGTGTCTTACACCTTGTTTGTGAGCTGGACAATGCATGGCCTGCTCTGTAACAAGCTTTAAGGCAACAAATAGAAACTTTCAGACTAAAACATAACATTCTAAAATGTATCTTTTTGGAAGTTCAAACCTAAAACTATTGTGTTAGAACTTTATACAGAAAATGAATGTAATATTCATTTTTAAGCTGGATGCCACCTTAAGGTCAGCATTCTAGTCAGGTAGATTCTCTGCTGTATGTTCAAATGGCATAATAAAAATTAGCAATTTGGCTAATGACATGGATGAAGGGATATAGGGACTCCAAGCTATGAATCTGCTGTTTTCATTCATTGTATTTGTTTGTCCACAGCGGTTGACTGAGGCACACTGCAGCCACCGCTGGGAGGCGGTGAGCTCATTACTCTTAAAACTAAAATATTGTTCCTGCTGACTTCTCATACTTAGAGAACCTGTCACCAGAAAAAAAAACACTGCAGGATAATAGCATCACTAATCTTTCCGGTGCTTGCACTTAGCCGAAAGCTGCGGGGAGAAAATTCACTTTTATTCCTCCCCTGCCCGGCAGCGTTCAGGTTTCTGTTACCACTATTGATAATACAGGGTGGAGGCTAAAACCACCCCTCTGACATTGGCTCTGCATTGGGGTTGGTGGACAGTCAGTGCAGGGAGTGCTCTGTATACTTAGAGCGGTGACTGCATCGCCTCTCTCCCAGTGACTGAAACCCGAGCACTGCCGGGGGAAAATTACGTTCATTTTCTCCCAGCAGTGTTTAGCTATGTGTGGGCCCTGGACAGGTTAATCACTCCCCAATATCTGCAGGTTAATAGTGTTTTTCTGGTGACAGGTTTCCTATAAAATCTACTATATATGTGCATGATTCTTGCTGGCTGTGCACAAGGTATTTATGACTACTTGAGTTATTGATTGGGGAATTAATTATTGACTTTCTGGCATAAAGTCATGGAAAGACCAGAGATGCCCCAAATTAATCAAATATGTATTAAATATTACAAGACTTGCTCCTCTTAAATTTGTCACTTTTTACACAAGCTAGCTTTGAAAACAAACGAAAACTGATGTTGAAAATGCCAGTCTTAATGAACTCCATCCTGACCGTGTACAAATCTGTTTTTTAGCTGGGACAGAACATTCTCATTCAGCACTAAATTGTTTTACTGTAATGCTGAGCGTAGCAACTTTACTGCAAAGGAAAAAACAAAACGGTGGCTGTAGAGATGGAGATTCTGAATCAGCAAAAAACTAAATATTCTGTGGGTTTATCATTCCACCGGAAGCTGCAGGAAAAGTTAATAGGTCAGCTTTTTACTGCTTTTTATATGATTTGCTGTTCCGGACATGTCTACAGATTTATTACCAGGAAGCTGCTGTGTACAGATGAAGCCCTTCAGTGCATGCCACTAATGTCAGTGACAAGTTCCTGAAATGTATTCATACACACTTTGAAGCAACTGCTAATTTACCTTACATGACTTTAGCAATTATGAAAACCTACATGACCCTACTTTTGGCCATCTAAGGGTACTGTCACACACTGCCATTTTGATCGCTACGACGGTACGATTCGTGACGTTCTAGCGATATCGTTACGATATCGCAGTGTCTGACACGCAGCAGCGATCAGGGATCCTGCTGAGAATCGTACGTCGTAGCAGATCGTATGGAACTTTCTTTCGTCGCTTGATCACCCGCTGACATCGCTGGATCGTTGTGTGTGACAGCGATCCAGCGATGTGTTCGCTTGTAACCAGGGTAAACATCGGGTAACTAAGCGCAGGGCCGCGCTTAGTAACCCGATGTTTACCGTGGTTACCAGCGTAAACGTAAAAAAAAACAAACAGTACATACTTACATTCCGGTGTCTGTCCTCCGGCGTCTCAGCTTCTCTGCAGTGTGAGCGCCGGCCAGCCAGAAAGCGAGCACAGCGGTGACGTCTGACGTCACCGCTCTGCTTTCCGGCTATGGCGCTTACACAGTGGAGAGAAGCAGAACGCCGGGGACAGACACCGGAATGTAAGTATGTACTGTTTGTTTTTTTTTACGTTTACGCTGGTAACCACGGTAAACATCGGGTTACTAAGCGCGGCCCTGCGCTTAGTTACCCGATGTTTACCCTGGTTACCGGGGACTTCGGCATCGCTCCAGCGCCGTGATTGCAACGTGTGACCGCAGTCTACGACGCTGGAGCGATAATCATACGATCGCTGCGACGTCACGGATCGTGCCGTCGTAGCGATTAAAATGGTACTGTGTGACAGTACCCTTAGTAAACGCTGCAGGTTGGATGCTGCGTACATCTGCAGCGTCAAACCTGCAGCGTCCAGATGTTACAGAATAGTGGATGGGATTTCAAGAAATCCATGTCCACTGTGCGTTCAAAGACGCAGGTGGCAGACCTGCGTAAACCGACATGCGGCGCGTCTTTCCAGATGCTCAGTCTCCACAAGATAAATAGCACCGTTCTAAATACAGGATGCGGTGATTCCGCATGGTTCAATGAACACGTGCAGAATCACCGCGCGTACAAAAAAAAAATAAAATGGCGTGGGGTCACTATTTGTTAACCAGCCAGAGTAAAGCAGACTACTGGAACTGGTATTTCAGGCTGATAAGGAGATAATATCCATGAACCTTACCACAGCAAAAATAGGGGGATCCTCTCCAAGAAAAAAAAATGGCGTGAGGTCCCTCTATATTTGTTAACCAGCCAAGTAAAAAGCAGACTGCTGCGGTCCGGTATTCTCAGGCTGGCGAGGCCCATACATTTTGGCCCTCACCAGCCTAAAAATAACAGCCCGCAGCAGCCCCACAATTGGCGCATCCAAAGATGTACCAATTGTAGCACTTTACCTGGCTCTCCCCACTTACCCTGTAGCGGTGGCAAGTGGGGTAATATTTGTGGGGTTGATGTCACCGGACATGAAGCCCACGGCTTAGTAATGGAGAGGCGTCTATAAGACACCTATCCATTACTAATCCTATCGTTGTTACATGTTAAATAAAGACACAGCCAGAATAAAGTATTTTAATGGAATAAAACACAACACCATTTTCCATTTGTATTATTAATCCTAATCCATGCGACGCCTTCGATCTCCTGTAATAAAAATGAAATAATAAACCAACACAAATACTTCCTGTCTGACGTAGTCCTAAATAACGAGTGTCCCACGACGATCTCCAGCTCTGTTACAACTGAATGCCTGGCTCAGCCTGACATCCAGACACAGCAGAGCTTGTAGATGACCACCGGAGATAACTCTTTCCCCGGCGGTCACCTGCACTACAGTTCTCACGGTCAGCTGACTGTGAGAACTTACCTAGTGACCGGAGATAACCCCGGCGGTCATGTGCACAGCAGTTCTCGCGGTCAGCTCGGTCATCGCGAGAACTGCAGTGGATGTAAACTTCCAGCTTTGTCACAAGGTAAGACATTATTTAAATTAGTACTTATGCATAGTAAGCTGCGTTCCCAGAGTTATTACGCATGTGACTATAAAGATGCGGTTTTACTGTATCTAATGATAGTCAATGGGAAATCTATGCTGCGTCTCCGCAACATAGACATGCTGCAGTCTAGAAAAACGCTCCGCATGTCTGGTTACGCACTATGCTGTAACATTTGGACCCTGCGGGTTTGACGCTTCGGATGTACGCAGCGTCATACCCGCAGTGTTTACTGACCATGGAAACGTACCCTGATAAAACAAATGCCTAAGAAAAGGAAACATGTTACCACGGTTTCCATAAAGACTAATTTAATAATTCATAATTTTATTATTTCTCATAGTAAATGCAATTTATTTTGCATTTGTTCATCTCGCTACCTTACAAAATAAGGAAAAACTATTGATGAAAAAGTCGTGTATCCCAAAATAGTGTGGTACCTATAAAACCTACAGCTGATTATACACGAAGAACAAGACAAAAAAAAATTGTGGCTGCTGGAATGCTTCAAAGAAGGAACAAAAATAGTAATGATTAAAGCCAAATTAAACTTTCTTTAAGTGTTAAACTATGATCCCTCAAAGGTGACTTTTTTAATTTTTTTATTATACACCTAAGAACTTACCGGTAGGTTGTGGCAAACTACCTGCTTAGCATGAATCTCCTCCGGTTCAGAGCAGTCAGGGATTGCTCCTGCTGGCAATTCTGCAGCTTCTGTTGATGTCCCGTTGACACAGTGGCTGCTATTCTTCTTCTACTATGCTCTGTTGACTTGGTGTTGCTGCGAATATCATGCTGATTGACAGCCAGTTATCTGCTGCCTGACTGTGGGCAGCCAGCTGTCAATCAGCATGATGTGGGCAGTAAAGCCTTGTCGACAGAGTAGAGTGGAGGACAAAGAGCTGTTCTGAGATCAAATTAAGCAGTAGATTTGCCGCCAGGAGCGGTCTGTGACCACTCTAAGCCGGCAGGATAGGCAGGGCTGGTAGTTGGCAACTACCTGCCTATCTGTTCTTGGACTCGTGCGAAATAATAAAATGGTCCTGGATAATGCCATTAAATTCAAAATTTGCCACATTTTGTTTACCCTTTTATAGTTTGTGGCAGACTTTTTGTTTTTCTGATGATACACTGATACACTCTCTTTCAGAATTTATTATGTGAGGCATACATACCTGTAAATCCAGCACAGGCCTGCTTCAATGATGAGGCCACGATACCCCCCCATTTTCTCTAGTCACCTTCCACGACGGCATATGGAGGTTGCCTCTTTGCCCTAATGGGGAACAGGAAATGGAGAGGTTAAAAGGCCCTCCCACCTCCCTCTCACCAGTGTCTTTTCCTGTTCCCCATGGGACAGGAGAGGTTTACTTCGTATGCAGTGGTGGCCGGTGACTGCTGCATCTTACAAGCGTCGGCTTGTGTGTAACCGGGCAGCATGGGGTCGTATCTTACCTCCCCTCCTATGCTGCTCCCGTCGCGCCGCACTGCGGTGTCCTCGGGACCTGTGCCTAGCCTTCCCGCGCCCCCGTGAGGGCAAAGCAGGCTAGTGTTTCTGACCGGAGTCCTCCTGGAGCTCTCCGGTCTCCTTCCCCTCCACACACGCTGCTGGCAACCCGGAAGTGATCGCGCGCGTCACTTCCGGTCCTTTCTGCGCTCCCTGGAGGCACTTCCGCCGGCGGTGTCTCGTGCAGGACGGCGTCCTCCACGCTGGACTATGGAGGGGAAGAGGTGATCGCTGGGGGCAGGTGCATTCCACCGTGTATAAAACCTGCCAGAAAACGTCGCAGGTAAGACTGTTCCTGTCATGGAGAGCGGTACCTGCCCTGCGCTTGCAGAGCCCAGCGCTGCCCCTGCCACAGTAAGTGCCGCAGGGACAGGGGTCCTTAGGTAGTAACTTTGGGGTATCCTTGGTCACTCTCTCTCTCCCCTCTCATTGCAGGGAGAAAGTTCTACCCCCAAAACTACTGTTAAAAAGAAGTGTGCCATCTGTACCATTAAGCTGCCACCTTCATGGGAGAAAAAACTCTGCAGGACCTGTACTGACAAAGTTGTCAGGGCAGAGCAACCTTCTTTACTAGAGGAAATCCGATCCCTGGTCAAGCAAGAGGTGCAATCCTCCCTAGCAGCCTTTACCCCTCCACCCCCTCCGCCACCCCCTCCGCCACACTCTCCAGCCAAAAAAAGGAAGATCCAGGAAGAGGATTCTGAATCTGAGTCAGACCTCTCTTATGCCTCATCCTCAGGTCGTCAGGAGGAATCTGCATCCTCTATTACATCTGAGGCCAGAAAATATCTCTTTTCTTCTGACTGGATTGAGGACTTAGTAGCCGCAGTACGCAGTACTATGGGGCTGGAGGAGGAACCAGAACCCCAGTCCATACAGGACCAGATGTTTGGTGGCATAACTAAGGGTAAACGGGTGGGGTTTCCAATCCACCAGAATATTTCCGATATGATTGACCAAGAGTGGGAATTACCTGAAAAGCGCCTCAGTACTCCATCCGAGATGAAGCGTAGATTCCCCTTAGAAGGCGAAATGACCAAATGGGATGTCCCTAAAGTTGACTCTCAGGTGGCAAGAGTGGCTAAAAGAACGGCTCTTCCATTTGAGGACTCGTCACAATTAAAGGATCCGATGGACAGGAAGATAGAGAGTCTATTAAAGAAATCATGGGAGACCTCCTCGGTAGCCCTCAAAGCTAATATCGCATCAACATGCGTGGCTAGAGCTCTATTCCGCTGGATAGGTGAACTGGAGTCTCACATATCCCAGGGCACTTCAAGAGCTGAGTTGTTAGACTCCCTTCCTAGTCTCCTTAGAGCCACGGGTTTCCTAGCAGATTCTTCCATGGAAACGATCAGAATTGCTGCAAGGTCGTTAGTACAGACTAACTCGGCCAGAAGGGCGCTGTGGTTAAAAATGTGGTCTGGTGATATCACCTCCAAAGCCAAGTTATGCGCATACCATTTAAAGGTAACTACGTCTTCGGGCCTTCTCTTGATGACATCTTGGAGAAAGCAACCGATAAAAAGAAAGCCCTCCCAGAACAAAAAACTCCCAAAAAGAAGTTTTTTCGTCCCTTTCAGTCCCAAACCTCTCAGAGAGGGAAAGGCAAGTCCGGGAGGTGGAGTTACCCGAAGGGAGGGGGGAGAAACATCCTCATCCCTCGGCAACAGCAGCAGCAGTCTCAACAGGAGAAACGGTGACTTCGATCCAGTGGGGGGGAGACTTTCAAATTTTTACTCCCAGTGGCAAAACATCACCTCTTGCCCCTGGATCCTCAATATCATCAAAGAGGGTCTCCTAATAGAATTCATTTCCTCCCCCCCACGGGGTCTAAAAGTCACCTCCCTACCCTCCCTGAAAGATCAGTCAAAATTGGCGTCCGGTCTCAGAGCCCTAAAGATGTCAGGTGCGATATCCCAGATACCGGAATCGGAGAGGGATCACGGCCACTACTCTCGCTTATTCCTGGTTCCCAAGCCATCGGGCGAGTCCCGGGTCATTATAAATCTAAAGAATCTCAATCGGCATATAAAGTACCGAAGATTCAAGATGGAATCAGTGAAGAATGCCATCCCCTTGATAGGTCCACACTACTTCATGGCCACTCTCGATCTGAAAGATGCCTACTTTCACATCCCTATTCACCAAAGACATCGCCAATACCTCAAATTCGCTGTACAGAGAGGGCGTCTGATAGAGCACTATCAATTCAACGTCCTCCCATTTGGAATTTCCTCGGCTCCAAGAGTATTTTCCAAAATAATGGGGGAGGTAGTCTCCTTTATCCGGAAGCAAGGCGTCTGTATAGTACCGTACCTAGACGACCTTCTGATAATAGCTCCTTCCAAACAGGCCCTGGAGTCCCATGTATCCAAGACTCTCGAAATCCTGACATCTCTTGGATGGGTGCCGAATCTGGAAAAATCTCACCTACGACCCTCCAAATGCAGGAAATTCCTGGGAGTTCTCCTGGACTCGGCAAAACAAATGTCCTTCCTCCCAGTGGAACACCGTCAAACCCTTTTATCAAAGGTCAAAACGTTCAGGGACACCAGATCCCCTACAGTCAGAGTAGGCATGTCTCTTGTGGGCTCGATGACAGCCTGCATTCAATCGGTACCATGGGCCCAAGCCCATTCCAGAATTCTTCAGGCACATATCTTGCAGAATTGGGACGGTCATCCCAATTCTTTAAACAAGAGGTTGTACACACCAGGTCGTGTCAAGGCCTCCCTGGCTTGGTGGATGTCCCCAAAAAATCTACAAAAAGGGGTCAGCTGGACGCAAGTCCCACTGACCACAGTAACAACGGACGCCAGCCAGAGAGGCTGGGGGGCCATGATAAATCACACCCCTTTCCAAGGTCTCTGGGACCAGTCAACAAGCAAGAAATCTTCCAACTACAGAGAGCTAAAAGCTGTAGAAGAAGCCCTACTAGTAGGAAGTCATCTAATCAAGGGACATCACGTTCGGATATATTCGGACAATGTGACCACGGTGGCCCACATCAGACATCAGGGCAGTTCAAAAAACAATTGCCTGAAGAATATATCTGCCCGGATATGCTCCTGGGCAGAAAGACATCTCTTATCTCTGACAGCGGTTCACCTGAAAGGCTCGTCCAACATTCAGGCAGACTATCTAAGTCGCCAAGACATACATCCGGGGGAATGGTGCCTGAGCAACCGAAGCTTCGAGATGCTGGTGAACAAATGGGGTCTCCCAGAAATCGACCTCTTTGCATCCAGCCGAAATGCGAAAGTCGAAGCATTCTTCTCTCTGAACCCCAGGGACGGCTCCAAAGGAGTGGATGCACTGGTCCAGAAGTGGAATTTCCGGCTAGCTTATGCGTTTCCACCAATCCCAATTCTGGCAAAAGTCTTACAGAAAGTGCGAGAAGAACAAACGCCTACCATATTGGTAGCTCCACTATGGCCCAAGAGGAGTTGGTACAACCTGATAGTGGACCTTCAGGTAGATGGGCCGCTCCACTTTCCGATAGAAAAAGACCTTCTTTCTCAAGGACCAATCCATCTCCTAGATGCCCACAAGTGGAATCTGGCAGCATGGCTACTGAAGCCCAAATATTAAGAGCAAGAGGACTATCAGAAGCAGTGGTTTCCACACTTCAAAAATCTAGGAAACCTGTAACCATTGCAATATATAATAAAATCTGGAAGAAATTTTCATCCTTCTGTCTTCCTGAGGTGCCGGATCCCTTCAACCTGAATATTTCAAAAATTCTAGACTTTTTGCAAAAGGGCTTAGAAATAGGCCTCAGGCCTAGCACCTTAAAAGTCCAGGTGTCCGCCCTCAGTTCAATATTTGATCAGGATCTGGCAAATCATCGCTGGATCAAGAGATTCATGATATCAGCTTCTAGAATGAACCCTAAGAAGCAAATAACAGTACCACTGTGGGATCTCAACCTAGTATTACAGGGGCTCACAGGTCCCCCCTTCGAACCATTATCCTCCTGCTCCCAGAAAAACCTAATCTACAAAACAATTTTTCTTGTGGCTATTACATCAGCAAGGAGGGTGGGAGAATTACAAGCTCTCTCAATAAGAGAACCATACCTAACCATTCGAGATGACTCTATAGTGCTGCGCCTAGACCCTTCCTTTCTCCCAAAGGTCGTATCGGACTTCCACCGCTCCCAGGAAATTATTCTACCTTCTTTTTGCCAAAATCCTGCAAATTCCAAAGAAGAGAGATTCCATATGCTGGATGTCAGGCGCACTGTATTGTTTTACTTAGAACAAACCAGTTCTTACAGAATTGACCACAATCTATTTATCCACCCATCAGGACAAAATAGGGGAAAAAAGGTAGCCAAAAGTACTATTGCCAACTGGATAAAGAAAGCAATAGCAGAAGCATACCTTGCTCAAGACAAAACTCCTCCAGTGGGAATCAAGGCTCATTCGACTAGATCAACCTCAGTCTCCTGGGCAGAAAGAGCAGGTGCATCAGCAGAGCAAATCTGCAGGGCAGCCACATGGTCTTCTTTGCATACCTTCTCCAGGCATTACAGATTGGATGTAATGCCCAACAAGGATTTAGCCTTCGGCCGGAAAGTACTCCAGGCCGTTGTCCCTCCCTAGCGCCAATCAGTTGGTATTCCTCCATATGCCGTCGTGGAAGGTGACTAGAGAAAATAGAATTATTCTTACCGTTAATTCGGTTTCTAGGAACCTTCCACGACGGCGCTAGTTCCCTCCCTATACTCCTGGATTTAAATCTGGGATTCAAGGTAAACCGGTGCTATGGTTTTCAGTTATAAGTCACTGGTGAGAGGGAGGTGGGAGGGCCTTTTAACCTCTCCATTTCCTGTTCCCCATTAGGGCAAAGAGGCAACCTCCATATGCCGTCGTGGAAGGTTCCTAGAAACCGAATTAACGGTAAGAATAATTCTATTTTTGGTGGGGGGGTTAACCTTCTTAACCATGTAATCTTAAGGGTGAAATGCAGAAGCTAATTTTAACCCCTTAATGACAGCCGATACGTCTTTTAACTGACCTGAGATGTAAGAGAATAGCCTCCCCATACAGATGACAATCCAGCAGCTGTTGGCTGTCTACTATAACTGATAACTTGCTGTATCAGCCACAGTCAGTGTTTGCACCATCCAAATCTATTTAACCCCTTAAATGCTGATGTCAATTGTGACTACATCATTATAAATGGTTAGCAAAGTGTGGGGGCTTCCTCTTTATCCAAATTGGTGCCCTCAGATCATGATTGTGTGGTCCTGATGTTTGCCAAGGCAATTCATGACCAAATAGCGGTCTTAGAGTCTGACGGCTGTTGTAGCCTGTTCAGAAGATAGCGGCATTTAGGTGGTAAAAATACACATTTTCATCTTTGTTATGCCACTTTGCATTAATTCCTGAAAATCACCTGAAGGGTTAATAAACTACCTGACAGCAGTTTTCAATATTTCAGGGGTTGCTGTTTTTAAAATGGTATCACTTTTGGGGGTTTCCTAATATATGGAACCATTAAAAGGCACTTCAATCATGGATAGGTCCCTAAACAAATTTTTCCTTCAAAAAATTAAAAATTACTGCTACATTTTTAAGCCTCCTAAAATGCTAACAAAATAAATGAATATTTTATAAATGGTGCTGAAGTAAAGCAGACATGTGGGAAATGTTATTTATTAATGTTTTAGTCTGTTATGACTATATGGATTAAAGGGATAATCATTCAAAGTTTGAAAATTGCTAATTTTTTTACATTTTTCTCAGATTTCTGATATTTTTTATAAATAAACACAAAACATATCGACCTAAATTTACCATTATCATAAAGTATAATGTGTCACAAAAAACAATCTCAAAATCACTGGAATATGTTGAAGCATTGCAAAGTTATTACCACATAAAGTAACACTGGTCAGTTTTCAAAAATTTGGCTCCGTCACTAAATGAGTTTTAAATTGTTACAAAGTTGAGCAACCTGCCTTGTACATTTGCGGTGTTGAAAGTAGAATCACACTTTCTGAACGCTGCCTTCAAATATACTTCCAGATACATCACCATTGTACTGAAAATGATTTAATTATTGTACGGCAGATGTGTTGCTTACATTTGACTCGTTCTTTGTATTTATTTTTTTTAGGTAAATATGAAACTCATAATTTTGGATGACTATGACCAGGCTAGTGAGTGGGCAGCCAAGTACATCAGAAATCGCATCATACATTTTAACCCAAGTGCTGAGAAGTATTTTACATTAGGCCTTCCTACAGGTAAGATGCAGTTCATTCCTTTTGATCTTTTTGAGATTTAGCAAATGGCCAGTATTGAGTCATTTTTTATGATAAATATACAGATTGAAGTCTTGCATTCTCCCACATACCTAATACAAAGTATTATAATGGCTTAGAATGTCTTCTCCATATGCCACGTAGGGTATATGGGTGATGTAATAATGGGAAGTCTACCGCTGAAGATCCCAATCTTCTAACTACAACAGAGAGCTGTCCATATAAGTCACATACAGTGGATTTAGTTAATGGGTACCATGTAATGTTTCCATATTGCATGTAATTGTATGGTAGGTTTTAGTAAGACTTTTAGCCTTTGATTTTCTATGGGTTCTCATCCTTGAAATATTGCAGGAAGCACACCTCTGGGATGCTACAAAAAGCTTATTGAATACCATAAAAATGGAGATCTTTCCTTCAAGTATGTTAAAACATTCAATATGGATGAATATGTTGGTGAGTCTTAAATTTTTTTTTTTTTTTTTTAATAAAGTCTACTGCATTAACAATAGAAATTATATGCACATTTCCATTCTACCTTTTGGCAGTTTGGGTAGCAGTTGTCTAATCTCACGTTAGCAAAGCCCATAACATTTTTTAACTTCTTCACAACATATGCTGTCTTTCCCTTTGATGCAGGCTCCGGCACGGAGTGGCATTTACCTTGCGTGCGTCACTAACTCCGCCTATGTAACATGATTGCAGTGCCGGGATGGGTCTGCATGACAACCGGGTGTCTGCAGGAGACCCTCCCATGGTTGTCATTGTCGATCTGCTATGAGCGCCGCCTTGTGGCTATGTGTAGCATATGTGATTAGAAGATCGTAGCTTCAAGTCTCCTAAGGAGACTACTGAAGCAAGTAAAGTGTGGACAAAAAATAAATAAAATTTTTTTTTTTTTTTTTTTTTAACATTTAAAAAAAATACACATTTGGTATCTCTGCAATCAGAAACGCCCGATTTATCAAAATATAAAACTAATTAATCCGATCGGTAAATAGCGTAATACAAATCAAAGCGCCATAATTTTGGGTTTTTTTTTGGTTGCTGCAACATTGCAAGTGATCAAAATATTGTGTTTACCTCAAAATAGTATCAATAAAAACTTCAGCTCTGCAACCAACAAAAATAAGCCCTCTCCCAGCCCCAAATATATGAATTGTCAGCCTATTGTGGTGATTGTTCCAGTGAGTAGTGTGAAATGGTTTGTCAACTTTTAGTTATATGGAGAATTACATAAAAATGAATACACCATTCTTCAACAATGTTTATATTAAAATTCTAATTTAATTACTTTAATTTTTCTGACCTTGTGTTCTCTTTATGACCTGAAAAGCTGGCAATAGCCTAGAGAACAACATGTGGAACAGGATGTAAAGGACAATGTTCTTGTAATTATTTCTGGATACTGTCTTCATGCTAAGCAGTGCATGCTGCCAAATGTAAAAATCCTAATAACCTTACAATATTTGTTTTATCACATACAAGCCATAGTCCGCAGCAGCAAGACATCATTAATTGGGACTGAAGTTCAGCATATAACTTAGGTTTTGATAAACACTATCTTTTTATATACTTTTTTTTTAATTTTTTTATTGTAATTGAAATAGCTTAAATTCTGTAATGATTAATTTGCAAAATACTTTTTACAAGGACTGAATTTTTTTTTTCTCCAATACATGCAGGTATATATCATTCCTAACCAGGCTGGCATATTGATATCTAAAGGGAAGTTGTCAGCTTTTATTGGCAACATTAGTCTGAGGGGTAGGTTCACAAGCATATAAAAGAAAAAAAGTTCAGAGTTTAATCCAGGAAAGTGGGACGATTTTTTTTATTTTCCCTCACTTGTCTTTAGTGTGTAGTCCGTATACATCGCATATACCTCGCAGCATCTCGTTACGGCACCAGCAGCCTCTTCCCCGCCGAGCAATCATGTGACCCACTCATTAAGGTAATGAATATTCACTCCGCCTATGGGAGTAGAGATGCGTGCATATTCATTACCTTAATGAGCGGGGCCACATGATCACTCGGCACAAGAAGAGCTGCTGGCTCGAATGAAGGAGATGCAGCGAGGGCGCACAGGAAGGCGAGTAGGATGTGTGCTGGCAGCCGGCAGCTGCAGGTGTCACTTTGCGCTATTACAGGTGGCACAGGCTTCAGCCACAGCTGCCTGTCTCCTGCCTCTGTAACCCCACTGCTCTGCCACTCCCCATCCCCGCCAGCTTTCTGGGTCAATTGACTCGTATAAGCTGAGGCGGGGCATTTTCAGCTTAAAAAAAGTGCTGAAAAACTCTGCTTTATACACGAGTATAAGTTAGGGGGGTGGAAACTTTTTGTCCCGATTTTACACATTTGCTTTTTTGTTGCTTTTTTTTTCTGCAGCCAAAACCTGATCTTTTGGAAGTAAAAAAGCAGCAGAAAGAAAGATTTTTCTGCGTTTTTCAGTATCCCAAAGTTCAGCTTTGCTTCCACCGTACACCCATGAACAATGCAAGGTGTTAGGCCACCAATGTAAGGCATATGTGACACCATAAAACCTTTATGGGAAAAAAGAGCAATTTAATACAATTAGTGTAAAAAGATTTTTATGCCTAAAAAAAGTGACTATTTTAAATAATAAAAAAAAGTTAATATGATATTATGAAAAAAATACACAATTGCAAATGTAAAAACCAGTGAGGGGAAGTTGAATTGGTCAGCCATAGTTTACTTAACACATTCACAGTGCATTGAGTAGGTCAAACATTGTTTACATTCACACATTGCTCGGGCATTAATTGGTCAGGCTTTGCCTACTTTAAGGCATATCACTAATTTGTAAACTACTAAGCCTAACTGCCATTATCGGGTGAGGAGATCAAGACATTTTGGTTTAAACCTGTGGAAAAATAAATAAATGGACTTCATATGCTGCTGTACGTGGTAGTTTTTTTTTTTCTCATTTAGAACGCTGTGAAAACTGATGGCAATGTTTTTGCTCCTTTTTTTATGTGCTCATTGTTTACTATGGGTGAAAAAGCACTGAAATTGACATGCTACAGTAAAAAAACAAAAAAAAAACCCAGTAGTTTTCCAATATAGTCAGAAAAAAACAAACAAATGTGTGCAGTAGTTATGAGCGAATGTGCTCGTACAAGGTGTTATCCGAGCATGCTCGTGTGCTAGCCAAGTGTCTTCGGAATGCTCGAAAACTATTTTGAGCACGCCGAAGACACTTGGGTAGCACACAAGCATGCTCGGATAACACGTTGGTTCATCATTAGTGTGTGTGAGACTTCTGAAATCTCATAGCTTTTGCTGGTACTGTAGAAAGCAGCTTTTAATTTGCATAAAATTTATTTTTTTCAACATTTTGAAAAATGTGGAATATATACACTACATGTGTGGGACTATGTAAAAAAATTTTTTTTTTTTCTTTGACCTATAGGATTACCCAGGGAACACCCTGAAAGCTATCATTCCTTTATGTGGAATAACTTATTTAAGCACATTGATATAATTCCCGAGAATGCTCACATCTTGGATGGAAATGCTCCAGATCTTCAGACTGAATGTAATTTATTTGAAGAAAAAATTAAGGCTGCTGGTGGAATAGAACTATTTGTTGGAGGTAAGAAAATGAATCTGATTGCCATTGACTATGGTCATAAGACTGTAAAGGGTGAATTTGTGGAATTTTTCGATTATATTTATTAAATTAAGCGTTCAACCTATGATTATGTGCATACATTAGTACAGTAGAGTGTTGACAGGAAAAAGATTGCATAAAAAACCCACGATGTTTCTGCATGTGTCGTCTTGGTCTGGTTTTTCTGTGTGGTACCAGAGAGCTGCCACTAGCCAATGCATGGCTCTGTGTTATGTCTCTGTACTTCTAGTGGGAGCTGAAAACTGTTGACAAGCCCTGGCAAAAATTATGGAATCACCGGCTTTGGAGGATGTTCATTCAGTTGTTTAATTTTGTAGAAAAAAAAAAGCATATCACAGACATGGCACAAAACTAAAGTCATTTCAAATGGAAACTTTCTGGCTTTAGTAAACACTAAAAGAAATCAAGAACAAAAAATGTGGTAGTTGGTAATGGTTACTTTTTTTTAACCAAGCATAGGGGAAAAATTATGGAATCGCTCAATTCTGAGGGAAAAAAGTATGAAATCACCCTGTAAATTTTCATACCCAAAAATAACACATACATCAAATTAGATCTGCTCGTTAGTCTGCATCTAAAAAGGAGTGATCACATCTTGGAGAGCTGTTGCACTATGTGGACTGACATGAATCATGGCTCCAACACGAGAGATGTCAATTGAAACAAAGGAGAGGATTATCAAACTCTCAAGTGGGTAACTCATCACGCAATGTTGCAAAAGATGTTGGTTGTTCAGTCAGCAGCGGTGTCTAAAATTTGGACCAAATACAGACAACATGGGAAGGTTGTTAAAGGCAAACATACTGGTAGACCAAGGAAGACATCAAAGCGTCAAGATCGGAAACTTAATATGTCTCCAAAACAGGAAATGCACAACAAAACAAATGAACGAATGGGTGGAAACTAGAGTCAACGTCTGTGACCGAACTGTAAGAAACCATCTAAGGGAAATGGGATTTACATACAGAAAAGCTAAACGAAAGCCATCATTAACACCTAAACAGAAAAAAGCAAGGTTACAATAGGCTAAGGAAAAGCAATCATGGACTGCGGATGACTGGATGAAATTCATATTCAGTGATGAATCGCAAATCTGCATTGGGCAAGGTGATGATGCTGGAACTTGTTTGGTGCCGTTCCAATGAGATTTATAAAGATGACTGCCTGAAGAGAACATGCAAATTTCCACAGTCATTGATGATATGGGGCTGCATGACAGGTAAAGGCACTGGGAAGATGGCTGTCATTACATCTTCAATATATGCACATATTCATATTGATATTTTGGACACTTTTCTTATCCCATCAATTGAAAGGATGATTGGGATGATGAAATCATTTTTCAAGATGATGATGCATCCTGCCATAGAGCAAAAAATGTGAAAACATTCCTTGAAAAAAGACACACAAGGTCAATGTCATGGCCTGCAAATAGTCCAGATCTCAATCCAATTGAAAATCTTTGGAAGTTGAAGAAAATGGTCCATGACAAGGCTCCAACCTGCAAAGCTGATCTGGCAACAGCAATCAGAGACAGTTGGAGCCAGATTGATGAAGAGTACTGTTTGACACTCAATAAGTCCATGCCTCAGAGACTGCAAGCTGTAAGGCTAGGTTCCCATTGCGTTAATGGGATAGCGCTAACGGACAGCGTTGCACGGCGAAATTAACGCCGTGCACCGCGTCCGTTAGCGCTCCCATTGCCGGCAATGTTAGAGCGCATTGCTAGCGCGTGTCATTTTCGGCACGCGCTAGCGATGTGCCGGTCTTTTGTAGCACGCCTCGGACGCTGCTTGCAGCATCCGCGGCGCGCCAGAGGTCCGTTCCCCGCTCTCGCAGATCGGGGATCTGCGAGAGCGGGGACGTTAACGCGACCCCTGAACGCGGCCCCGAAAAAAACATTGCGTTAGCGCAATCCGCTAGCGCTCACGCTAAACGGATTGCACTAACGCAATCTGAACCTAGCCTTAGGCAGAGGTGGTGCAACAAAATGCTAGTGATGTTTTGGAGTGGTTTTTTTTTTTTTTTGTCTGTTTTTAATGATTGCATAATTTTTTTTCCTCAGAATTGAGTGATTCCATAATTTTTTCCCTATGCTTAATTAACTTAATTAAAAAAAAAGTAACCATTACTGACTACCACATTTTTTGTTTTTGATTTCTTTTAGTGTTTCTTAAAGCCAGAAAGTTGCCATTTGAAATTACTTTAATTTTGTAGAAAAAAAGCAGATCACAGACATGGCACAAAACTAAACAACTGGATGAACATCCTCCAAGGCCGGTGATTCCATAATTTTTGCCAGGGGTTGTAGTAGTCAGATCTTGATGACCTATCTTTAGGTAAACAATAGCTGAACCTACAATTTCTTAAGTCTATGCCTGGCCATCTTAAAGAGAACCTGTCATCAGAATTATATACCCCTAATTAATGGCATGTATGTAAAGGTGATTTAAACTCTTCACCCACGAGCCTGTTTTCACCTTCATGACCAGGCCAAATTTTACAATTCTGACCAGTGTCTCTTTATGTTGTAATAACTCTGGAATGCTTCAACAGATCCCACTGATTGAGATTTTCTTTTTTTACTGACATAATGTACTTCATGATGGTGGTAAAATGTGTTCAATATTTTCACAAACGCAAGGAATATCGGAAATTTGGCAACTATTCTCAAAATGTTGCAATTTTCAAACTTTTCATTTGTATGCCCTTTTAAACCAGTTAACAAATAACCTTTCCACATGTCTACTTTAAATTGGCACAATTTTTGAAACGTATACTTCTTTTTTTTTTTTTTTTTTTTTTAGAAAGTTAAGTTAATAGTTGATCAGCGATTTTCTAATTTTTTACCAAGAAAATTTACAAAACCATTTATTTTATTTATTTTTTTTGAGAGCTCATGACATTTGAAGTGACTTTGAGGGGCCTTTAACAGAAAATACCCAAAAGTTACACCATTCAAAAACTTGCATCCGTCAAAGTGCTCAAAACCACATTCGAGAAGTTTATTAACCTTTCATGTGCTTCACAAGAATATAAAGCAATGTGGACGGAAAAAATTAACATTTTTCCTTTTTTCCCACAAAAAATGCTATGGCACCACATTTTTTTTTTTTCTTTAATTTTCACAAGAGTAACAGGAGAAATTGCACCACAAATTTTGGGGTCCTTTTTCTCCTGAACACACTGATACTCAGTATGTGGGAAACTACTCTTTGGGAGCATGGTAAGGTTCGGAAGAAAAGGCGCACAATTTGAACGCATATTTGGCTGGAATCGAGAGCGGACGCCAGTTGCCTTTGAGAGCTACTGATGTGCCTAAATAGTGGAAAGCCCTCACAAGTGACTCCATTTTGGATAGTAAAATGGTGTGTTGAGCACCTGTTTGTCCCCAGGTGCTTCACAGAAATTTTTAACATTGAGCCATGAAAATAAACAAAAAAAAATCACATTTTAGGCTAACAGGAGAAATTGCACAGCAAATTTTGGGTCCATTTTCTCCTGAGTACGCAGGTACCCCATATGTGGGGGAAAACTTCTTTTTTTGGCGCACAGCAGGGCTCTGAAGGGAAGTGGTGCTGCTTGGAACGCAGACATTGATGGAATAGTCTTCAGGGCTCGTGTCGCGTTTGGAGAGCCCCTGATGTGCCTAAACAGCGGAAACCTCCTCCAAAATTGACCATATATTGACATTGATGTATTGTTTTTCTAGTATATGAATCTTGTGGTGGCAACACTACACTACTACGGTTGTTGTGTAACTCAGAAATAAATGTAGTAGTCCATGGATGAGTGGTAAGTCATTCATACACAGACCAGGTTTGTTGGAGCAGGTGTCTCGCTAATAAATAGTGTCCTTTGGTATTCTCCTTCTGTAACACACTCTGCACCTTTTTCCGACTGCCCTCTTTGCAGTTTTCCAGAAGTATTGGGGCACTCTCCTTCCTCTATGTGCAAAATTATAGGGATAGAAACAGTTTTAAAACCCTTAAGGGGGGGGGGGGGGGGAGGAGAGATCAACAAAGAAAATTATTAAATAGAGAAACCTGGTGGATTTATAACTTGAAAACTACAACTCCTACGGGAATGAACATTAAACATGATCTCACATATTATTTTTAGATCATATGAATAGTTTTCAAATTTATTTATCCTAACCCCCTCCCCTTTATATACACTGTGTGCAGAATTATTATTTTGATCACATGATACTTTTTTATACATGTTGTCCTACTCCAAGCTGTTCAGGCTTGAGAGCCAACTACCAATTAAGTAAATCAGGTGATGTGCATCTCTGTAATGAGGAGGGGTGTTGTCTAATGACATCAAAACCCTATATAAGGTGTGCTAAATTATTAGGCAACTTCCTTTCTTTTGGCAAAATGGGTCAGAAGAGAGATTTGACGGGCTATGAAAAGTCCAAAATTGTGAGATGTCTTGCAGAGGGATGCAGCAGTCTTGAAATGCCAAACTTTTGAAGCGTGATCACCGAACAATCAAGCGTTTCATGGCAAATAGCCAACAGGGTCGCAAGAAGCGTGTTGGGCAAAAAAGGCGCAAAATAACTACCCATGAATTAAGGAAAATCAAGCATGAAGATGCCATTTGCCACCAGTTTTGCCATATTTCAGAGCTGCAACGTTACTGGAGTAGCAAAAAAAGGTGTGCGATACTCGGGGACATGGCCAAGGTAAGGAAGGCTGAAAAACGACCTCCTTTGAAAAAGAAATGTAAGATAAAACGTCAAGACTGGGCCAAGAAATATCTTAAGACTGACTTTTCAAAGGTTTTATGGACTGATGAAATGAGAGTGACTCTTGATGGGCCAGAGGCTGGATCAGTAAAGGGCAGAGAGCTCCACTCCGACTCAGACGCCAGCAAGGTGGAGGTGGGGTACTGGTATGGGCTGGTATCATCAAAGATGAACTTGTGGGACCTTTTCGGGTTGAGGATGGAGTGAAGCTGAACTCCCAGACCTACTGCCTGTTTCTGGAAGACAACTTCTTCAAGCAGTGGTACAGGAAGAAGTCAGTATCGTTCAAGAAAAACATGATTTATTCGGACTCCCATGACAGCACCACGAGAGAGGGGATCCGCCCTTCAGGAACAGGAAACCTACAGATACAAAAAGGGCGGCACCTCTCCCATGCATCAGTTGGTTTCTTGTTCCTCTAGGGACAGGATCCTACAGATGAATCCTAAGGATCCCAGGCCGGCCGAATCAGGTGGCGGGGGGGTCTCCTACCTCGGCCGGTGCGGGAGTTCCTGGAGACGCCATGGTGGTCCTGGCTGGGCTGCACGTCAGTGGCGTTTTTTTCAGCAAGGAGCAGAGTCCGGAGGATTCCGGTCTCCACCAGCGCCGGTAAGTATTCTCCATCCCCCTCCGGTCTGTGCTGTATGCGGTCCCGCTGGGTTGCGGGGTACCGGCGTCAGGAGGTGGGTGCCGTCTGGAGCGCTACTGGCCATGTCCGGCGTCCTGTGCCGCTCTGTGTGAGCTGGAGCATTTCCGGGCCACGGTGATGTCGGGGGGCGGAGCCTGCGAGCGCTTCTGGGTTGCTGCGCATGCGCAGTCGATCCAAGATGGCGGCACCCACTGGATCCTGAACGCCAGATTCAACATGGGCCTTCTGTCCTCCCAGCTGCATCCTGGATTGCTTGGACCAATGGGGACAGCGTGAGGCAGTCTGCTGACCGGAATCAAGGGGGATTTTTAAGCAGGTGTCCGATTTAGAACCCTGCTTTGGCCTCATTTCATCATGGAGAGTGATGGTGATCGGCAGCCCCAGCTGCTGGATAAAGTGCGACAGAAGCCCAAGGAAAAGGAGCATGTCAGGAGTGACCAGTCATAAGAGCTCATCCAGACAGAGATCGAGAGCATCGACTGGGAAAGAACCCCCTCGCATTCCGGTACCTTTTTTCGGCGGGCACTGGTAAGTGATCTATGTGAATGTTAACTCAGTGACGCAGGCCCTCTTATACTTTGTCATTTTAGGGGAAGAAAAGTATGGGCAAGATGAAACATAAGGAATGCGCCCTCTGTGGCGTCCCCTTACCAGATTCTTGTCCCAAAAAATGATGCACCCCCTGTGTACAGCAGATGGTGAGGTCTACAGGAGGGGTGGGGGTGGAGTGACATTAGGTCAGATAGAAGATATCACCTTTATTGTCCTCCCCCAGGTAGCGGAAGAATCTATGAATGCGGCTAACTTACAGGAAATGATCCGTGTGGAAGTAAGGGAATCCCTGAGGTCCCTATCCCAGGCAGGAGGTTCAAAGTATAAGGCCCCCTTGAACTCTGATTCTTCAGAGGAAGAAAGACAAGAGGGTTCCGATGTCTCAGTTCCCTCTTCCTCTTCATCAGAAGAAGACTCTGGATGATTCTGTCTGCCTCTGGACCGGGTAGACAAACTAGTAAAATCAGTCAGAGGTACAATGGGCATAGAAGAGCCTAAAGCGCAACCTTCCAAACAAGAGATGATGTTCAGCGGATTAGATCAAAGAAAACGTAGGTCTTTTCCATTGAACGAAAAGATTCAGGAATTCTCCGGGAGTGGAAAAAACCTGAAAAGAAAGGCTCTTTACCACCAGCGTTGAAGCGTAGATCCCCTTTTGACGATCCAGCTGTTGATACCTGGGACAAGGCCCCTAAATTAGATGCTGCAGTGGCGAAAGCATCAAAGAAAGCCTCACCTCCATTTGAGGACATGGGGACCCTTAAGGATCCTCTTGATAGGAAGGCAGACACCTTCCTTAAGGGTACCTAGGAAATGGCGGCCGGATCTTTGAGACCGGCAGTAGCTGCAACTTGTACAGCTAGATCCTTAATGGTCTGGCTAGATCAGTTGGAGTCCCAACTTAAAGAGGGCGCTTCCAGAGATATAATTCTGAATGCTCTACCAGTAATTCAAGAGGCCGCTGACTTCCTGTCGGACGCTTTAGTTGATTCGGTTAAAATGGCGGCCAGGGCAGCGGGACTCCAACGCGGCTCGTAGAGCCTTATGGTTGAAGTGCTGGTCAGGAGACATTCAATCAAGATCGAAACTCTGCGCTATCCCATGCAAAGGGGAATAT
Source organism: Ranitomeya variabilis (assembly GCF_051348905.1). Lineage (NCBI taxonomy): Eukaryota > Metazoa > Chordata > Amphibia > Anura > Dendrobatidae > Ranitomeya > Ranitomeya variabilis. The sequence goes on along the minus strand of NC_135236.1, from coordinate 543,933,866 downwards.
CTCTTCGGCCCAACTTTGGATGAGTTGCTAGAAAAAGCAGGGGATGACAAGAAAAAATTCCCTAATTTATCATCAGCAACCTACCGTCGTCCTTTCAACAGAAGGAGATTTGGTCGGGGAAGAAAGCGCGTATCACCCTCTGGAGACAATTTTAGATGGGAGGATAGATGCAGAAGAGGTACGGGCTATATGTTCTGCCGTTCCTCAAAAGAATGTACGAAGCCAGACCAATGACTAGCAATCCCTGTGGGAGGGAGATTGTCAGCTTTCCCTTCAGCATGGTCAGAAATCACGAATAGTGATTGGGTGCGAGGCATAATATCGGATGGACTGAGACTTGAGTTTAGTCACGTGCCTCGAGATAAGTTTAAATTAACTCTCTTGCGTTCCCCCCCCCCCCCCCCTTCTTGAACAAACAGCTTTGGAAGCGGATGTCGTAAGCCTATGCCTTTAAAAAAGTTCTGATTTGAAGTTCTGGAATCAGAGAGAGGAAGAGGGTTCTACTCTCCTCTATTTCTAATTCAAAAACCAGGCAAATCATTTAGAACCATTATAAACCTTAAGTCCCTTAATGAGTTTCTGGTTAATTAAACCTTTAAGGTGGAATCAGTCAGTTCAACAATAAAGATGCTGTTCATACACTGTTTTATGGTAGTTGTAGATTTAAAAGATGCATACTATCATGTACCTATCCATGAAGACTTCCAAAGATTCCTAAGGGTAGCAGTTCTTATGGGAGGAATAGTTCGCCATTTTCAGTTCAGAGCTCTTCCCTTCAGTCTATCAGCAGTGCCTAGGGTGTTTACAAAAATAGTTGCTGAGGTCATGGCGCACTTACGAGAATCTAATATTCTCGTTATTCCTTATCTAGATGATTTCCTTATAGTGGGGAATTCAGCAGACCATTGCCTTTCACAAGTAAGAACGGCTATGATCAGACTAGAACACCTAGGCTGGATTATAAATTATGAGAAATCCCGATTACAGCCCCTAAAAATTCAGGGATTCCTAGGGCTGCTATTAGATTCGGAGGCCCAGCAATGTCGTCTTCCGCCGGATAAGTTATTGCATATTCAACAACAGGTGTCAAAGGCGATTGATAAACCCTCCATGACCCTTAGACAAGCTATGTCGCTGTTAGGATCCCTGACTTCATGTATTCCCGCTGTCCGTTGGGCTCAATTTCACACCAGACCTTTACAGTCAGAGGTACTGGTTAATGACAGGGCCTTACAAGGGTCCTTGCAGGGTCAGGTGATATTAAGTCCAGCAACCCTTACATCTCTTAGATGGTGACTAAATGAGGACAAATTATCGGCAGGTGTTCCCTGGGTGACACATGTGACTCATGTAATAACCACAGACGCTAGCCCCTCTGGGTGGGGGGCACACATGAGTGACATTGTAGTTCAGGGTCTATGAGACTCCCAAACATCACTTTCTTCCAATCAGAGAGTTAATGGCAATTGAACTTTCAGTTAAGAAACTCCTCGTATATCAACAGGGTCACCATGTCAAGATCCTCTCGGACAACCAGGTGGCGGTGGCCTACGTAAATCGCCAAGGTGGAACGCTTTCCGAATCTCTGATGCAAGTGGCGGATCGCCTATTCCAAACAGCAGAAAGACATTTTCTATCTTTAACTGCACTGCATATCAGAGGGAAGGAAAACGTAAAGGCAGACTTTCTAAGCCGCAATACCTTAAGACAAGGGGAATGGTCTCTGAACAGAGACATCTTCAATCACATTGTCCGCAAATGGGGTCAACCGGAGCTAGACCTCTTTGCCACCAGGGACAACAGGAAAACAAGAAAATTCTGTTCCCTAAATCCCAGGGAGAATCCTCTGGCAGTGGACGCCTTCCTGATAAAATGGTTTTTTTAATTGGCTTACGCGTTCCTCCCATTGGCCCTGTTGCCCCTAGTGGTCAGAAAGATCAGGGAGGATCGGGCAAGAGTCATACTGATTGCACCATTCTGGCCCAGAAGGGCCTGGTTCGCTTGGCTCAGGACCATGTCGGTAGACGACCCTTGGGTGCTTCCAGACATTCCGGACTTACTCTACCAGGGTCCGATCAGCCATCCACAAGTGAAGGGACTCCATTTAACGGCATGGAGTTTGAGAGGTCATTGCTAAAAGACAGAGGTTTCTCCCCAAATTTAGTAGATACCCTTCTGAAGAGTAGAAAACAAATAACAACAAAGATCTACTCTAGAACCTGGAAAAAGTTCCTGGCCTCTTCAGATTTCAATATTGATGAAGGGATACCCATAAATGAGATCTTAGAATTTCTGCAGAAGGGTTTGGAGCTGAATCTATGCACAAGTACGCTAAAAGTACAAGTCTCAGCCCTAGGGGCCCTGTTTTCTTGTAACATTGCTAATCACTATTGGGTTTCAAGGTTTATTAAGGCATCTAGTAGAGCTAGACCCAAACACAAGAATAGGGATCTCAGCCTAGTCCTTTCAGCCTTGACTAAGGGTACTGTCACACAGTGCAATTTTCGTCGCTACGACGGCACGATCCGTGACGTCGCAGCGTCGTATGATTATGGCTCCAGCGTCGTAGACTGCGGTCACACTTTGCAATCACGGCGCTGGAGCGATGCTGATGTCCCCTGGTAACCAGGGTAAACATCGGGTTACTAAGCGCAGGGCCGCGCTTAGTAACCCGATGTTTACCCTGGTTACCAGCGTAAACGTTAAAAAAACCAAACAGTACATACTTACTTACATTCCGGTGTCTGTCCCCGGCGTCTCAGCTTCTCTGCACTGTGTAAGCACCATAGCCGGAAAGCAGAGCGGTGACGTCACCTCTGTGCTCGCTTTCCGGCCGGCAAGCGCTCACACAGTGCAGAGAAGCTGAGACGCCGGGGACAGACACCGGAATGTAAGTATGTACTGTTTGTTTTTTTTACGTTTACGCTGGTAACCAGGGTAAACATCGGGTTACTAAGCGCGGCCCTGCGCTTAGTTACCCGATGTTTACCCTGGTTACAAGCGAACACATCGCTGGATCGCTGTCACACACAACGATCCAGCGATGTCAGCGGGTGATCAAGCGACGAAAGAAAGTTCCAAACGATCTGCTACGACGTACGATTCTCAGCGTGATGTCTGATCGCAGTAGCGTGTCAGACACAGCGATATCGTAACGATATCGCTAGAACGTCACGAATCGTGCCGTCGTAGCGATCAAAATTGCACTGTGTGACAGTACCCTAAGGAACCGTTTGAACCCTTACATTCAGCCTCAATTAAGATGTTATCCCTTAAAACAGCTTTTTTGGTAGCAATAACATCTGCTCGTAGAGTAGGGGACATCCAGGCGCTTTCCAGACTTTCCCCTTATACAGAGTTTTTACAGGATAGAGTAATCCTCAAGCCAGACCCGGTTTATTTGCCAAAAGTAGCATCACATTTTCACAGATCACAGGAGATAGTTCTACCATCATTTCTCCCTAATCCTTCTAACTCTAAGGAAAAGATACTCCATACATTGGATGTTAGAAGATGCCTGTTAGAATATATCTCAGTCACTGATGCTTGGAAGAAAGATAATGCGTTATTTTTGTCCTTCCAAGGTCCTAGAGAAGGGCTTAGGGTACTGTTACACAAAACGATTTACCAACGATCACGACCAGCGATACGACCTGGCTGTGATCGTTGGAAAGTCGTTGTGTGGTCGCTGGAGAGCTGTCACACAGACCGCTCTCCAGCGACCAACGATGCCGAAGGCCCCGGGTAACCAGGGTAAACATCGGGTTACTAAGCGCAGGGCCGCGCTTAGTAACCCGATGTTTACCCTGGTTACCATCGTAAAAGTAAAAAAACCCAAACATTACATACTCACATTCCGGTGTCCGTCAGGTCCCTCGCAGTCTGCTTCCCGCTCTGACTGAGTGCCGCCGTAAAGTGAAAGCAGAGCACAGCGGTGACGTCACCGCTGTGCTCTGCTCTTACTTTACGGCCGGCAGTCAGTCAGAGCGGGAAGCAGACTGCGAGGGACCTGACGGACACCGGAATGTGAGTATGTACTGTGTGTTTTTTTTTTTTTTAACTTTTACGATGGTAACCAGGGTAAACATCGGGTTACTAAGCGCGGCCCTGCGCTTAGTAACCCGATGTTTACCCTGGTTACAAGCGAACGCATCGTTGGATCGGTGTCACACACACCGATCCAACGATGACAGTGGGAGATCCAGCGACGAAAGAGAGTTCCAAATGATCTGCTACGACGTACGATTCTCAGCAGGGTCCCTGATCGCTGCTGCTTGTCAGACACAACGATATCGCTGGAACATCACGGATCGTACCGTCGTAGCGACAAAAGTGCCACTGTGAGACAGTACCCTAAGAGTATCGAAATACACACTAGCAAAGTGGATTAGGGAGGCTATCTCTCTGGCTTACACTGCAGTTGGGGGTCCGGCTCCGCAGAATGAGGGCGCATTCCACCCGGGCCATAGCATCATCCTAGGCGGAAAGATCTGGAGTGTCAATCGACCAGATATGTAAGGCAGCCACGTGGTCATCCCCTTCCACCTTTTTTTTAAGCACTATCGGTTGGACTTGGGGTTCTCCTCAGATCTCGCTTTCGGGTTAAGGGTGCTACAAGCTATAGTCCCTCCCTAAGGTAGCTTACATCTCTGTAAATCTCTTGTGGTGCTGTCATGGGAGTCCGAATAAAGCATTAAGCTACTTACCGGTAGCGGCATTTTTCGGAGGCCCATGACCGCACCCTTAGTTCCCTCCCTTTTTCACGTGGGGGTTGCACTTCCTAAAATATATATAATGAGATATATAGATCTCACGTGTGGTATCTAGTTGTAATGCAACAGGATATTTTTGTATATAAACTGTATATAATGTATATTTGTGTGCCACTAACCGTGGTAGTCCTCTCAGGCACTGAAATACAACTGATGAATGGGAGAGGTGCTGCCCTTTTTGTATCTGTAGGTTTCCTGTTCCTGAAGGGCGGATCCCCTCTCTCGTGGTGCTGTCATGGGCCTCCGAAAAATGCCGCTACCGGTAAGTAGCTTAATGCTTTTCATGCAGGACAATGCTCCATCACATGCCTCCAACTACTCCACAGCATGGCTGGCCAGTAAAGGTCTCAAAGAAGAAAAAATGACATGGCCCCCTTGTTCACCTGATCTGAACCCCATAGAGAACCTGTGGTCTTTCATAAAATGTGAGATCTGCAGGGAGGGAAAACAGTCCACCTCTCGGAACAGTGTCTGGGAGGCTGTGGTGGCTGCTGCACGCAATGTTGATCATAATAAACAGATCAAGCAACTGACAGAATCTATGGATGGAGGCTGCTGAGTGTCATCATAAAGAAAGGTGGCTATATTGGTCACCAATTTTCTGGGGTTTTGTTTTTGCATGTCAGAAATGTTTATTTCTAAATTTTTTTGCAGTTATATTTGTTTAACTGGTGAAAATAAACAAGTGAGATGGGAATATATTTAGTTTTTATTAAGTTGCCTAATAATTCTGCACAGTAAGGCTGCCGTCACACTAGCAGTATTTGGTCAGTATTTTACATCAGTATTTGCAAGCCAAAACCAGGAGTGGGTGATAAATGCAGAAGTGGTGCATATGTTTCTATTATACATTTCCTCTAATTGTTCCACTCCTGGTTTTGGCGTACAAATACTGATGTAAAATACAGACGAAATACTGCTATTGTGACGGCAGCCTTACAGATAGCTACAGCGACCGGACTTGCCCTTCCCCATGTACTGAGGTGGATGCTCTTGTTGGGGCGGAAGGGTCTTTTCCTAGTATTCCTAGGTTCCGGTAAGGTCGTCTTTTTGTCTTAAGCCTTTTCTAACAGCTCATCAAGGGCAGGACCAAATATGTATTTCCCTTTGAAGGAGAGAGAGCACAGCTTCATTTTTGAAGTCATGTCCGCGCTCCAAGACCTTAGCCAGAGTGCTCATCTCACAGACTTTGACAACTCTGACGATCTTGCTGCCACTCACAGATTCTGCAGGGGCATCTGCTAGGAACCCTCTTGCTTTCTGGAGGAGAGGCAGAGAAGCTAGGACGTCCTCTCTGGGAGTAAAATACTGACCAAATACTGCTAGTGTGACGGCAGCCTAATAGTTACCTGCACAAACAGATATCCTCCTAAGGCCTCTTTCACACTTCCGTCTTTTTGCCTCCGTCGGAATCCGTCGTTATGGCAAAAAAACAGATCCTGCAAATGTGCCTGCAGGATCCGTTTTTTTGCCATACACTTTAACCCCTTCATGACCTTGGGATTTTCAGTGTTCCTTTTTTGCTCCCCTTCTTCCCAGAGCCATATCTTTTTTAAATTTTTCCGTCAATATGGCTATGTGAGGGCTTATTTTTTTCAAAACAAGTTGTACTTTTGAACGACATGATTGGTTTTAGCATGTCGTGTACTAGAAAACGGGAAAAAATTTCAAGTTTGTTGACATTGCAAAAAAAGTGCAATCCCACACTTGTTTTTAGATTGGCTTTTTTACTAGGTTCACTAAATGCTAAAACTGACCTGATATTATGATTCTCCAGGTCAGCACGACTTCATAGACACCAAACATGTCTAGGTTCTCTCTTATCTAAGTGGTGAAAAAAAATTCCAAACTTTGCTTAAAAAAAAATTGCGCCATTTTCCGATACCCGTAGCGTCTCCATTTTTCATGATCTGGGGTCGGGTGAGGGCTTATTTCTTGCGTGCGGAGCTGGTGTTTTTAATGATAGCATTTTGGTGCAGATACGTTCTTTTGATCGCCCGTTATTGCATTTTAATGCAATGTCGCGGCGACAAAAAAATGTAATTCTAACGTTTTGATTTTTTTTTTCTCGCTACGCCATTTAGCGATCAGGTTAATCCTTTTTTTTATTGATAGATCAGGCGATTCTGAATGCGGCGATACCAAATATGTGTAGGTTTTTTGTTTTTTTTAATTTATTTTGAATGGGGCGAAAGGGGGGTGATTTAAACAAGCTAGAAGCTGGCACAACGCGATCGGCTCTGCTACATAGCAGCGATCATCAGATCGCTGCTATGCAGCAGAAATGCAGGTGTGCTATGAGTGCCGACCACAGGGTGGCGCTCACAGCCGGCTGACATCAGTAACCATAGAGGTCGCAAGGACCTCTATGGTTACAATGCAGAAGCATCGCTGACCCCCCCCGATCATGTGACGGGGGTTGGCAATGCGCTCATTTCCGGCCGCCTGGCCGGAAGCTCCGGTTAAATGCCGCTGTCAGCGTTTGACAGTGGCATTTAACTAGTTAATAGTGGCGGGTGAATCGCGATGTCCCGGCTTTGATGCGGGCTCACCACCGGAGCCCTCAATCAAAGCGCGGTATCTGTCAGAAAGAGGTTAATGGACGACGGATTGCGATGGATGGCCACACGTCGCATCCGTCGTGCAACGGAAGGGTCGTGTTTTAGCGGTCCGTCATGACAAAAAAAACGTTCAATGTAACTTTTTTTTGTCCGTCGGATCCGCCATTTCCGACCGCGCATGCGTGTCTGGAACTCTGCCCCCTCCTCCCCGCTCATCACAATGGGTAGCAGATGCAGTTTTACAACTTAGCACAACGTCCGTCGGGCCGACGGTTTGCGACGGCCCCATACCGGCGGAAGTGTGAAAGTAGCCTAAGATAGCCAAATCTAAAAAAAAAAAAAAAAAAAAAACACTCCAACTTCCAAAAATATTAAGCTTTCATATTTGAGTCTGTCAGGTTGATTGAGAACATAGTTTTTGATCAATAATAAATAATAATCTTCTAAAATACAGCTTGCCTAATAATTCTGCACACAGTGTATGTATATGTGTGTGTGTGTGTATGTGTATATATATATATATACACTCACCGGCCACTTTATTAGGTACACCATGCTAGTAACGGGTTGGACCCCTTTTGCCTTCAGAACTGCCTCAATTCTTCGTGGCATAGATTCAACAAGGTGCTGGAAGCATTCCTCAGAGATTTTGGTCCATATTGACATGATGGCATCACACAGTTGCCGCAGATTTGTCGGCTGCACATCCCAAAGATGCTCCATACAAGGCAGGATGGATCCATGCTTTCATGTTGTTTACGCCAAATTCTGACCCTACCATCCGAATGTCGCAGCAGAAATCGAGACTCATCAGACCAAGCAACGTTTTTCCAATCTTCTACTGTCCAATTTCGATGAGCTTGTGCAAATTGTAGCCTCAGTTTCCTGTTCTTAGCTGAAAGGAGTGGTACCCGGTGTGGTCTTCTGCTGCTGTAGCCCATCTGCCTCAAAGTTCGACGCACTGTGCGTTCAGAGATGCTCTTAGGCCTACCTTGGTTGTAACGGGTGGCGATTTGAGTCACTGTTGCCTTTCTATCAGCTCGAACCAGTCTGCCCATTCTCCTCTGACCTCTGGCATCAACAAGGCATTTCCGCCCACAGAACTGCCGCTCACTGGATTTTTTTTCTTTTTCGGGCCATTCTCTGTAAACCCTAGAGATGGTTGTGCGTGAAAATCCCAGTAGATCAGCAGTTTCTGAAATACTCAGACCAGCCCTTCTGGCACCAACAACCATGCCACGTTCAAAGGCACTCAAATCACCTTTCTCCCCCATACTGATGCTCGGTTTGAACTGCAGGAGATTGTCTTGACCATGTCTACATGCCTAAATGCACTGAGTTGCCGCCATGTGATTGGCTGATTAGAAATTAAGTGTTAACAAGAAGTTGGACAGGTGTACCTAATAAAGTGGCCAGTGAGTGTATATATATGTGTATATGTGTGTGTATGTATATATATATATATATATATATATATATATATATATATATATATATATATATATATATATATATATATATATATATATATATATATATATATATATACACATATACACATATACACACATATACACATATACACATATATTATATATTTAGTAAAATTGGAACAGCACAATGCTCACCGGTGGGTGCCTTGCCTCCTGGGTCGGGTGGTCCACTCCTCCACCCAATATGTATACAAAAAAGAGCAAAAGTAGGCAGCACTCCAAATTCTTTTCAGGGTGAGAAAAGTGACATTTATTCAGCCCACATCTCTGTGCATCTTTTTTGTGTTAGTATGTTGAGTTTACTTTTTTCTTTTGGTGTAACTGGGATAACGCTAATTATTCTGTCATCCTTATCCATTTGAAATCTCACTAGAAGGACTTTTCCTATTGCAAATAGGTGAAGAATAAGGGTGTGTGTCCACGGTCAGTAAACGCTGCTTGTTTGACGCTGCGCAGAGCTGCAGCGTCAAACACGCAGCGTCCAGATGTTCCAGCATAGTGGAGGGGATTTTTTGAAATCCCGTGTCCACTATGCGTGGAAACCCGCCGGCCATCCTGAACGTGGACACGCAGCCTAATACAGTTTGGTTGTTTCAGAACACCTGATTTTGGCAAGATATGGGATATAAGGTCGACATGGAACTAATGTGCTGTGCAATGAATAAGAACTGCAAGGTTCGAAACCCGTCTCCTTATTCTTATTCATCCCTGGGAGGGTTGGTGACATGTATGCTACTATGCTGTTTTTAAAGAATTTGCTTCAATAAATTACGGATTTTATGGAACAAAAAGATCTGGAATACCTCTTTGATTAACTGCTCCTTCCTGACTTCCAAATATTAGGGCCTTGATCACTACCTCCTAGAACTATAGGAAGGTCTTGGTCTGGCCTGCACCTCATGATAGCACGAAAGCGTTATACAATGCAATATGTATGATGCGCACGGTCAGCATCTTGTAATACACCTTAGGGTATGTGCACATGATCAGGAACTGCTGCGAGTTTGATGCTGCTTATTCATGCAGCGTGAAACCCACAGTGGCTACCTGTGACGGCATAGTGGATGGGATTTCAAGAAATCGCATGTCCACTATGCGTCCAGACGCCTGCGAGTCACCTGCGAAGACTGACATGCGGCGCGTCTTTCAAGATCGCAGCATGTTAACTCCTCTTGTGGAGATTCTACTCTCTGCAATAAAAATTGCATCATTAGAATGTATTGAATGCGGTAAATCTGCGCGGTTCAGTGAATAGAAGGCAGCACTTTGGACACAGTGAACATGCGCTGCATCCAAAGCTCTGCTAGTTCCGGATCATGGGTGCCTAGCCTCAGGTTTTTTTTCCTCGCAATGTAGGGGTGGAGGACTTGATCACAGAGATCAAGCCCCCCCCCCAATGTTTGTTGTACTCCCGACAGTCTGGTTTGGTGACCTGTGTAGAGGAACCTCGTACAGTGGTGGGGGTGCTGCCATCAACCTCTATAGTGGTCAAGAAAAGGAAATTCCTCTTGTCCTTGTAGCGACAACATGCTGGTGGTCAAGTACCTTAGGCTCTGCTCTCACCCTTTGAGCAGCTGCCCAATTGGCGTCCTGTTAAGATCTTTCTGATTTTTGCAGACCGTACTACAAGCTGTGGTACCTCTTGAAGAGAGGGATGCTGGCGTAAAAGTTCTCTTTAGAGGTGATAACCTTGATCCAGCAGTGGGTGCACTAATTCCCACACAATTTTCCTACTTCCAGGACAGGTGAGAATTTAGGGGGTTGAATTTGGGTGTCCTTAACTTTTTTTTTTTTTTTTTATAAACCTGTGGGTTTAACCTGAGGTACACTCAGTTTGTAGAGTTTCCATACCTGGCCCTCTTACTGGGCAAGTTTTGCCGGAATTTGAGCCTCGAAATGGTTTAGTAATTTGTCTACGCAGATGTCCCTTTGGGGAATACCTCGGCAAATTTGTTGCTGAAGTGATCAATGGCTGTTCAAACTTTGTATGTATGCATGTATGCTTTTTTTTTAATTAAATTTAGAATAGTAGATACTTTTATTCTTTCTATTTTTATTCCTCTATTTTACCAATTTTTTTTTATATTCTGTTTATAAACCGTAATAACGATTACAGGGCACCCCCAAGTAAATTACGCTAATTGTAATTCTATGCAGTAGCAAAAAAATCTGTAGTATACCGTAATTACAAGAATTTTCTACTAAAAATCTGAAACTACAGTTGCTAGACTGTAGTATATATATTGTTTTTACTGTGGATTACTCTCCCTAATCTAGCTCTATCAAATAATCTAAATTTGATTTTTTTTTTTCATTTTTTTATGCACTTTAACCCCTTCCTGACATTTGACGTACTATCCCGTCGAGGTGGGGTGGGCCCGTATGACCGCCGACGGGATAGTACGTCATGCCCTTTAATGCGACACCGCGACTTAAGTCGCGGTGATCGCATTAAAATTCCGATGCCATCTTACCGTACGGAAGATGGCCTCGGCATTTCGGGGTATGGCGCCGGCCTCCCGATTGCTGTGATTGGCTGTTCAATTCTGAACAGCGAATCACAGCCTTTCTCACTGTTTCAGCCAATCAGATTGGCTGAAACAGTGAGGTCCCAGGCTAGGATCGAGTACCGATGTACTCGATCCTGGGGCCGGTGCCTGGCAACGCCAGGCACTGGCCAGAACCCCCCGGATTGGCGCGATCGACGATCATATCGATTGCGCCAATCTCAGGGCACAGCGGCGGTGTTACCGCGCTGTGCCCTGCCTGTAACGCGCTCCGCAGCCCCCTCTGCTCTCCTGTGCCCTGCCTCCTTGTGCTCCGGATCCTGCAGGTGTGATTGGCACGATCGATGTGATCGTCGATCGCGCCAATCACAGGGCACAGCAGCGGTATGACCGCGCTGTGCCCTGATGGTGACCTGCCGGTAACCTGCCTATGACCGGAGCTGCGAGCTCCGATCATAGGCTGGTGCCTAGCAACACCGGCGTCACCAGGGCCTCCCCTGATTGGTGGGATCGATGTGATCATCGATCCCACCAATCACAGGTCACAGCAGCGGTGTGACCGCTCTGTGACCTGTGTCACCTGTCCCTGACCTGTCTGACCGCTCTTCAGGAATCCTCACACTTGGTGAGGGTTCCTGCAGAGCGGTCACGCTGTCAGATCCCCCTCCTGTGCTGAGACTTGTGGTGCCACAGTAGCCTGTGACACCATAATTCTCGCTAAAAAAAAACAAAAGAAAGAAGACAGAAGAAAGAAGAGAGACTACAACCGTAAGTGTTGATACCCCGATCCCGGCCCGATCTTTCTTACCCCCCCTTCCCCCTCCACCCTCACTTTGCGCCGCGTCCGTCCGTGCCCAAATATAGCAGCCGCCGAGCGTTGATTGGTGACGCAGTTCACCGATCAACACTCGTGCTCACTTTTCTCCTCCACATCCCCGTCCACGCACCCCGCCGCTGCGTCTGAACCCGTGCCTTTCGTTTCTTTTTTTTCACATCCCCGTCCGCGCACCCCGCCACTGCGTCTGAACCCGTGCCTTTCGTTTCTTTTTTTTTTTTTTTTCACATCCCCGTCCGCGCACCCCGCCACTGCGTCTGAACCCGTGCCTTTCGTTTCTTTTTTTTTTTTTTTTACACATCCCCGTCCGCGCACCCCGCCTCCGCCGCCGAACTTTGATAAGTGACTCGGTTCACTTATCAGAGCTCTCGTGCCTGGTGTTTTTTCCACATCCCCATTCACACACCCAGCAGGCGCCGAACTTTGATAAGTGACGCAGTTCACTTATCAGAGCTAGGGCCTGCTGTTTTAGACTTTTCCTTTCACAGGTATTTTTTTTCCCTATTTGCTTTTTTTCTTTTACTTTTCAGAAGTTTGCACCAAACACTATCCCCCCCCACACGTACACATAGTTCCAATAAATTGCACCCAAGCACCATACTCACACAAAAAATGTCCCGTTCGTCCCAGCAGCGCTATTCAGCAGAGGAGGCATATTCTTTTCTTGCCTCCGACACTGATAGCGAGGGAGAGGATCCCACATTCCTTTACTCTTCAGATTCTTCATCCTCTTCCTCCTCCTCCTCATCTTCCTCCTCGGGTCCTGCGGAACCGCCTCGCAGACGCCCCAGGAGAGAAGATGACGCAGCACCCACTCCTGAAGATGAACCAGCGCGCCCTTCTTCGGACCCCATATGGACCTCGCCCCCCGAAAATTACGAGCCACTGATTCCTGATTTTGTGGCAGAATCAGGAATCAGGTTTGACACCACCGGCCTCACAGAAATAGACTTTTTCAAAGTCTTTTTCTCTGAGGATTTTATTAACCTCATGGTGGAGCAAACTAATTTGTACGCTCGGCAATTTTTGGAGCAAAACCCCAGTTCATCATTTTCTAACTGGTCTCCTGTAGACGCAGTAGAAATGATGCAGTTTTGGGGCCTGGTCCTCCACATGGGGATCGTGAAGAAGCCAGACCTTCGGCAATATTGGAGTGTGGATATTTTATATAACACTCCAGTGTTCCGAATGGTCATGGCTCGGACGCGTTTTGAGGCCATCCACAAATTCCTGCATTATTCCGATAATGCACAGTGTCCCGCACGAGATGACCCCAATTTTGACCGTCTGTTCAAAGTTCGGCCGGTCATCGAACACTTCAGCAAAAAGTTTGCTGAAGTGTACGTGCCCAAAAGGGACATCTGTGTGGATGAGTCCTTGGTTCATTTTAAGGGGCGGCTCAGATTCCGTCAATACCTGCCCAGCAAAAGGGCCAGGTACGGAATCAAACTCTACAAGCTGTGTGAGAGTACCTCAGGGTACACCCACAGCTTTAGAGTTTACGAAGGGAAGGACAGCAGGATTGAACCGCCTGAGTGTCCCCCTGTCTTGGGAGTGAGTGGGAAAATAGTGTGGGATTTGGTGCACCCACTGCTGGATAAAGGTTATCACCTCTACACCGATAACTTTTATTCCAGCATCCCACTCTACAAATCCCTCTCTGCGCGAGGTACCGCAGCCTGCGGTACTGTCCGCAAAAATCAGAGAGGCCTCCCGAAGACGCTACTTGGGCAGATGCTCAGAAAAGGTGAGAGCAAAGCCCAATGTAGCGACCACCTGCTGGTGGTCAAGTACAAGGACAAGAGGGATGTCCTTCTGTTGACCACCATACACGGTGATGGCAGCGCCCTCAGCACTGTACGGGGTACCTCTACACAGGTCTGCAAACCGGACTGTGTACTGGGGTACAACAAAAACATGGGGGGCGTTGATCTCTCCGATCAACTCCTCCAACCGTACAGTGCTTTGAGGAAGGCCAAGGTGTGGTACAAAAAGCTGTCGGTGTACATCGTACAAATGGCAATGCTTAACGCTTTCCTGCTGTCACGATGTGCACGCCACACCGATACGACGTACCTTCAGTTCCAGGAGGTAGTGGTTAAGGCCCTGATGTTTGGCACGAGGGAAGGAGCGGGCCCCAGTACTTCCGGAACTGAGGGTGCTCGTATTGTACCAGGTCAGCATTTTCTGGGGGTGGTCCCGCCAACTGGTAGAAAAGGTAAGCCGCAAAAAAGGTGCCGAGTGTGCTACAAACGAGGAGTACGCAAGGACACCATCTATCAATGCGACACCTGCCCCGACAAACCTGGCCTGTGTATGAAGGACTGCTTCAAATTGTACCACACCTCCATGCACTACTAATTAGGAACCAGTAGATTAGTTCCAAAGAGGGGGCACATCTAAGTAAGTTCCATGGGGGTCTAGGTTCCAAAATGATGTCACTTGTGGTTTTTTTTTACTGTTTAGGCACATCAGGGGCTCTGCAAACGGAACATGACGCCCTCAGAACCAGTCCATCAAAGTCTGCATTCCAAATCGTCACTGCTTCCCTTCTGAGTCCCGAAGTGCCCAAACAGTTTTTTCCCACATATGGGGTACCAGCGTACTCAGAACAAAATGGACAGCAACTTTTGGGGTCCAATTTCTCTTGTTACCCTTGGGAAAATAAAAAATTGGGGACTGAAAGATCATTTTTGTGGGGAAAAAATAGGATTTTTTATTTTCACGCCCGGGCGTTATAAACTTTCGTGAAGCACTTGGGGGATAAAAGTGCTCACGACACATCTAGATAAGTTCCTTAGGGGGTCTAGTTTCCAAAATGGGGTCACTTATGGGGGGTTTCCACTGTTTAGGCACATCAGGGGCTCGCCAAACACGACATGGCATCCGATCTCAATTCCAGCCAATTTTAGCTTGAAAATGTCAAAGGGCGCTCCTTTCCTTCTGAGCCCTGCCATGCGCCCAAACAGTGGTTACCCCCCACATATGGGGTATCAGCGTACTCAGGACAAATTGGACAACAACTTTTGGGGTCCAATTTCTCCTGCTACCCTTGAGAAAATAAACAATTGGGGGCTAAACGATCATGTTTGTAGAAAAAATAGGATTTTTTATTTTCACACCCGGGCGTTATAAACTTTCGTGAAGCACTTGGGGGATAAACGTGCTCACGACACATCTAGATAAGTTCCTTAGGGGGTCTAGTTTCCAAAATGGGGTCACTTATGGGGCGTTTCCACTGTTTAGGCACATCAGGGGCTCGCCAAACATGACATGGCATCCGATCTCAATTCCAGCCAATTTTAGCTTGAAAATGTCAAAGGGCGCTCCTTTCCTTCTGAGCTCTGCCGTGCGCCCAAAAAGTGGTTCTCCCTCACATGTGGGGTATCAGCGTACTCAGGACAAATTGGGCAACAACTTTTAAGGTCCATTTTCTCTTTTTACCCTTGGGAAATTAAAAAAATTATTGCTGAAAGATCATTTTGGTGACTAAAAAGTAAAATGTTAATTTTTTCCTTCCATGTTGCTTCTGCTGCTGTGAAACATCTGAAGGGTTAATAAACTTCTTGAATGTGGTTTTGAGCACCTTGAGGGGTGCAATTTTCAGAATGGTGTCACTTTTTGGTATTTTCTGCCATATAGACCCCTCAAAATGACTTCAAATGTGAGGTGGTCCCTAAAAAAAATGGTTTTGTAAATTTTGTTGTAAAAATGAGAAATTGCTGTTCAAATTTTAACCCTTATAACTTCCTAAAAAAAAAAAAAAAAAATTTGTTTCCAAAATTGCGCTGATGTAAAGTAGATATGTGGGAAATGTTATTTATTAACTATTTTGTGTCACATAACTCTCTGGTTTAACAGAATAAAAATTCAAAGTTGGAAAATTGCGAAATTTTCAAAATTTTCGCCAATTTTCCTTTTTTTTCACAAATAAACGCAAGTGATATCAAAGAAATTTTACCACTATCATGAAGTACAATATGTCACGAGAAAACCGTGTCAGAATCGCTAAGATCCGTTGAAGCGTTTCGGAGTTATAACCTCATAAAGAGACAGTGGTCAGAATTGTAAAAATTGGCCCGGTCATTAACGTGCAAACCACCCTTGGGGGTGAAGGGGTTAATATCTGACACTAATAATCCTGACTAAGTTCAGAAAAAAATACTGTATTAGACTCAGATTACTATTGTATATTTTTACTGTCTCTAATCTAGCCTTATCAACTAATCTAATCGAAATTATGTATTTGCTTTTTTTTTTCCACATACACAAAAAAACTCTGATGCCGATCAGTGATGTGAGTCACTGATCAGCGCTCAACTGTTGTATGATTAATGCATGGGTGTGGTGCAAAAGAATGAAGAAAAAAAAAAAAAAAAAGCAGGAAAAAGTCCCTGTCCAAAAGCGAGCACAGATGCTGATACAGTGCCTTGCGAAAGTATTCAGCCCCCTGGAACGTTTTAACCTTTTCCCACATATCATGCTTCAAACAAAGATACCAAATGTTAATTTTTGGTGAAGAATCAACAACAAGTGGAACACAATTGTGAAGTTGAACGAAATTTATTGGTTATTTTAAATTTTTGTGGAAATTCAAAAACTGAAAAGTGGGGCTTGCAATATCATTCGTCCCCTTTAACTTAATACTTTGTGTCACCTTTTGCTGTGATTGATTAAAGCTGCAAGTCGCTTGGGGTATGTCTCAATCAGTTTTGTACATCGAGAGACTGAAATTCTTGCCCATTCTTCCTTGGCAAACAGCTCGAGCTCAGTTAGGTTTGATGAAATTGTTTGTGAACAGCAGGTTTCGGCTCTTTCCACAGATTCTTGATTGGATTGAGGTCTGGACTTTGACTTGGCCATTCTAACACTTGGATACGTTTTATTTGTGAACCATTCCATTGTAGATTTTGCTTTATGTTTGAGATCATTGTCTTGTTGGAAGACAAATCTCTGTCTGTCTCAGGTCTTTTGCAGACTCCAACAGGTTTTCTCCAAGAATGGTCCTGTATTTGGCTCCATCCATCTTCCCATCAATTTTTACCATCTTCCCTGTCCCTGCTGAAGAAAAGCAGGCCCAATCCATGATGATGCTGCCACCACCATGTTTGACAGTGGGGATGGTGATGGTGTGTTCAGGGTGATGAGCTGTTGCCTTTACACCAAACATATTGTTTGGCATTGTTGCCAAAAAGTTCCTTTTTGGTTTCATCTGACCAGAGCACCTTCTTCCACATGTTTGCTGTGTCTCCCAGGTGGCCTGTTGCAGACTTTAAATGACACTTTTTATGGATATCTTTGAGAAATGGCTTTCTTCTTGCCACTCTTCCATAAAGGCCAGATTTGTGCAGTGTACGACTGATTGTTGTCTTATGGACAGACTGTCCCAACTCAGCTGTAGATCTCTGCAGTTCATTCAGAGTGATCATGGACCTCTTGGCTGCATCTCTCATCAGTCTTCTCCTTGTTTGAGATGAAAGTTTAGAGGGACGGCCGGGTCTTGGTAGATTTGCAGTGGTAGGATACTCCTTCCATTTCAATATGATTGCTTGCACAGTGCTCCTTGGGATGTTTAAAGTTTTGGAAATCATTTTGTATCCAAATCTGGCTTTAAACTTCTCCACAACAGTATCATGGACCAGCCTGTTGTGTTCCTTGGTCTTCATGATGCACTCTGTGCTTCAAACAGAACCCTGAGACTATCACAGAGCAGGCGCATTTATACGGAGACTTGATTACACACAGGAGGATTATATTTATCATCATTAGGCATTTAGGACAACATTGGTTCATTCAGAGATCCACAATGAACTTCTGAAGTGAGTTTGCTGCACTGAAAGTAAAGGGGCCAAATATTGCATGCCCCACACTTTTCAGTTTTTGAATTTCCACAAAAATTTTAAATGGGCAATATATTTCGTTCAACTTCACAATTGTGTTCCACTTGTTGTTGATAATACTTTCGCACGGCACTGTAACTGGTCTGTTACTGATCAGTGGCTGTATGATGCACACATTGAGGTGGTGAAAAGGGGACTGGGGCATAGAAAAAATAGGCACCAGTTGTTTTTTTTTCCCCCTCGTCTATCAGTGATATGCGTCACTGATCAGCGCTTGGTAGCTGCAGGACGCATGCACAAGAAAACTGCTAAAAATCAAGCAATATAGTACTGATCAATGCTCTGTGGCAGAATGGGGGTGCGGTGGGGAAGGGATGGATTAGGAGAGGCAGGGGACAGGATCAGGAACTTCTATCAGGAGTAGCGGCAGCAGTGATGGCACAGGCAAAAAGTCTGTGGCACCACCAGTCAAATCAGATCTGGCACCACAATAGCCCAGTGACTGCCCTGTAACTTCTCCAAACTGGAATGAGGTGCAGGGTGGTCACTGTGAGGTTAGACCACATCTCTGCACACTGATTGGTGCGATCTGTGTCATCGTCCGATCGTGCCAGTCAGTGCTGGGGCTGGTAACTGCTGTTGCTAAGCACCAGCTTATGATTGGTGCTGTTACCGCACAGATCATAAGTGGACCTCAGTGTTTCAGACAACTTCATTGCCTAAAACACTGAAATCACTGTGATTGGCTGTTTGGCTGCTGAGAATTTAACAGCCAATCACAGTGATTGTAGTTGTGGGCGGGCACCAAAACCCCTTGTGGCGACTATTTCTGGTGCGTCTAGTCAGTGGTCGCATGAATGACCTGACTTGTATGTAAACCACATGTGTTGTGAAGTCCTTCTATTCAATGATGTATGGATGCGACTAACGTCGTGAATGGATTAATATTGATTCAACACCTTACCTTTTGTTGTAGACCTTTTTTTTTTTTTTTTTGCCACGTTGTAGAAATATAGTTGTTGATGTATGCTAATCAGTTAGAAGTGCAACGGGGTGGTGGTGGTGTATTGCATTTTTATATCTCCTGCTTCTCCCTAAATTCGGGCATGCTGCTTGCCTCCTGTGTCTGGCTGATGGGTCACGAATATTTTAGAAACCTGCCTTCTCTGACAGAAACCTGCAAGTCAGAGGTAGGAGGTAGGCAGCAGGCAGGAAATGGGGAGAGAAGCGAGAGTGCTGTACGTGCGTTGCCCACCTTGCTGCACTTGTCTCATTAGTATACAAGTTCCGCAAAACTGATTTGTATTAGCAAGGTAAGGATTTACTCAGCACTAGAGCACATTTTTATATGCGTGTCATTAACTTGGGGCATAAACTCTTCATAACAGGTTCCCTTTAAGTTTGCAGCAGAATTATTATTGCTATCTGTTTGGGATATCGTTTCTGCCATTTGAATTGATTATAGATGATCTGTACTCTGTGCGGCTTCTGATTTAAGGGTGTTGTCAGTTTGACTTATAGATTGGGCCTTGCTGTAGCAAAGAAGAAAGGATATGCCATGTTGTGTTCTGTAACTTTTGTTTGTAATGAAACTTTTACAGTTGCACCTATTTTATTAAAACGTAGGTATGCATATCACTTTTATATAGTCAGAAACGTTTGAACTGAACAGAGCTTTGTCCAGACCCTTTTTTTTTTTTTTTTTTACAGGAATCGGACCTGATGGTCACATAGCTTTTAATGAACCGGGGTCCAGTCTGGTATCCAGAACTAGAGTGAAGACATTGGCTATGGACACTATATTGGCAAATGCACGTTTTTTCGACAACAATCTCTCAAAAGTTCCCACAATGGCTCTTACTGTTGGCGTAGGAACAGTGATGGATGCAAAAGAGGTAGTGTAACTTTACCAGACAGTCCTTTTCATGAAAGTAGAAATAATATGCTAGGTGGTGTGTTTTTTTTTTTTTTTTTTTTTTATGCATGTAACGTACATACATAAGATAAGGGGAAGATAAGTATTTGATACACTGCTGATCTTGCAAGTTTTCCTACCTACAAAGAATGGAGAGGTCTGTAATTCTTATCATATGTACACTTCAACTGTGAGAGACAGAATCTAAAAATAAAATCCAGAAAATTACATTGTATGATTTTTGGTACACCAACCGAGGCCTCCTAGATGATTAAATCAGGCCACCAAATGTTCAGTTCAAAAAATATATAATTTATTTATAACAAAAAAGAATTGATAAAACAATCCATCAATTAGCATATACAATTTCAAAATGTGGGAATGCCTCCAAACCAATGACTGGTCTCAAGTGCGGTGCATAGGTTCAAGTAATAACACTTTTCTACACGCCCCCGGAAGAAGAACATATCGAAACGCGCGTAGGGGTTTCATGCTGGTCTAGTACGTGTGCAGATAGGTAACTATGATTTCCTGATTATGTTGTAGTTAGGTATACACCTGACTGTATTGTTAGCATTTTGTGCTTGGGTGCATTAAAATATGGTGCGGCTATGTCCACATCTATGATGGAGTAACTTAAATGTGCATTACTACCATACAAACCTCTTAGGCTGTTTTTGCAACCAGTCGTCTACCTCAGCACACTGGCACTTTAGCAGATAAAATACTTGTTTCAGGCAAACCATTTATATATTTTGAGTCAATAATAACCTAGGAATAAGCTAACTTGTGACTTGCCTCACTACCTACTTGAAAAGTGTTATTACTTGAACCTATGCACCGCACTTGAGACCAGTCATTGGTTTGGAGGCATTCCCACATTTTGAAATTGTATATGCTAATTGATGGATTGTTTTATCAATTCTTTTTTGTTATAAATAAATTATATATGTTATGAACTGAACATTTGGTGGCCTGATTTAATCTAGGAGGCCTCGGTTGGTGTACCATTGAGTTGAATGTGTTCTGTGTAAATTTAATTGCTTTGGACTAATACGTATAATTGTATGATTTTTGCATAATTAAATTGCATGAAATAAGTATTTGATCACCTACAAACCAGTAAGAATTCTGGCTCTCACCGACCGGTTAATTTTACTTTAAGAGTATGTTTCCACGTGCCGGATTACATCCGGATTAGCTGTGGATTGAACGCTGCATACAGCCGCAGCATTCAATCTGCAGTGTCCAGATGTTACAGCATAGTGGAGGGGATTTCATTAAATCCCGTCTCCACTGTGCGTGCGAACACGCATCCGGCGGCCCTGTGTTTACGGAGATGCGGCGCGTCTTTTTAGAGCTCAGCATGTCTGTTTACCTTGCGGCAACGCTCCGTCACCGCAAGGTAAATCACAGGGCCCTATATATGGGGTGTGGAGATTCCGGATGTGTGCAATGAACACATCCGGAATCACCGCGTGTACAGAAGGGAGCGGCGCTTTTTGTGGAGCGGGGTTTCCGCTCTGTCCAAAGCGCCGTCATTACGGACCGTGGACACGCACCCTAAGAAGCCCTCTTACTCTGCACTCATTACCTGTCTTAATTGCACCTGTTTAAATTCATTACCTGTATAAAAGATACCTGTCCACACCCTTAGTCAATCTCCAACCTCTCCACCATGGCCAAGGTCAAAGAGCTGTCTGAGGCTGGGATGGGCTACAGGATAATAGACAAGCAGCTTGGTGAGAAGGCAACAACTATTGGCACAATAATTAGAACATGGAAGAAACACAAGATGGCTGCGAATCTTCATCGCATATAACAGCCCATATAGTATATAGCACAGCCACATATTATATAACACGGCCCACGCAGTATATAGAACAGCCATGAAGTATATAGCACAGCCCACGTAGTATATAACATGGCCCACGTAGTATATAGAACAGCCATGTAGTATATAGCACAGCCCACGTAGCATATAACAGCCCATATAGCAAAGCCCACGTAGTATATAACACAGCCATTTAGTATATAGCACAGTCATGTAGAATACAGCCCCCCTCCCCCCAAGAATGACCCCATAGTCCAGTACTCACTGTTATAGTTCCAACAAAAAAACACTCCTCTCAACGTGCCGGCGTTGCTCCCTGCTCCGATCTCGGCGGCTGCCGCTGCACTGCCTGTCACACAGCGAGTGCGCGATGACGTCATCGCGCACCCGCAGCGGCAGTGTCAGAGGCAGAGTGGGGAATGATGGGAGAGGGAGCGTCAAGTGACGCTCTCTCATCCATCATTTGCTTTGAACTTTACCGGCAGACGCCGGTATAGTTCAATGTGGCGGGGGAGTTGGCGCTGGCGACAGGCGGGCCCCTCTGCCTCACAGGGGCCCCATAGCGGCTGCGTGATGTGCCGCTAGCTGAGGGCCCATGGGGGAGCGGGGGCCCTAGGCAGCTGCCTGCCTCTAACGCCGGCCCTGAATGGGCCCCCCTGTTTCGCTAGGGCCCCGGCATTTGCCCGGGTACGCCGGGTGCTGACGCCGGCCCTGGTCTCAAACATTACCTTTAGTAACACAATACGCCTTCATGGATTAAAATCCTATAGGGCACACAAGGTTTCCCTGCTCACGCCAGCACATGTTCAGGCCCGTTTGAAGTTTGTCAGTGACCATATGGATGATCCAGAGGAGTCATGGGAGAAGGTCATGTGGTCAGATGAGACCAAAATAGAAGTTTTTCGTATCAACTTCACTCGCTGTGTCTAGGTGGAGTACAACCCCAAAAACAACGTCCCAACGTGAAGCACGGGGGGGGGGGGAGGGGGGACACATCGTACTTTGAGGCTGCTTTCCTGCACAGGGATGGGATGACTGCACCGTATTGATGGAGGGCGTCATGCATCTTGAGATTTTGGCCTGCAACCTCCTTCCCTCAGTAACGGCATTGAAGATGGGTCGTAACTGGGTCTCCAGCATGACAATGACCTGAAACACACAGCCAGGGTAACTAAGGAGTGGCTCCATAAGAAGCATTTAAAGGTCCCGAAATTGCCTAGTCGGTCTCCAGATCTGAACCCAATAGAAAATATTTGGAGAGAGCTGAAACTCGGTGTTGCCCATCGACCTCCCCTGAAACCTGAAAGATATGTATGGAGGAGTGGGCCAAAATCACTGCTGCAGTATGTTCAAATTTGGTCAAGCACTGTAGGAAACGTCTGACCTCTGTAATTGCAAACAAAGGTTTCTGTTTTTCTATTGTAGTAAATACTCATTTCATGCAATAAAATGCAACTTATCTAAAAATCATTCAATGTGATTTTCTGTGTTTTATTTTTAAATTGTCTTACACAGTTGAAGTGTACCTACTATAGAAATTACAGACCTCTCCATTCTTTGTAGGAAGGAAAATGTGCAAAATCATCAGTGTATCAAATGCTTATTTTCCCCACTGTAAATGAATTGAAACATTGAAAACCTGCAGAAAACTGACAAGTAATTGATAAACCTTTTTTGTACGTGGTGCTCTGGAGCTATAGAGCAGGTCTCAGTCAGCAGGGTAAGTGGGGGACCCACAGGAAAAAAAATTTGAGTATGAAGGGACGCGTAATTTGCAGGAGATTACTTTTTTCCGTGATACCATTATTCTACTACATGACTTTTTGATTATCCATTTTATTTTTCTGTTTCTTATTCTTTTTAATGGTGTTTATCATATGGGTTATGGTACAGGTCGTCTTCTTTTACTTACATTTTTACATAAAACACCATTTGCAGTGGCCAAATATTCTATCTTTTTTTCATTATTTTACTTTTTGTTCTCCACGTATGATGCTGTGTGGATTCCAGCATGCAGTTAAAGGGAACCTGTCACCCCCAAAATGGAAGATGAGCTACACCCACCATCATCAGGGGCTTATCTACAGCATTCTGAAATGCTGTAGATAAGCCCCTGATGTAACCTGAAGGGTAAGAAAAAGAGGTTAGATTATACTCACCCAGGGGCGGTCCCGATTCTGTTCGGGTCCGATGGGAGTTGCGGTCTGGTCCGGGGCCTCCCATCTTCATAGGATGACGTCCTCTTCTTGTCTTCACGCTCCGGCGCAGGCGTACTTTATCTGCCCTGTTGAGGGCAAAGTACTGCAGTGCGCAGGTGCCAGGCCGCTCTGACCTTTCTCGGCGCCTGCGCACTGTAGTACTTTGCTCTGCCCTCAATAGGGCAGACAAAGTATGCCGGAGCCGCAGCGTGAAGAGGACGTCATCCTATGAAGATGGGAGGCCCCGGACCGCGATGCCCATCGGACCACAACAGAACCTGGACCGCCCCCGGGTGATTATAATCTAACCCCTTTTATTTCTTACCTTTCAGGTTACATCAGGGGCTTATCTACAGCATTATAGAATGCTGTAGATAAGCCCCTGATGCTGGTGGGCTTAGCTCATCTTCCATTTTGGGGGTGACTGGTTCCCTTTTAAACCCTTCATCCACTTCTCAGTAAACACTGTATGGATTCTTAAGTCTATGTTTATTGTGATGATAATGTGAACGATAACGGATGATAATGGATGACAATCGTAGTGGATGGTATTGGTTAAAACTACAAAAAACAGTGTATTAGTACTGCCACATCACATAAACCGCATGATACATGGTGCAATTACATCAGTAACTGGAACATTATAGAGGCCACACAGTCACAGTACAACACAGAAATGCAGTTATCATGGCAAAGTTCATGCTGCTAGCACTACTCTATCCTATACAGAAATGGATCTATCTGTATGGAGTGCAAAGAGCAATAAGGATACAGAACACAATATACAGTCATGGACAAAAATTTTGAGAATGTCCTGCCTTAACCCCTTCACCCCAAAGCCTGTTTTCACCTAAGTGACACGGCCAATTTTTACAATTCTGACCACTGTCACTTTATGAGGTCATAACTCTGAAACGCTTCAACGGATCCTGGTGATTCTGAGATTGTTTTCTCGTGACATATTGTACTTTATGATAGTGGTAAAACTTCTTCGATATGACTTGCATTTATTTGTGAAAAAAACAGAAATTTGTCAAATTATGAAAATTTAGCAATTTTCAAATTTTTCTTTTTTATGCCCTTAAATTAGAGAGTCATATCACATAATATAGTTAATAAACAACATTTCCCACATGTCTGCTTTACATCAGCACAATTTTGGAAGCATAATTTTTTTTTGTTAGGGAGTTATAAGGGTTAAAAGTTGACCAGCGATTTCTCATTTTTGCAACAAAATTTGCAAAAACATTTTTTTTATGGACCACCTCACACTTGAAGTGACTTTGAGGGGTCTATATGACAGAAAATGCCCAAAAGTGACACCATTCTAAAAACTGCACCCCTCAAGGTACTCAAAACCACATTCAAAATGTTTATTAACCCTTCAGGTGCTTCACAGGAATTTTTGGAATGTTTAAAAAAAATTGAACATTCAACTTTTTTTTCACAAAATTTTTACTTCAGATCCAATTTGTTTTACTTTACCAAGGGTAATAGGAGAAATTGGACCAAAAAAGTTGTTGTACAATTTGTCCTGAGTACGCCGATACCCCACATGTTGGGGTAAACCATTGATTGGGCACATGGCAGAGCTCGGAAGGGAAGGAGCGCCATTTGACTTTTCAATGCAAAATTGGCTGGAATTGAGATCGGAACCCATGTCGTGTTTGGAGAGCCCCTGACGTGCCTAAACAGTGGAAACCCCCACAAGTGACACCATTTTGGAAAGAAGACCCCCTAAGGAACTTATCTAGATGTGTGGTGAGCACTTTTAACACCCAGTTGTTTCACTAAAGTTTAGAATGTAGCACTGTGAAAATTCAAAAATCATTTTTTCTTTCCACAAAATGATGTTTTAGCCCGCAATTTTTTTTCCCCAAGGGTAACAGGAGAAATTGGACCACAAAAGTTATTGTCCAATTTGTCCTGAGTACGCTGATACCCCATACATTGAGGGGAACCACTGTTTGGGCACACGGCAGAGCTCGGAAGGGAAGGAGCGCCGTTTGAAATGCAGACTTAGATGGATTGGTCTGCAGGTGTCATGTTGCATTTGCAGAGCCCCTGATGCACCTAAACAGTAGAAACCCCCCACAAGTGACCCCATATTGGAAACTAGACCCCCCACGGAACTTATCTAGATGTGTTGTGAGAACTTTGAACCAACAAGTGTTTCACTACAGTTTATCACGCAGAGCCGTGAAAATAAAAAATAATTTTTTTTCTCCACGAAAATTATATTTTAGCCCCCACGTTTTTATTTTCTCAAGGGTAACAGGAGAAATTGGACAACAAAAGTTGTTGTCCAATTTGTCCTGAGTACGCTGATACCCCATATATGGGGGGGAACCACTGTTTGTGCGCACGGCAGAGCTCGGAAGGGAAGGAGCGCCGTTTGAAATGCAGACTTAGATGGATTGGTCTGCAGGTGTCATGTTGCATTTGCAGAGCCCCTGATGTACCTAAACAGTAGAAACCCCCCACAAGTGACCCCATATTGGAAACTAGACCCCCCACGGAACTTATCTAGATGTGCTGTGAGAACTTTGAACCAACAAGTGTTTCACTACAGTTTATCACGCAGAGCCGCAAAAATAAAAAATATATTTTTTTCCACGAAAATTATATTTTAGCCCCCATGTTTTTATGTTTTGTTTTTATTTTCCCAAGGGTAAGGCTGGTTTCACACTTGCGTTTTTATCTGCATGCGTTTTTAAAAAAAACGCATGTGTGAAAAAACGCATGTAAACGCGGTAAAACGCATGTGTTTTTTAGACGCATGCGTTTTTATAGAAAAACACAAGAAAACAAGAAAAAACCAAAAAAATCTAACCCTAACCCTACCCCTAACCCTAACCTGAAATACGTGGCACTGAAATACGTGGCACTGAAATACGTTTATATACGTATATGCGTATATAAGTGCCACGATATTTCAGTGGCCACGTATATAAGTGCCACGTATATAAGTGCCACGTATTTCACGTAAATGCCACGATATTTCAGTGGCCACGCATTTAAGTGCCACGCATTTAAGTGCCACGTATTAAAGTGCCACGTATTTAAGTGCCACGTATTTCACGTAAATGCCACGATATATCAGTGCCACGTATTTCAGTGCCACGTATTTCAGTGCCACGTATTTCAGTGCCACGTATTTCAGTGCCACGTATTTAAGTGCCATGATATTTCAAAGACGTGGCACTGAAAGACGTGGCACTCAAAGATGTGGCACTGAAAGATGTGGCACTGAAAGACGTGGCACTGAAAGACGTGGCACTGAAAGACGTGGCACTGAAAGACGTGGCACTGAAAGACGTGGCACTGAAATATCGTGGCACTGAAATATCGTGGCACTGAAATATCGTGGCACTGAAATATCGTGGCACTGAAAGACGTGGCACTGAAAGACGTGGCACTGAAAGACGTGGCACTGAAAGACGTGGCACTGAAAGACGTGGCACTGAAAGACGTGGCACTGAAATATCGTGGCACTATGACTGTCAGAAAATGTTCATTAAACGGTTAGGGGTGAGTTTAGGGGTAGGGTTAGGGTTAGGGTTTGGATCCCTTTATCACCTTGATGGTGGTGGGTGACTTTTCAGTGTGTGTTCTGGTTTTTTTTCTATAAAAACGCATGCGTTTTTTACGCAAACAAACGCGTTGAGATCGAATGCCATGTTGCGTTTGGAGAGCCCCTGATGTGCCTAAACAGTGAAAACTCCCCAATTCTAACTGAAACCCCAACCCTAACCCCAACCCTAGCCCTAACCCCAACCCTAACCCTAGTCCTAACCCTAGCGCTACTTTCACACTAGCGTTTTTTTGCATACGTCGCAATGCGTCGTTTTGGCGAAAAAACGCATCCTGCAAAGTCATCTGCAGGATGCGTTTTTTCCCCATAGACTAACATTAGCGACGTATTGACACACGTCGCAAGCGTCGTGCGACGGTTGCGTCGTGTTGTGGCGGACCGCCAGCAGCAAAAAACGTTACATGTAACTTTTTTTGTGCCGACGGTCCACCATTTCCGACCGCGCATGCGCGGCTGGAACTCCACCCCCACCTCCCCGCACCTCACAATGGGGCAGCGGATGCGTGGAAAAACAGCATCCGCTGCCCCCGTTGTGCAGCGCTTGCACAGTATGCGTCGGTATGTCGGGCCGACGCAGCGCGACGGCCCCGTACCGACGCTAGTGTGAAAGTAGCCTAACGGGAAAATGGAAATAAATATATTTTTTTAAATTTTATTATTTTTCCCTAACTAAGGGGGTGATGAAGGGGGATTTGATTTACTTTTATAGCGTTTTTTGGGCGGATTTTTATGGTTGGCAGCTGTCACACACTAAAAGACGCTTTTTATTGCAAAAAATAGTTTTTGCATCACCACATTTTGAGAGCTATAATTTTTCCATATTTTGGTCCACAGAGTCATGTGAGGTCTTGTTTTTTGCAGGACGAGTTGACGTTTTTACTGGTACCATTTTCGGGTACATGACATTTTTTGATCGCTTTTTATTCCGATTTTTGGGAGGCGGAATGAACAAAAATCAGCAATTCCTGAAATTCTTTTAGGGGGGGCGTTTATACCGTTCCGGGTTTGGTAAAAAGGATAAAGCAGTTTTATTCTTCGGGTCAGTACGATTACAGCGATATCTCATTTATGTAATTTTTTTATGTTTTGGCGCTTTTACACAATAAAAACTATTTTATATAAAAAAATAATTGTTTTTGCATCGCTTTATTCTGAGAGCTATAACTTTTTTATTTTTCTGCTGATGATGCTGTATGGCGGCTTTTTTTTTTGCGGGACAAGATGACGTTTTCAGCGGTACCATGGTTATTTATATCCGTCTTTTTGATCGCGTGTTATTCCACTTTTTGTTTGGCGGTATGAGAATAAAGCGTTGTTTTTTGCCTCGTTTTTTTTTTTTTTTTTTTACGGTGTTCACTGAAGGGGTTAACTAGTGATATAGTTTTATAGGTGGGGTCGTTACGGACGCGGCGATACCAAATATGTGTACTTTTATTGTGTGATTTTTTTAAAATTTAGATAAAGAAATGTATTTATGGGAATATATTTTTTTTTTCTTTATTTAGGAATTTTTTTTTTTATTTTTTTTACACATGTGGAAATTTTTTTTTTTTACTTTGTCCCAGGGGGGGACATCACAGATCGGTGATCTGACAGTGTGCACAGCACTCTGTCAGATCACCGAGCTTAGAGGCACATTGCAGAGGCTTGCCGGCGCCTGCTATGAGGAATTCTCAGCAGACGCCGGCAAGCAGGGTCATCTCATGACCCGGAAGGAGTCCCGCGGCCATCTTGGATCCGGGGACTCCTTCCAGGTCACCGGAGCAGCGCGATCTCATCGCGCTGCTCCGGTGGGAGAGCGCAGGGAGCCCCCGTCCCTGCGCGATCCCCCTCTATGCCGCTGTCACTATTGACAGCGGCATCAGAGGGGTTAAATGCCCGCGATCGGCGACAGCGCCGATCGTGGGCATTGCTGCGGGGTGTCAGCTGTCATATACAGCTGACACCCGCACCCGATCACCGCGGCGCTCAGCGCGAGACCGCGGTGATCGGGGCACCGTACTAGTACTGCTGCTGGCACTAATGCAGTGCCGGCAGCGCAGTACTAGTACGGCGCATGTCGCGAAGGGGTTAAAAGGAACAGCTAACATCGTTTTAGTGATTGATCCATTAACACAGGTGTGGGTGTTGATGAGGACAGGGCTGGCGATCAATCAGTCATGATTAAGTAAGAATGACATCACTGGACACTTTAAAAGGAGGCTGGTGCTTGGTATCATTGTTTCTCTTCAGTTAACCATGGTTATCTCTAAAGAAACACGTGCAGCCATCATTGCACTGCTCAAAAATGGCCTAACAGGGAAGAGTATCGCAGCTACAAAGATTGCACCTCAGTCAACAATCTATCGCATCATCAAGAACTTCAAGGAGAGAGCTTCCATTGTTGTCAAAAAGTCTCCAGGGTGCCCAAGAAAGACCAGCAAGCGCCAGGACCGTATCTTAAAACTGTTTCAGCTGCGGGATCGGACTACCAGCAGTGCCGAGCTTGCTCAGGAATGGCAGCAGGCTGGTGTGAGTGCTTCTGCACGCACTGTGAGGCGGAGACTCTTTGAGCAAGGCCTGGTTTCAAGGAGGGCAGCAAAGAAGCCACTTCTCTCCAGAAAAAACACTGTGGACTGCTGAGGACTGGGACAAAGTCATTTTCTCTGATGAATCCTATTTTCGATTGTTTGGGACATCTGGAAAACAGCTTATTCGGAGAAGAAGAGGTGAGCGCTACCACCAGTCTTGTCTCATGCCAACTGTAAAGCATCCTGAAACCATTCATGTGTGGGGTTGCTTCTCAGCCAAGGGAATCGGCCCACTCACAGTCTTGCCTAAAAACCCAGCCATGAATAAAGAATGGTACCAGAATGTCCTCCAAGAGCAACTTCTCCCAACCGTCCAAGAGCAGTTTGGCGCCCAACAATGCCTTTTCCAGCATGATGGAGCACCTTGCCATAAAGCAAAGGTGATAACTAAATGGCTCATGGAACAAAACATAGAGATTTTGGGTCCATGGCCTGGAAACTCCCCAGATCTTAATCCCATTGAGAACTTGTGGTCAATCATCAAGAGACGGGTGGACAAACAAAAACCAACAAATTCTGGCAAAATGCAAGCATTGTTTATGCAAGAATGGACTGCTATCAGTCAGGATTTGGTCCAGAAGTTGATTGAGAGCATGCCAGGGAGAATTGCAGAGGTCTTGAAGAAGGGTCAACACTGCAAATATTGACTTGCTGCATTAAGGGCCCCTTCACACTGGTCGATTCTGCTACGATTACGACGCATTTGCGTCATATTCGACATCGCAGTACGAGCTCGTAGCCAGCGGTCACACTCTACGATGTTAACGCTTTTTCTGACGTAGTTGCGATGTGAACGTCACGCGTCGCAATCGTACGCTACCCTTCACACCGCCATAGTCCTACGACTCCGAGCGTGACGTATTACCAGCATGGGCGTGCTAAAACGTCACGCCCAATCAGGAGACAGGTATGCGGAAGCCCAACCCACGTAGTCGCATTACGAGCTCGTATGACCGCCGTCACATACTACGATTTCGACCGCCACAGCGAGACATTTACGACGAAAGAAAGTTCTGCTCTTTCTTTCACATCGTACGATGCTGGGCTGCGTCGCAAATCGTAACGCCATGTCACACTTTGCAACCTCGGAACGAGGACGGATAAACGTCACAAATCGAACGCTCGTTCAGACTTTGATTGCACAGTGTGAAGGGGCCCTAACTCATTCTGTCAATATAACCTATTGGTACTCCTAATATGATTGCAATTATATTTCTGTATGTGATATAAACATCAGACAAACACTAATAAAAACCAGAGGGCAGCAGATCATGTGAAAATATAATTTTGGTGTCATTCTCAAAACTTTTGGCCATGACTGTACACTACACGGTGGCTGCATAATGGCTAGCATGTACAGATTCTAACACAACACATAAATGCCATGCTTGCTGCTCATGAATGGGCAGAACACTTTTTATATAAAAATGTGAATTTTTTTTTTTCTGAGACCCTAATTGCCGCATATGATATTATAGTTTTACAATTAGCCCCATATAGTAATTCTGGCCTCCATCCTGTAATGTCTACAATACTGTTTAGAATATTCCCAATCCTGTAATAATGCATTGACCTCATGTGCTGCCATGCCGCCGACTTCGGGCTGCTGGCCTTTGATTGGCCTCATTGGCTGATATTTATATTACGGTGTAGATAGCTGATCTCTGTGCCGCAAAACATTTCAATTGAATGTGCGTCTGATGCCGTACATTCAATTGAAAAGTGTGGATGTCGGCGGCTTCTGGCTTGCTGGATGTGATTTCTGAGACCCAAACAGCGGCGCTAGCTACGTGATGTATGTGTATGTTACATTTTTTTTTTTTCTTATATATATTTTTTTTCTTCCATAGGTAATGATACTCATCACTGGCGCTCATAAGGCCTTTGCCTTATACAAGGCTATAGAAGAAGGCGTAAACCACATGTGGACAGTGTCTGCCTTCCAGCAGCACCCAAGTACCGTGTTTGTTTGTGATGAGGATGCAACGCTGGAGCTGCGAGTAAAGACAGTAAAATATTTTAAAGGTATATCCTTATCTCACAGCATTATATTATGAAGTTTATTTAAGATGATGCATTAAACTGGTTTATTAACATCAATATACACAGTTGATGAAAAATTAAAAGGAACTATTAAAATACAAGAGCTTATTTTTCAGCGTATTAGAATTTATTTTCTACAATAAAATGTACCTAATTTTCCATTGGTTATATTTACATATGTCAGGTTTGTGGACAATCTCCCAACTGGCAAATTAATCTCGATAAACATTCATAAAGACACATCTGACATCACAAAATACAATAAAACAATATAACTTATTCTGCTGCAAAAAAAGAAAAATACAAAAACCTATGCCACAATTTTAATTTTATTTTTGTTCAGCCCACCTCACATTTTTATTTTTTATCTAATTTTGTGTAGATAACAAAAAGACACTAATAAAAATGAGTTTGCCTTTCAGAATATGATACTTCAAAATATTTAAAGGATTGGGTTTTACTTTTTTAATAGTAAAACCATAAAGGATAAATTGGATATCACTCTAATCATTTTGACCCAAATGTAGTCTGCATTATTGTATGTTCCAAATGTTCTACTAGGGACGTATATGCTGGTGGATAAAATTCTTCCTGCCAATAATGGGATACTATAAAACTAAAGTATTGTACTGTACCATTAGTGGCACTGAAACGTTACCCTTATCCTACACTTTCCTCATTTTTAAGTACATTATAATTTTTTCCTGGAACCCGTTAACACTTTCACTTTTGAGCTGTGATTGGGTGTTTGTCTTGGAAACTGACAATTACGGTATATAATTTTTGGGTTAGATGTATCATCTTGATAACTTGTTACTGAATTTTTTGAGCGTTGCATGGATGAAAAAACCCTGCTAAATTTGCCTTTTATTAACCTTGTGGCATTTACTAATTTTATATTTTGAATACACTTTTACGGATATAGCAATATCTAATGTTTTTATATTTTAAATGTCTTTTATTCCTTATTAGGGGGGAAAGGGATGTGATTTGTGATACACATATATATTACACTTTTTTTTTTCTTCCCTCTTTGGTATGTGATGTTCTATAGCTTGTCCTGTACACTGCAATATACATTTTTATTGCAGTATATTGAGAAACTCACTGTTTATTATGACATCCAGTCTGTGGCTGGGCATCACAAGAGAATTAACATGTCAGACACTGGTGCCTTTGGGAAGCCCCTGGCTGCCATGCCAACCCATTGATACACTTGCTATCGTTACACAGTGGGTCAATAGGTGCCCAGAATAGACACCTGGGCAGTATAACAAGATTTGTTTGTTGCTGTCAGTAATTGACCACAGCCTTTAGGGCTCGTGATGATTGCTGTAAAAGGCAGATGCTGGCAATATCACACACCTAGCATCTACCTTGAGTGGCATAGCATCCGTTTTTAATTCTGTTCCATACACTCGCAACAGTTTTGATGTTGTACATTATGGCATGGAAGGGGTTAATATGCTAAAATTGCTGTTTTTTCCCCTCACTCATGACAGCACTTGAGAGAGGGATCCACCCCTATCCCTGCACAGGATATCGAGCACAAAATAAAAAGGCAACTGCCACTTCCTCCTTCAAAGTGGTTTGGTTTCCTGTTCTTGTGGATGTAGGAACCTTGAGCAATGAGCACATGGTGGCTGCAGCAATGAACCCTAGAACACCATAGCCCAGTTGGCTGCTGAAATGTTTACATCCATTTGGGACAATCTAGATTTAATTTTTCAGTACTTACTGCCTCATGTTGGATGGTGAATGGCTTGGGGCCTGGTGTTTTTCGGTGACCTCGAGATTTTTGCATGTCCAGCAGCCTGATTTTTGTTTGTTTTTCCAGTCTGGTGTGGCCTCATGTCTCATGTTTGGCCTGCCACCTCATGCCTCAACCGATTTGAGTCCCCTTTTTTTTTTTCCCCCTCCTTCACTACTGTCTGAGATTCCCTACCCTTTACTACCCATAGTGTTGATATTCGTAAGTGTTGAGGAGATCACCAGAGAGATGACACGGATCTCA
Organism: Ranitomeya variabilis; assembly: GCF_051348905.1. Taxonomy (NCBI): domain Eukaryota; kingdom Metazoa; phylum Chordata; class Amphibia; order Anura; family Dendrobatidae; genus Ranitomeya; species Ranitomeya variabilis. The sequence continues at coordinate 543,899,689 of NC_135236.1, read as the reverse complement.
CCGCTGCCACCAATTTGTCAGGGGACGCAACTCCATGGCTTCCAATCATCAGGACAACTGGCAATTGACTAACAAGTGATGGATGAGGCTGTGGCTGTTTTCCTTACTAGGTCAGTTATACTGAACTAACAGTGAGCGTTTTGTATGTAGACCTCTGATTCAAACTCGTGGGATGTATATGTGATTGTATGGGGGGGTAAAAATACGATACATATATATTGTATGTATTTTTACACACCCCAATACGATCACTGCTAACTACACAATAACAAAAGGAACTACTAGCTGCTGCCACCACCAATCGTTTATACAAGACGATGGGACATCCATTAAGGTAGCATATGGCTTCAGGGGTGTAGTTTATAGAGCAAGAGGAATAGAGCTGTTAACCCCTTAATCCCATATGACGTACTATCCAGTCGAGGTGACCTGGGACTTAATTCCCAGGGACAGGATAGTACGTCATATGCGATTGGCTGCGCTCACTGGGGAGCGCGGCCGATCGCAGCCGGGTGTCAGCTGACTATCGCAGCTGACATCCGGCACTATGTGCCAGGAGCGGTCACGGACCGCTCCCGGCACACTGCGATCAAACATGATCGCAGTGTTCCGGCGGCATAGGGAAGCATCGCGCAGGGAGAGGGCTCCCTGCGGGCTTCCCTGAGACGATCGGTACAAGGTGATGTGCTCACCTTGTACCGAGCCTCTCCTCCCTGCAGGCCCCGAATCCAAAATGGCGGCGGGGCTACTTCCGGGTCCTGCAGGGAGGTGGCTTACCAAGCGCCTGCTCAGAGCAGGTGCTGGTAAGCCAGGAGCAGGGCACGCCAGATCGCTGATCTGACACAGTGCTCTGCAAAGTGTCAGATCAGCGATCTGTCACTATACAGTGATGTCCCCCCCCCCCTCCCGGGACAAAGTAAAAAAGTAAAAAAAAATTTTTTTTAGATATGTAAAAAAAAACAAACAAAAAAAAACAACGACCCGACCTATAAAACTGTTCCACTAGTTAACCCCTTCAGTGAACACCGTAAAAGAAGCAAAAAACAACGCTTTATTACCATATCGCCAATCAAAAAGTGGAATAACACGCAATCAAAAAGAGAGATATAAATAACCATGGTACTGATGAAAACGTCATCTTGTCCCGCAAAAAACGAGCTGCCATACAGCATCATCAGCGAAAATATAAAAAGTTACAGTCCTCAGAATAAAGCAATGCAAAAATAATTATTTTTTCAATAAAATAGTTTTTATCGTATAAAAGCGCCAAAACATTAGAAAAGATGTAAATAAGGTATCGCTGTAATCGTACTGACCCGAAGAATAAAACTGCTTTATCCATTTTACCAAACGTGGAACGGTATAACCCCCCCCCCCCCTAAAAAATTCATGAATAGCTGGTTTTTGGTCATTCTGCCTCACAAAAATCGGAATAAAAAGCGATCAAAAAATGTCACGTGCCCGAAAATGTTACCAATAACAACATCAACTCGTCCCTCAAAATACAAGACCTCACATGATTCTGTGGACCAAAATGTGGAAAAATTATAGCTCTCAAAATGTGGTAACGCAAAAAATATTTTTTGCAATAAAAAGCGTCTTTTAGTGTGTGACAGCTGCCAATCATAAAAATCCGCTAAAAAACCCGCTATAAAAGTAAATCAAACCCCCCTTCATCACCCCCTTAGTTAGGGAAACATGAAAAGATTAAAAAATGTATTTATTTCCATTTTCCCATTAGGGCTAGGGTTAGTGTTGGGGCTAGGATTAGGGTTGGGGCTAGGGTTAGGGCTATAGTTAGGGTTGGGGCTAGGGTTAGTGTTAGGGTTAGGGTTGGGGCTAGGGTTAGTGTTAGGGCTAGGGTTAGTGTTAGGGCTAGGGTTGGGGCTAGGATTAGGGTTGGGGCTAGGGTTAGGGTTGGGGCTAGGATAAGGATTGGGGTTAGGGTTATGGCTTCAGTTAGGGCTACAGTTAGGGTTAGGGCTACAGTTAGGGTTGGGGCTAAAGTTAGGGTTGGGACTAAAGTTAGGGTTTGGATTACATTTACGGTTGGGATTAGGGTTATGGGTTTGTCAGGGTTAGGGGTGTGGTTAGGGTTATGGTTGGGATTAGGGTTAGGGGTGTGTTTGGGATAGGGTTTCAGTTAGAATTGGGGGTTTCCACTGTTTAGGCACATCGGGGCTCTCTAAGCGCGACATGGCGTCCGATCTGAATTCCAGCCAATTCTGCGTTGAAAAAGTAAAACCGTGCTCCTTCCCTTCCGAGCTCTCCCGTGCACCCAAACAAGGGTTTACCCCCACATATGGGGTATCGGCATACTCAGGACAAATTGGACAACAACTATTGCGGTCCAATTTCTCTTGTTACCCTTGGAAAAATACAAAACGGGGGGCTAAAAAATAATTTTTGTGGGGAAAAAAAAGATTTGTTATTTTCACGGTTCTGTGTTATAAACTGTAGTGAAACATTTGGGGGTTCAAACAGTGGTTTACCCCCACATATAGGGTATCGGCGTACTCAGAACAAATGGCACAACAACTTTTGGGGTCCAATTTCTTCTCTTACCCTTGGGAAAATTTTAAATTTGGGGCGAAAAGATCATATTTGTGAAAGTATATGATTTTTTATTTTTAGGGCTCTGCATTATAAACTTCTGTGAAGCACTTGGTGGGTCAAAGTGCTCACCACACATCTAGATAAGTTCCTTAGGGGGTCTACTTTCCAAAATGGTGTCACTTGTGGGGACTTTCAATGTTTAGGCACATCAGGGGCTCTCCAAACGCAACATGGTGTCCCATCTCAATTCCAGTCAATTTTGCAATGAAAAGTAAAATGGCGCTCCTTCCCTTCCGAGCTCTGCCATGCACCCAAACAGTGGTTTACCCCCACATATGGGGTATCGGCGTACTCAGAACAAATTGTACAACAACTTTTGGGGTCCATTTTCTCCTGTTACCCTTAGTAAAATAAAACAAATTGGAGCTGAAGTAAATTTTTTGTGAAAAAAAGTTAAATGTTCATTTTTTTTAAACATTCCCAAAATTCCTGTAAAACACCTGAAGGGTTAATAAGCTTCTTGAATGTGGTTTTGAGCACCTTGAGGGGTGCAGTTTTTAGAATGGTGTCACACTTAGTTATTTTGTATCATATAGACCCCCTCAAAATGACTTCAAATGTGATGTCGTCCCTAAAAAATATTGGTGTTGTAAAAATGAGAAATTGCTGGTCAACTTTTAACCCTTATAACTCCCTAACAAAAAAAAGTTTGGTTCCAAAATTGTACTGATGTAAAGTAGACATGTGGGAAATGTTACTTATTAATTAATTTGTTTGACAGATATCTGTGTTTTAAGGGCATAAAAATTCAAAGTTGGAAAATTGCAAAATTTTCACCAAATTTCCGTTTTTTTCACAAATAAAATAAATAAGTTATATCGAAGAAATTTTACCACTGTCATGAAGTACAATATGTCACGAGAAAACAATGTCCGAATCGCCAAGATCCGTTGAAGCGTTCCAGAGTTATAACCTCATAAAGGGACAGTGGTCAGAATTGTAAAAATTGGCCCGGTCATTAATGTGCAAACTGCCCTTGGGGCTTAAGGGGTTAAATATATAAAACTTAACCCCATTCACCCCGAAGCTAGTTTTCACCTTTCTAACCAAGCCAATTTTACAATTCTGTCCAGAGTCCCTTTAAGGTAATAATTCTTGAATGTTTCAACCGATCCCACTGATTCCGAGAGTTTTTCGTGACCTATTGTACTTCATGATGGTGGTAAAATTTGTTCAATATGACTTGCGTTTATTTGTGAAAATATTGGAATGTTGGCAAAAATTTTGTAAACTTTGCATTTTAACTGATTTAAGGGCAGAAAAATTGTCACACAAAATGGTTAATAAATAACATTTACCACATGTCTACTTTATATTACTAATATACAACCCCTGGCAAAAATTTTGGAATCACCGGCCTTGGAGGATGTTCATTCAGGTGTTTAATTTTGTAGAAGAAAAGCAGATCAGACATGGCTCAAAACTAAAGTCATTTCAAATGAAAACTGTCTGGCTTCAAGAAACACTAAAAGAAATCAAGAACAAAAAATGAGGTAGTCATTAATGGTTACTTTTTTTTTAACCAAGCATGGGGAAAAATTATTGAATCACTCAATTCTGCGGAAAAAATTATGGAATCATGAAAAACAAACAAACACAATCCAAAACATCACTAGTATTTTGTTGCACCACCTCTGGCTTTTATAGTAGCTTGCAGTCTCTGAGGCATGGACTTATTGAGTGTCAAACAGTACTCTTCATCAATCTGGCTCCAACTTTCTCTGATTGCTGTTGCCAGATCAGCTTTGCAGGTTGGAGCCTTGTCATGGACCATTTTCTTCAACTTCCACCAAAGATTTTCAATTGGAATGAAATCCGGACTATTTGCAGGCCATGACATTGACCTTGTGTCTTTTTTTCAAGGAATGTTTTCAGTTTTTGCTCTATTGCAGGATGCATTATCATTTTGAAAAATGATTTCATCATCCCCAAACATCCTTTGAATTGATAGGATAAGAAAAGTGTCCAAAATATCAACATAAGCTTGTGCATTTATTGAAGATGTAATGACAGTCATCTCCCCAGTGCCTTTACCTGACATACAGCCCCATATTATCAATGACTGTGGAGATTTGCATGTTCTCTTCAGGCAGTCATCTTTATAAATCTCATTGGAACGGCACCAAACAAAAGTAAAGTTCCAGCATCATCACCTTGCCCAATCCAGGTTCGCGATTCATCACTGAATATGGATTTCATCCAGTCATCCACAGTCCACGATTGCTTTTCCTTAGCCCATTGTAACCTTGTATTTTTCTGTTTAGGTGTTAATGATGGCTTTCGTTTAGCTTTTCTGTATGCAAATCCCATTTCCTTTAGATGATTGCTTACAGTTCGGTCACAGACGTTGACTCTAGTTTCCACCCATTCGTTTCTCATTTGTTTTGTTGTGCATTTCCTGTTTTAGGGTATGTGCACACGTTGCGGTTTTTGCTGCGGATCCGCAGCAGTTTTCCATGCGGTTTACAGTACAATGTTAACCTATGGAAAACAAAAAGCGCTGTGCACATGCTGCGGAAAAAAACACACGGAATCGCTGCGTTTTTTTTTTCCGCAGCATGTCAAATCTTTGTGCGGAATTCGCAGCGATTTCACACCTGCTCCATATTAAAAAAACGCAGGTGTAAAACCGCAGCAGAATCCGCACTAAAACCACAGGAAAAACGCAGTGTTTTTGCCCTGCGGATTTATCAAAATCAGTGCGGAAAAATCCGCACACCAGGACGCAGCGTGTGCACATACCCTTAGAGACATATTGCTTTAAGTTTCCGATCTCGACGCTTTGATGTCTTCCTTGGTCTACCAGTATGTTTGCCTTTTAACAACCTTCCCATGTTGTTTGTATTTGGTCCAGATTTTAGACACAGCTGACTGAACAACCAACATCTTTTGCAACATTGCGTGATGATTTACCCTCTTAAGAGTTTGATAATTCTCTCCTTTGTTTCAATTGATTTGACATCTCTTATGTTGGAGCCATGATTCACGTCAGTCCAACAGCTCTCCAAGGTGTGATCACTCCTTTTTTAGATGCAGACTAACGAGCAGATCTTATTTGATGCAGGTGTTATTTTTGAGTATGAAAATTTACAGGGTGATTCCATAATTTTTTTTCCTCAGAATTGAGTGATTCCATAATTTTTTTTCCCTATGCTTGGTTAAAAAAGTAACCATTACTGACTACCACATTTTTTGTTCTTGATTTCTTTTAGTGTTTCTTAAAGCCAGAAAATTGCCATTTGAAATGACTTTAGTTTTGTGCCATGTCTGTGATCTGCTTTTTTTTCTACAAAATTAAACAACTGAATGAACATCCTCCAAGGCCGGTGGTTCCATAATTTTTGCCAGGGGTTGTATATATATTTGGCCAATCACCGCTATGGGGGGTGTGGTACAGACCCCCATCCTCATTTCAGGGCAAAGTCCAGAGATGGTCTGCTTTCAGAAACCGCACAATGACTGGAACTAGCGAGGCCATACATGTACTGCGGATTGCAGTTCTCGCAGAGGCATACATGGTTTTTAAGTTCCAAAATGTATTTATTTATTTTTACATATTTTTGAATGCAAGAGTGTATGGTGCCAATGTTGCAGCTCATTCTGCAGAAAGTGTTTGAAGAAAAGAAAAATAACCCTGATGTTTTTTGCTAACTTTAGGCCCATTCTGCTTAATTTGCAATCCCATAAAAACTGTAGCCTTGATGCAGATGTGTGAAGAACCTTTGAAAACATCTGAGCCACTTGTAATACCTAGGAAATTGAGATGCATGGATTTCACTTGCTGATAATCATATACTGTAATTGCTCTGCTACAACCACCTTTTTAGGGAAGGCAACATTGTAAGGTGCACAGGGCAGAAGCCATGGACTGGTGTATTCCCACACCCTGACATCCCACAAGTAAATGGTGTCCATTTTGTTGTGTGCTCTGAGTGAGTTGTAAGTGAGAGAGAAAAACTGTGTATAGCGGTCGCGATCACCCATATAATAATTACTCAAAAAATAATAAAATTTGTCTTTTTTGTAGTAATGCAAAAAACCACACCAAGACAATTGATTAAACCCAATTAAAAAGGCCAAAAGTAGGCCATGTGAAGAACCACTAGAGGTCTGTGTAAGGACCAAAAGCTAACCTCCTTCACTGTTAGCTATGAATGCAGGTAATAATGAAATATAAACACAGATGAACACCTGATGATGCAATGCTACAAATCTTGAACTTAATAAGGTGAGTGCCAACTGGTGAACATGGCCCACTATGAAAAAGAAAATAACAGGAACAAAATCATATATACATTCAGAAGGATTCCAATAATGAAGAAAAAATATTCAAATAGATGAAAAATAAATTGGCATCAAACCTCCTATTTCCCATATGAAATTACCCGGCAAAAATGCCTCAAGACACAATAAGTAAAGGCACAAGTCTTATGAAATGTAGGTGTAAATTGGACATGAAATCTTAGGGTACCGTCTCACAGTGGCACTTTTGTCGCTACGACGGTACGATCCGTGACGTTCCAGCGATATCCATACGATATCGCTGTGTCTGACGCAGCAGCGATTAGGGACCCTGCTAAGAATCGTACGTCGTAGCAGATCGTTTGGAACTTTCTTTCGTCGCTGGATCTCCCGATGTCATCGCTGGATCGGTGTGTGTGACACCGATCCAGCGATGCGTTCGCTTGTAACCAGGGTAAACATCGGGTTACTAAGCGCAGGGCCGCGCTTAGTAACCCGATGTTTACCCTGGTTACCATCGTAAATGTAAAAAAACAAACAAACAGTACATACTCACATTCCGGTGTCCATCAGGTCCCCTGCCGTCAGCTTCCCGCACTGACTGAGCGCCGGCCGGAAAGCAGGGCACAGCGGTGACGTCACCGCTGTGCTCTGCTTTTACTTTACGGCCGGCCGGCGCTCAGTCAGTGCGGGAAGCTGACGGCAGGGGACCTGACGGACACCGGAATGTGAGTATGTACTGTTTGTTTTTTTTTAACATTTACGATGGTAACCAGGGTAAACATCAGGTTACTAAGCGCGGCCCTGCGCTTAGTAACCCGATGTTTACCCTGGTTACCCGGGGACTTCGGCATCGTTGGTCGCTGGAGAGCTGTCTGTGTGACAGCTCCCCTGCGACCACACAACGACATACCAACGATCACGGCCAAGTCGTATCGCTGGTCGTGATCGTTGGTAAATCGTTTAGTGTAACCGGTACCCTTAGTCCTATGAGCAGCAATGAGTCTGCACTGTGAAGGCAAACAGCTGATCAGATGGAGACATGCACAGATGAATGCCCTATTCAAAAAGAAGAATGGAGGATGCAAATGAACATTCTGACTAAACAATAGTTGAAGACAGAATACCTCATAAAGAAACCAAGGCAAGAATAAAACCTGCTACCAGCTTGATGGTGATCGCGACCGCTATACACACTGCTTTTTTTTTTTTCTCTCACTTGCTGTTAATTTTTGTGTGTGGTCAGCGCTCTCCCTTAATATTTTGTAGTGCTCTCAAGTTTCCATTTCCACTCTGAGTGAATTGTATAACACTCACTCACTTTTTGTCCAGAGGACTCTACTGGCTCTGAGATCCATGTACAGCCGCATATAAACCAGGTGACACCCGGTTCTGCTTAACCAGTCCAACTTTACTTAAGTCTCAGTTCAGTAGATGGCATCATGCAGTATTGGGCACAACCTTCATTTCCGCTGCTAAGGTTCCTGGAACAGTACACGTTCACATTATCCGTTCTATCTATCCGCTTATTAGACCCTTGAGCCTCCAGGATTTTTTGATGGGCTCCACAGTACTCACAGGATCTGATGTCCCTCTTGTTTCCCCATCCATCTTCCCCATTATGGAAGTAGTGTCAGTGCTCTCGGTAGCCACTGACTCGAGCCTGAGGCTTTGGACGTTCCAGGAATGCCCGCAGGGAGTTCCATAGAATCCTAGACCACCCAAACGACTGGTACTTCTCGTGCCTCCGTCCCACTGCCCTTGAACTTCTGCTAACACTGAACTCTCACACCATCTAATCTCCTAATCTCACTTTAATAAGGAAGTATTCCTCCTTTTTAACTAATCTACCCCCTCCTACTGGGGCTATTTCTGAACCCTTTGACCTTTACTATCCTGTACCTATTTACGTCCTGATTCTATAGTACATACCACTGCACTGTTCCCAGTCCTTATCGGCTTTATCCTACATCTATACCCTGATCTTCTATACCTATGTCCTAAACCTTACCCTTAGACTATGTGCCCACGTTCAGGAAAGTGTGCAAAATTTTCCTGAGTAAATCCAGACTACTTTTCGCTTTTTTTTTTTCCGGAGCTTCCCATTGCAATAAACAGCTGCAAATCTGCGAAAAATCTGCAAAATGAATGAACATGCTGCGGTTTTTTTCGCAATGCGTTTTTATCGCAGAAAAAAATGCAGCATGTGCCCAAAAATTTCGGAATGCTTTAAAATTATGGGATTCTTAATAATATATGCGTTTTTAAGCGTTTTTGCAGCGAAAAAACGTGAAAAATCTGGAACGTGTGCACATAGCCTCATACTTACCCTATTCTTAGTACATTAACACATTGAGTTGCACATCACTCACATAACCAACATAAATTTGTTCGCATTAGTGCCGTCATATTCTATGCACTTGAAATACATTTTTAACACACAAGAGCACATCCATTTTATTAGAGAGGAAAGCGTATGATTGTCCCTGACACACTTTTACAACATAATGACCAGAGGAATGCAAACAGCCTGAACATAAAGATTCCAGTCATGTTCTGAATGTTTCTTTTCACATTCTGCTAGTGGTTGTGCTTTCGATGCATAACCGGATATGCTTAGAAACAGCACAAGTTCTTTCCATTTAATCTGATGCTTCTCAATTTGGCCTTTCCTCCTGATAATTGTGGATAAAATGGTTGTTACAATTCCCTTTTTGAAAGGGTGTGTACCCTTGTGACCGGTGACACTTTCAGTACTGAATGGACATTATCAGACCTTGTAGAAGCATGCACCCAACTCTTAACACACCTAGTCATCAATTTATTCATAAATTTCTAGGAGGAACATTCTGAAATAGAATACTAAAAAAAATTGCAGAATTATGTACTGAACTCAAGTATTTACTAAAACAGAATTATCTGTCAGCTCTTCTGACTTTTTTTTTTTTGTCAGATTACCGTCCCGCCAACTTCCTCAAAGATTTTGAGCTTGCGAGCAGAATCCTCACTCCTCTTGTTTTGACTAACTTACTGCTGAGTCATGTCTTGTATATTTTGTACTTGACTACCTCTGATTTGTAAAATGCTGCTGAATATGTTGGCTCTATAGAGAAAACTACATGTGGTAAACCCATTGTGACGGGCCTCTATTGTTCACGTGAAGGAGCTACATATACAATTGTGGCTTGTCAGCAAATTATCTTTATTTTTATGAGCAGTTTTGCAAACTATTCTATTCCTTACTTCTATATCCATGGATTAATGCGTTTGTCCTCCTCGTTACAGGTTTATTGCATGTTCACAATAAATTGGTTGATCCTCTGTACAGCATGAAGGAAAAAGAAACTGAACGTACCCCAAAGAAACCATATAGTGACTAACTGAGCAGGACAGTGGAATTCTGAGGTGACGTGACGAAGGATCAGACTGTGTAACTTTTTTGCTACTTGAAGAACCTGGTCTGCTACCTCCCAGTCAAGAGGCAGATAGCCCCATTGTGCCTTGGTGGACCAGTATGATCTCATACCTTTTTTAGACTGTGTATATTTTACACCCTGTTCAATCTGCTTGACACTTTTGTGTGCTTTCTTCAGATATATAAGGTCCTAAGGCTGGTTTTACATGAGCACATTATGGCACCAACAATAGCCTTACTCCATAACTAATAACCAGAAGTATTCATATCACAGATGTATGATGCAGCTGTTTTGGGTAACTCAGCTGGGGTTTGTAGTGTAGTATAGCTACAAAAATACAAATGTATTCTGTGTGAAACTTGCCCCACACATCACTAAAACTCAGACTATAGCCTTATAAGACTCGATGTATTTGGGTGCAAAATGAATTGCAAATGTTTTGTATTCTCGAACTTCTATAGTTCCTAAATGTATATGCTGTTAATGTTGCAGTTTTGTATGAAATGCCAAGGGCTAGTCCCCTTACAGAAACTCTGATTAAATATTGATGCAAACAAATCTCTATGGCGTGTTTTTTTGTTTTTTTTCGATCATGTAGCACACCCAACAAATGTGAAGTTAGATTTTGTCTGGAGTCTTAAGTTCACCAAACCATTCCTTCCATCAGACACTTTCTACCATTGCCATATGCTAATGACACTCTGCTGCGAGTGTGAGCTTGCTCCGATCACAGCACAGGTGCAGAGGTAATGGGGAAAAATTAACTTCTTACATCTCAATATACCACACAAAATGTGAGGTTTGAAAAACTTTAAAACTACCTAAATTTACAAACAACGAAATCTGGCTCATATTTAACCTTAACAAGTCACGACCTTGGGATTTTCCTTTTTTGCGCCTTGAGGGCTTTTTTTTTTTTGGGGACTAGTTGTACTTTTGAATGTTACCATTGATTTTACCATATAGTGTACTGGAAAACGGGGGGGAAACGATACAAATGCGATGAAATTGCAAAAAAAAGTGCAGTTCCGCCACCTGCCATTATGACCTGGAGAATCATAATTAGTTTGCAGACACCAAACATGTATAGGTTCTTTTTTCTATAAGTGGTAAAAAAATCAATTTTCAGAGATTGGTAGCTAGATCTAGAGCGAAACCTGCTGACAGGTTCCCGTTCAAAGGCTTAGATTAGTGCCAGTAGTGGATTTGGCATATGTGCATGTACGACTGCTGTTGGCTCTGCATCTACTAACTAGTCAGCCCACCAATCGTAGGCTGAAACAATCGGAATATCCAAAGTATGAAAGAACATCTTCCTTTCAGGCATCCAGTATCCATGAACCATGTCACTTTTGGACTCTGTGGAACATATCCTGGCACAACTCTGTCCACTTGTAACCCTCCCTTACCAGTGCATGACTGCTGACTGGCTCACAAGCCCCACCTGAGAGTCGGGGAGATGGGGGGGCAGGAGATGGTAATAAAGCAAACTAGTAAACAACCAATACTGACAAGCTGCCCGTTGCAAGTAGATTGTGTGCCGGATGGGTCAAGGAAAATATGTATTTACACATGCATAGGTTTGGGTCGATAATACAACGCTGAGGTTAAAACATACCATGAACAGCTTGCATAGGGTGAATTTTTAATGGAAAAAAATTATAAAATGCTACCTAAATATGGCATAATTAGCAGTATCGATAAGAGATTATTGTACAATTGAGTTAATATAGAGCAGCCGAAATTCAGATGCTTGTTGAAACCCTGGGGTGTACCGTCCCAGTGATTGAACGTCCTGTCCTAGGCTAAAAATCCACTATGCCTCAGGTTGCAGGGCCTCCCAATCCCAGTTGTACCCCCTCCTTATTGAAGCTCATGAAATTCAATGAGGCAGTTCCCCACCATCATATTTTCAGTTTTTGTCTTGCCAATATACACTCACCGGCCACTTTATTAGGTACACCATGCTAGTAACGGGTTGGACCCCCTTTTGCCTTCAGAACTGCCTCAATTCTTCGTGGCATAGATTCAACAAGGTGCTGGAAGCATTCCTCAGAGATTTTGGTCCATATTGACATGATGGCATCACACAGTTGCCGCAGATTTGTCGGCTGCACATCCCAAAGATGCTCCATACAAGGCAGGATGGATCCATGCTTTCATGTTGTTTACGCCAAATTCTGACCCTACCATCCGAATGTCGCAGCAGAAATCGAGACTCATCAGACCAAGCAACGTTTTTCCAATCTTCTACTGTCCAATTTCGATGAGCTTGTACAAATTGTAGCCTCAGTTTCCTGTTCTTAGCTGAAAGGAGTGGTACCCGGTGTGGTCTTCTGCTGCTGTAGCCCATCTGCCTCAAAGTTCGACGCACTGTGCGTTCAGAGATGCTCTTAGGCCTACCTTGGTTGTAACGGGTGGCGATTTGAGTCACTGTTGCCTTTCTATCAGCTCGAACCAGTCTGCCCATTCTCCTCTGACCTCTGGCATCAACAAGGCATTTCCGCCCACAGAACTGCCGCTCACTGGATTTTTTTTCTTTTTCGGACCATTCTCTGTAAACCCTAGAGATGGTTGTGCGTGTCTAATCCCAGTAGTTCAGCAGTTTCTGAAATACTCAGACCAGCCCTTCTGGCACCAACAACCATGCCACGTTCAAAGGCACTCAAATCACCTTTCTTCCCCATACTGATGCTCGGTTTGAACTGCAGGAGATTGTCTTGACCATGTCTACATGCCTAAATGCACTGAGTTGCCGCCATGTGATTGGCTGATTAGAAATTAAGTGTTAACAAGAAGTTGGACAGGTGTACCTAATAAAGTGGCCAGTGAGTGTATATGCCCTTGTATATACAATGTGACCAATATTTTTACGTACTCTTCTCTGGTCCGGGCAGGAACAGCCAAACAGCTGGAAAAGGTGATGTACAAATACAATGGTTTTAGCTCCCTGTGCCACCATTCAGATTGTGCTTGTTGCACAGTGCCTTAGTCCACACACTGCACAGACCAATGCACTGGGGGAAATGTTTGGCTTGCACTCTTGTCAAATGGCGAGGTGGTGGTGTAACGGGCCAGATGACCCTTTATCCATGTGATCAAAATTCACCGCACTCTATAGTTTAAGTGATGCAAAGAAATCTCATTTATTTGAGTCTGTGAAAACAGGGAAAAAGCAAAACCGCAGAAAAAATGTCGATACTATTAGGCTTGTTTTACACTTGCCGTATTTTTTGCGGGCCATATCGCTGCAATTTTCAAGGTCTGCCGCAATATCGGACCACAAAAAAACTTGCGTATCGCCGTTTTTCAGGTCCCCAATGCCATAGCAAAAGTATTAGGAAAAAAACATCGGTCCGCAGAACCTTCTGTTGTTTTTGCGGCCCCATTGATTTACAATGGGGGCTGTGTCCGTAAGCCGTGAAAAATATTGAGCAAGCTCGATATTTTTTCACGGCCGTAAATACGGCCCTCACGTCCATGCGGCGTACGGGGCTCCTACGATTTTTGGTGGCCCGTTTTTGCAGCCCCATCGAAATCTATTGGGGCCGCAAAAACACTGCAAGTGTAAAAGCAGCCTTACAGAGGGACTATATTCAATTGCAAACATTTTGACCCGTCCTAGGTCTTATTCATTACGTCGCTGTAAGAAAGAGAAATACATGAGTGACCTGTTCATGGTTACATAATACAATAGCAGAAAACGGGACAAGAAAATAACTTTCACTAAAATAAAACAAAATCCCAGATTTTATGCACTCGGTCAGCGTAATGAGCATATGTAAGTGTTAGGGTATGTGCACATGTTGCGGATTCAGATGCGTTTCTGCAGGGCAGAATTGCCTCAAAACCGCATTGTGCACACAATGTTAATCAATAGGAAATACAAAAACGCTGTGCACATGCTGCGGAAAAAAACACGCGGAATTGCAGCATTTTATTTTCCCCAGCATGTCAATTCTTTTTGCGGATCTGCAGCGTTTCTGCACCCATTGACTTCCATTGATTCAGTCAAGTCTGCAGCAAAACTGCAGGTTTAAAAAGATCTGCAGTTTTGCTGCGGAGTTGCGTGCGAGAAACGCTGCAGATCGGGAGGGGGAAGAGTGTGTGGGCGGAGACTGTGTGGGCGGAGACTGTGTGTGTGCGGAGATGTGCGTGTCTGTGTGCGGGTGTCTTGTGTGTGTCTGCGGTGGTCTGCGGGTGTATTCGGGGCTGTGTGTTTGTGTGTGGGGGACTGCGGGGCTGTGTGTGTCTGTGTGTGAGGAGTCTGCAGGGCTGTGTGTTTGTGTGCGGAGGTGTGTGTGTGTGTGTGTGTGTGTGTGTGTGCGGGGCTGTATAAGCAGGCATCATCCAATGGGACTACTAGTCCCATCTGGCTATTCCTGCTACAGTGACAGCTAGCCGGATGATGGGACAGCAGTAGTCCCATCATCCGGCTACTGTGTTCAAGTGTAAAAAAAACAAACACATACGTATTATCTATCTTGCTGTGTGTAAACATTATTCTCCAATGGAGTATGAAAATGAAGAGGTTGGACAAGAAATGACATCACAATACTTTTCCGTGGGAGATTCTTCAGCTGGAGACCTTTATAAGCTCTCCAGCCCTTCTCCTCTGGCGTTGTGGAGCAGCATGTCGCGCTGGGTGCGCATGCATGAAGACTTCCAGGTCTGAAGCCGGTGATATGATATGACGTTGAACGCCAGCCAGCTTAAGCATACAGAGGAAGATTTTTCTGTTCCACACTGGAATGCATGGGCACATCTACAGTGCAGATGATGTGGCGGCCCCCCCCCCCCCATCTGGACATCAGAGGGAGGAGGTCCTCTAATCAGAGGACAGATGCTGAAGTCCGGTTCCCAATATAAGAGCCCCGGACAAGGAAAACCTCTAAGGTAGGACCACTGTTTGGTAAACAGTATGGAAATGTCGGGTTCCTCTCACTCTGCGCCTGCAGATCCCAGAACCCTCCCGGTCCCAGTAAGCACTGGGTATCCATCCCCTGTGTGCAGGTTTAGAGGGTTATTATTCCTTCTCCCCTTTCTTGTAGGGGGACAAGGAACCTGCACCAGGAAGCAAGTTCAAGACTTCACGGAGATGTGCAGTCCGTACAAAAGAGCTGGCCTCTTCGCTTAAGAAGATATTATGCAAAGAGTGCACTCAGGCCATGTGCACACGTTCAGGATTTTTAGCATTTTTTTCGCGTTTTTTCACTATAAAAACGTGATAAAAACGCGAAAAAAACGCTAACATATGCCTCCTATTATTTACAGTGTATTCCGCATTTTTTGTGCAAATGTTGCGATTTTTTCCGCGAAAAAATCGCATCGCGGAAAAAAAAGCAACATGTTCATTAAAATTGCGGAATTGCAGGGATTCCGCACACCTAGGAGTCCATTGATCTGCTTACTTCCCGCACGGGGCTGTGCCCACCATGCGGGAAGTAAGCAGATTATGTGCGGTTGGTACCCAGGGTGGAGGAGAGGAGACTCTCCTCCATGCACTGGGCACCATATAATTGGTCAAAAATAAAAGAATTAAAATAAAAAATAGTCCTATACTCACCCTTGATGTCCCCCGCAGTGTTCCCGCCTCACCGCTGCATGCTGCCGTTCGGTTCCTGTAGCTGGTGTGCGGTGAAGGACCCTGCCGATGACGTCACGGTCCTGTGATTGGTCGAGACCGGTCATGTGACCGCTCACGTGACCGTGACGTCATGGAAGGTCCTGCGCGCACACCATCTATACGGAACGGACGCCGGTGAGGAGATCAGCTGTCTGCGGGTGAGTATAAGCATTTTTTTTATTTTTTTATTATTTTTAAACATTCTATCTTTTACTATAGATGCTGCAAAAGCAGCATCTATAGTAAAAAGTTGGTCACACTTGTCAAACACTATGTTTGACAAGTGTGACCAACCTGTCAGTCAGTTTTCCAAGCGATGCTACAGATCGCTTGGAAAACTTTAGCATTCTGCAAGCTAATTACGCTTGCAGAATGCTTAAAAAACGTGAAAAAAACGGAAAAAAAACGCCAAAAAAAAATGCGGATTTCTTGCAGAAAATTTCCGGTTTTCTTCAGGAAATTTCTGCAAGAAATCCGGACGTGTGCACATACCCTCAGAAAGTCATCAGGGAAGAGCAACCATCCTTGATGGAATAAATTTAGGGCCTAATCCAACAGGAGCTAAAAACCTCCCTGACTGCTTTTTCTCAGCCCGCCCCCAGTGAGGTACTCCCAGAGAGGACGTCCTAGCTTCTCTGCCTCTCCTCCAGAAAGCAAGAGGGTTCCTAGCAGATGCCCCTGCAGAATCTGAGAGTGGCAGCAAGATCGTCAGAGTTGTCAAAGTCTGTAAGATGAGCACTCTGGCTAAGGTCTTGGAGCGCGGACATGACTTCAAAAATGAAGCTGTGCTCTATCTCCTTCAAAGGGAAATACATGTTTGGTCCTGCCCTTGATGAGCTGTTAGAAAAGGCTTAAGACAAAAAGACGACCTTACCGGAACCTAGGAATACTAGGAAAAGACCCTTCCGCCCCAACAAGAGCATTCACCTCAGTACAAGGGGAAGGGCAAGTCAGGTCGCTGTAGCTACCTGTAAGGCTGCCGTCACACTAGCAGCATTTGGTCTGTATTTTACATCAGTATTTGTAAGCCAAAACCAGGAGTGGAACAATTAGAGGAAAAGTATAATAGAAACATATGCACCACTTCTGCATTTATCACCCACTCCTGGTTTTGGCTTGCAAATACTGATGTAAAATACTGACCAAATACTGCTCGTGTGATGGCAGCCTAAGGGTATGTGTCCACGTTCAGGATTGCATCAGGATTTGGTCAGGATTTTTCATCAGTATTTGTAAGCCAAAACCAGGAGTGGGTGATAAATGCAGAAGTGGTGCATATGTTTCTATTATACTTTTCCTCTAATTGTTCCACTCCTGGTTTTGGCTTACAAATACTGATAAAATCCTGACCAAATCCTGATGCAATCCTGAACGTGGACACATACCCTAAGGGGGAAAGACAAATCTTTTTCTTCCCCACTCCCAGAGACAAAAGAAGCCATGACGCCAACAATTTAGGAGGTTGCATCTCAAACTTGCTTTCGCAGTGGCTAAAGATCTCTTCAGATCAGTAGACTCTAAGATCAGTCAGGGAAGGAATAAAAATAGTTTGCCTTATATCCTCCCAAAACAATAAAAACAATGCGACTCTCCTCTCCAGAGCTGCAATCCACCTTGATAGCAGGAGTAAAAAACCTATTATCCATTAAGGTAGTCTCCATAGTCCCAGAAAGGCAAAGGACATTACTCAAACATGTTCATCGTAAAGAAACCAAACGGGTTCCTTTGGGTTATAATCAATCTGAAACCCCTGAATCGTTACATAACATACAGAAGATTCAAGATGGAATCAGGTCAACAGTACCTCTGATTGGGCAGGATTTCATCATGGTGACAACAGTATGCGTCCTGTAGCTGTATCGCATCATGACCCATCCAACTTATCTGAGATTCCTAAGATTTGCAATCGCCCAGGGAGAGCACACAGACCATTACCAGTTCAATGTCCTCCCGTTCGGTCTATCCTCGGCCCCACAGATCTTCACAAAGATCATGTCTGAGGTCATGGCATATATCAGAGGTCAGCACTAGTGACCAGCGAGTATACTCGTTGCAATGGTTTTCCAGAGCACGCTTGGGTGGTCTCCAAGTATTTATGACTGCTCGGAGATTTAGTTTTCCTTGCCGCAACTAGATGATTTGCGGCTACTAGACAGCTTGATTACATGTGGGGATTTCCTAGCAACCAGGCAACCCCCACATGTACTCAGGCTGGCTAACAGCCATAAATCATCTAGCTGAGGCAAGGAAAATGAAATTTCCGAGCAGTCATAAATATTCGCAGATCACCCGAGCGTGCTTGTGAATACCCAAGCAACGAGTATATTCGCTCATCACTAGTCAGCACATATGCCTAGTTCCATACCTTGATGACCTCTGGCTGGTGGCTCCCTCAGTACCCATGCTACAGGAACATCTGCAGATGATAACCCAGATCCTATCATCTCTAGGCTGGATAATGAACCTCAAAAAATCAGATATGGTTCCTGCAAAGCAAATACTTTCTTAGGAGTCCTACTGGACTCACACAGCCAAACATCTTTCTTGCCCAAATAAACACAGATCTTGCTAAGATCAAAGATAAAGATACTACAGAGTAAGAAGGTGGTGTAATTAAGATGGGCCACATCGGTTCTTGGATCTATGACATCCTGCATCCAGATGGTAGCGTGGGCACAAGCACACACCAGAACGCTTCAGACGCACATCCTGGCAAACTGTGATGGATCCCCAGAATCCTTGGACAAGAAGATCCGGATGCTGCCTTGTGTAAAGTCCTCGTTGACATAGTGGCTAAAAACAGAGAACGTGAGAAGATGGGTTCCCTGGACGCAAGACCCAGCAATCACTATAAAAGTAGACGTCAGCGGGAAAGGATAGTGAGTTCTGGTATCCCAACACTTATTCCAGGGATGCTGGTCAGACGAAATAAGCCGATGATCCTCAAACTTCAGGGAACAGAAGGCGGTAGAGGAGGTCCTCAAAACCACAGTAACCCTAGTCCAAGATACCCATGTCAAAATATACTCAGACAGCATGACAACAGTTGCCCACCTTTGTCATCAAGGAAGTACAAGGAAAGAGGATCTGAAGGCAATATAAGCCAGGATATTCTCGTGGGCCGAAGAATACCTTCTCTCTCTCTGTCCACTCTGCACATAAAGGGTGCGGTAAACATACAGGCCGATTATCTGAGCAGAACAGAAATCCATCCAGGGGAATGGAGTCTGGATCCTGAGGTCTTTCAGATACTGACCAGAAGGTGGGGCCATCCAGAGGTGGACCTATTTGTAAGTGGACAGAAGGCAAAGGTGGATCAATATTATTTGCTGAATCCAGATGATTCCTGCTTAGGTGTATATGCGTTAGCCCGCCCATGGACATTCAGACTGGCCTATGCCTTCCCTCCATTGCCTAACCTACCAAGGGTTCTACAAAAGATAAGTGTGGAAAAGGTCAAGGTAATTTTGGTAGCACCATTCTGGCCCAAAAGAAGCTGGTTTGGGACCCTTACCAACCTCAGGATAGAAGGACCAATAGAGCTACCCCCAGTCAGAAGCCTCCTCCACCAGGGGCCAATATTTCATCCGGATCCCGAGAGGTTACACCTGAAGGCCTGGCTTCTGAGTTCTCAATCCTGAAGACCAGAGGATTGTCAGAAAGGGTCATTAGGACAATGCAGAAAAGCTGAAAGGCAGTAACAAACTCCATATACCAGAAGATATGGAAGACCTTTATCTCATGGAGTGCATGAATGGTCTAACCCACACCAGCCAAACTTGGCTCGGATCCTGGATTTTCTGCAAGAAGGGCTTGAGAAGGGTCTCAGACCTATCAGCCTCAAAGTCCAGGTGGCGGCCCTAAGCTCATATTTTGACCAGACGTTAGCCGACCACCAATGGATTAGAAGGTTTATGACAGCGGCAGCTCACATACGTCCAAGAGCTATGAACTTAGTTCCATCCTGGGATATCAGTGTGATCTTGAAGGGAGGGATTATAGCTCTGATGACTTTTCTCCCTTAAGCTAAGTCCTCTTCTGACATCAGGTCTAGCCTGTAATGCCTGGAGAACGAATGGACCGAGGACTAGGTAGCAGCTCTGCATATCTACTCGATGGAAGCACTGGCTTTCTTGGCCCAGGCAGGAGACAGATGTTGCTCTGGTAGAATGAGCTGTAAATTTCTCTGACGGCGGAAGGGCCTGGACATGCCTCTGAGATTGCTTTCTTGATCCAGTTGGTGATCGTGTATCTGGAAGTCATCTTTCCACTTATTCTGGCCTCGAAGGTGAACAAACAGGTTTTGGTCCTTCCTAGTCTCTTCCGTCACCTGAAGGTAATGGAGTACCCTTCTTCAGACGTCCAAAGTGTGGAACTGTTTTTCCTTATTTCCTGGCTCTTGATAGAAAGAGGGAAGAATTATCTCATGAGACTTGTAAAACTCTGAGACCACTTTGAGAAGAAATGACGGATCCAACCGTAGAATAAGTTGGTCCTGTAAGATCTTCATGTAGGGTTCGTTGAGCGCTTGTAATTTGCCCACTTTCCTGGCTGTAGTTATTGCTACCAGCAAATCCGCTTTCCAAGATAGTCTGTCTATGTCTATAGATGACATTGGCTTGAAAGGTGGTAGAGTAATCCCCTAAAACATTACTCTTGGGTACTGCTCCAGGTGTGCTGTTGTGGGGGGTTACTGGAGAAAATAGAATTAGACTTACCGGTAATTCGGTTTCTACAACCCCTGGCAAAAATTATGGAATCACCGGCCTTGGAGGATGTTCATTCAGTTGTTTAATTTTGTAGAAAAAAAGCAGATCACAGACATGGCACAAAACTAAAGTCATTTCAAATGGCAACTTTCTGGCTTTAAGAAAAACTAAAAGAAATAAAGAACAAAAAATGTGGTAGTCAGTAATGGTTACTTTTTTTAACCAAGCATAGGGGACAAATTATGGAATTACTCATTTCTGAGGAAATAATTCTGGAATCACCCTGTACATTTTCATACTCAAAAATAACACCTGCATCAAATTAGATCTGCTCGTTAGTCTGCATCTAAAAAGGAGTGATCAGTGATCACATCTTGGAGAGCTGTTGCACTATGTGGACTGACATGAATCATGGCTCCAACACGAGAGATGTCAATTGAAACAAAGGAGAGGATTATCAAACTCTTAAAAGAGGGTAAATCATCACACAATGTTTCAAAAGATGTTGGTTGTTCAGTTAGCTATGTCTAAAATCTGGATCAAATCAAACAACATGGGAAGGTTGTTAAAGCCAAACATGCTGGTAGACGAAGGAAGACATCAAAGCTTCAAGAATGGAAACTTCAAGCAATATGACTCCAAAACAGGAAATACACAACAAAACAAATGAGGAACGAATGGGTGGAAACTGGAGTCAACGTCTGTGACCGAACTGTAAGAAACCGCTTAAAGGAAATGTGATTTACATACAGAAAAGTTAAATGAAAGCCATCATTAACACCTAAACAGAAAAAAAACAAGGTTACAATGGGCTAAGGAAAAGCAATCGTGGACTGTGGATGACTGGATGAAAGTAATATTCAGTGATGAATCGTGAATCTGCATTGGGCAAGGTGATGATGCTAGAACTTTTGTTTGGTGCCATTCCAATGAGATTTATAAAAATGACTGCCTGAAGAGAATATGCAAATTTCCACAGTCATTGATGATGTGGGGCTGCATGTCAGGTAAAGGCACTGGGGAGATGGCTGTCATTATATCTTCAATAAATGCATAAGTTTATGTTGATATTTTGGACACTTCTCTTATCCCATCAATTGAAAGGATGTTTGGGGATGATGAAATCATTTTTCAAGATGATAATGCATCCTGCCATAGAGCAAAATTGTGAAAACATTCCTTAAAAAAGACACATAACGTCAATGTCATGGCCTGCAATAGTCCGGATCTCAATCCAATTGAAAATCTTTGGTGGAAGTTGAAGAAAATTGTCCATGAAAAGGCTCCAACCTGCAAAGCTGATCTGGCAACAGCAATCAGAGAAAGTTGGAGCCAGATTGATGAAGAGTACTGTTTGACACTCATTAAGTCCATGCCTCAGAGATTGCAAGCTATTATAAAAGCCAGAAGTGGTGCAACAAAATGCTAGTGATGTTTTGGAGTGTTTTTTTTGTTTGTTTTTCATGATTCCATAATTTTTTCCTCAGAATTGAGTGATTCCAAAATTGTTCCCCTATGCTTGGCAAAAAATGTTACCATTACTGACTACCACATTTTTTGTTCTTGATTTCTTTTAGTGTTTCTTAAAGCCAGAAAGTTTCCATTTGAAATGACTTTAGTTTTGTGCCATGTTTGTGATCTGCTTTTTTTCTACAAAATTAAACAACTGAATGAACATCCTCCAAGGCTGGTGATTCCATAATTTTTGCTAGGGGTTGTAGTAACCCACCACGACAGCATGGGTAATCCCTCCCTTTGCTTAATTTTCGTTCTTTAAGAGAATAAATATAATTTGAAGCATTTATTCTCCTGTGGTCCTTTATAATAACACTGAGGGGGAGGATGTGGGTGGGGTTATTTAACCTCTTTGTAATTTCCTATCCCAATTAGGAAAGGGGTAACATCCTCCAGGTGTGCTGTCATGGTGGGTTAGTAGAAACCAAATTACTGGTAAGTCTAATTCTATTTTTTTTTAAATCCCCAAATAAAGAAAAATATATATATATTTTACCAATAAATACATTTATGTAAATGAAAAAAAAACAATGAACCCACTCTATAAAACTGTCCCACTAGTTAACCCCTTCAGTCAACACCGTAAATAAATAAAAAAACGCAAAAAACAATGCTTTATCAATTATCATCATACTGCCGAACAAAAAGTGCAATAAAATGCAATCAAAAAGACAGATGTAAATAAAAATCATACCACTGAAAACGTCATCTTGTTCCGCAAAAATCAAGCCACCATACAGCTCCATCAGCAGAAAAATAAAGAAGTTATAGCTCTATGAATAAAGCGAGGCAAAATAATTGTAAAAGCGGCAAAACATAAAAAATGATATAAATGAGGTATCGCTGTAATGGTACTGACCCGAAGAATAAAACTGCCTTATCAATTTTACCACATGCAGAACGGTATTTAAAAAACAAAAAAAAAAAATCAATTTTGTTGATTCTGTCTCCTAAAAATCGGAATAGAAAGCAATAAAAAAGTCATGTGCCCAAAAATGGTACCAATAAAAACGTCAGCTCGTCACAAAAAAACAAGCCCTCACATGACTCTATTGGCCGAAATATGAAAAAATTATAGCTCTCAAAAAAATGGCGAAGCAAAAACTAGTTTTCGCAATAAAAAGCATCTTTTAGTGTGTGACAGCAGCCAAACATAAAAACCCGATATAAATCTGATATCGCTGTAATCGCACTGACCCGAAGAATAACATCGCCTAATCACTTATACCGCAGGAGGAACAGCATAAAAAATAAATAAAACCAATTCTTCACATGCTGTTGATTTTTTCATTCTGCCTCCCAAAGATCACAGTAAGACGCGGCGCACATCTATTCTGTGCTGAGTGCTTATATCGAGGTTTCCATGTAAATCTCTGAAATACGTGATTCAGACAGAACCTCTGGCAGATTTCCTATAATGAGGCAGATGGAGACACTGTGGGTGCTGTCTGACCTGTGATCCGGCGGTGTCTGTCTTTTTAGGATTTCATAAAAGTGCCATCAGACACAGTTTCGTGTACTTCTGAAAAAACTAAACCGCGGAACAGAGGCCAGATGGAGTCCAGAGTAACTCTGCTGCCTCACTATAGTGAATGGCTCCATCGGAGGTTTCATGTGAATCACGTCACTCAGAGATTTAGATGGAAGCCGCAAAGTAAGTGGTCAGCATAGAATATCGGATAACTGTGATCCCAAACGTTATGTAAAATGTTCCCAATAAAAGCTTCTACTCATCCACAAAAAAAGAAAGTCCCCACTCAGATCTGTCATCTGTTAACAGAAATATAGGGGGCTGCTAGCACAAAGGCTCTGGAAAAGCAAAATGGCACCTCGCTCCCCAAAAGAAATTAAGCAAATTCTCCTCTCCCAAATCCAAATGCCCCCTCTCTTCTAAGCCCCAGTGTGTCTAAACAACATTTAGCGCCCACATGTTTGACATTTCTGTAGTGATAAGAGCCTGCCTAATTTACAGGTCTGTGTCTTCAGAAGCATGAGCTGGGCATAATGTACTGGTCACTACAGCGTACTGGTCACTACAATGGTAGTTTGCAATTTTCACTCAGCAACATCCAATGCTGCCTGTTTCTGGAAAACACCCATGGAGTCAAAATCATCACTACATCTGTAGATAAATTCCCAAAAGGTTATAATTTCCAAAATAGGGTCACTTGAGGGGGAATTTTGCTTTTCTAGCACTTCGTGGATTCCATATAAAGAGCCCCTAACTAGTCTAGGAAAATCTGCGTTCCTGGAGGAAAATAGCGCTCTGTCCCTCCCGAGCAACTCCGAATGGCAAAGTAGTACTGTACAGCCACATATGGGGTATTTATACATTCAGCAGAAATTATGGAACAGATTCTGATGCCATTTTTACTCATTTCCCAGTGTGAAAATGTAAAACTTGGACCTAACACAATCTTGGGGGTAAAAATGTAAATAATTTTTTCTTCACTTTTCATTGGTATAAAAGTCCTCAAAGTTTTGGAGGATGGTACATCTGTCTGACATCCATGTCCACTCCTGAGGTCTTGTGTGTGGAGTCTGAACTGAATACCGACAGCCTTGTTGATGCTGGTAGTCAACAACTGCCCTCTTCTGCTCTCAAATCCTTTCCAACATATGCAGTGTAGAGTTCCAACGCGTGGTGACATCACACATCAGCTGGTGAGCCGGAAGCTGCAAATGCTGCTGAAGCACGGCAAGGGCAGCAGAAGCTGAAGCTGACTTTCTAAAATGGGCACACAGACGGCGTACTTTGACAAGCACATCTGGCAGCTCCGGGTAGGTTTTGAGAAACCGCTGAACCATGAGGTTAAGCACATGGGCTAGGCATGGTATGTGTGTGAGCTCGCCTCGCCTCAGAGCCGCCACCGGGCTGGACATTGTCACACACAACCATGCATGGCTGTTGGTTCAGCGGTGTCAGCCATAGATCTGCCTGCTCTTTCGGAGCTGTCCAAAACTCTTCAGTATTGTGCGGTTTGTCACCTAAGCATATTAGCTTCAGCACAGCCTGTTGCCGCTTGGCTGAGGAACTGCTGCAGTGCTTCCAGCTTGCGGCTGATGTGGTAATTTCAGAGATGGAGGCTGAAGAGGAGGAGGATGAGGTGCAGGAGCTGTAGACTGTGGTGGCAACCCTGATTGACCCAGGGCCTGCGATACTTGGCATCGGGAGGATGTGTTCCATCCCAAGGTCTGACTGGGTCCCTGTCCACAAGCACTTGTCCACGTGTCTGTGGTTACGTGGACTTTCCCAGTATCTGCATTGTTGAGGGCATGGCTAATGTTGTTGGACATGTGCTTTTGTAATGTAAGGACAGCACACCGGGAGAAATCATGGCGGCTTGAGACCGAGTACCGAGGGACTGCCGCCGCCATCAGGTTGCGGAAAGCTTCCATCTCCACGAGCCTAAAAGGCAACATGTCGAGCACAAGCAGTCGCGAAATGTGGGAATTTAGTAGTATGGCCTGTGGGGTGTTGGCTGCATATTTGCACTTGCGTTCCAAGGACTGGGGTATGGACAAGTGAACGCTGAGCTGGGACAAGGACGTGCTTGCTGATGGTGCTAGTTGAGTGTGTGCAACAACAGGTGCAGGGCTTGAGGCATCTTCGCATGCACCATGTACAGGGGATTGGCTTGCACACACAACAGCGGAAGAAGCAGTAGTGTCACCCGCAGACACTGTTCCTGGACCCTGGGGTTCGGCCCACAAAGTCAGGTGCTTTGCTGCCATGTGCTTGATCCCTGCTGATGCTGGCCTGGCAGGTGGTGCAAATGGCCTTTTTTTATCGGCAGAGTCTTTAAAAAACAACCGGACTCGGGGAAAACCTAAGAGTTGTACTGGCAACTTCAGTTGTGTTGGTGTTACGGGGAACTGTTTCCCACCTTCTGTCTGCGGCCACCACACTGCTTCTTCCTGCCTGTTGGGGTGCTGCGCCTCCCTCTTACTGTGTGCTATTGTCCTTGCTCTGCATGTTCTCCTGCCAGGTTGGGTAAGTTACTATATCATCCATCACCTTGTCTTCCACTTCCGCACCCTGGTCCTCCTCCTGACTTTCTGGCAATTGTGCCTTATCATCGTCGACCTCTTGTGACACTTTTCCACTGCCGTCTTCATGTGACCATGGCTGCGCAAATATTTGGGCATCGCTTCATGCGATATCCTTTTGCCCCGCTTCAAGAGGACCAGGCGAGAGGCCCGAATCTGTGAACGGAAAAGTGAACAGCTCTGTAGAGTGTCAAAGTGTGAGATCAGTTGTCTCCGGGCACTCGGCATGGTGGGAGGAAGGAGGATCAGGGTGAGGAATATGCGGTCCAGACTCACGGCTACTGAGACTTTACCGTGAGGAAGACAGGGTAGTGGTGGTCATGGCAAAGTGACTGGAAGCATTATCCGCTATCCAACCAACAACATTTTGACACTGCTCTGGGTTCAATAGTGGTTTGCTGCGGTCCCCTAGTAATATGCATGCATGGATATCATGCATACGCCCTTTTCAGCAAGGTGCAGCTTTCTTTGTCTAAACCATGTATAAAAAGCCCCCTGATACTGTTGTTTGGGGCCACACCATCGCCAGTCTACTGACAGGCTCGACCACTGCCAGATATTCCAGCGTTACTTTGCTTCTCTGGACACCTGCAAAATGTACTGTTGCATCTCTCTGAATATACTTCAGCCTCAGCTTAAGGGTACGTACTCATATGTGAGAAAAAAGTTCCGTTATCTGGACAGAACAAATGGACGAGTGCCATGCGAGTACAATGCGATTTTCACACCTAGCCTCTGATTTACATCTGAGTGCATTGCGATCCAATTGCAATGCGATTTTAACATGAGCTTTTGCATACAGCAGATGTCATTTACACATCGTTTTCAAAGGAAATATTCGTCAAAACACACACACACACATATATATATAATAAATAGATAGAAGAAAAGCCGGTAATACATCTGTCGGGTTCTGTAAATTCACTGCAGGATCTGACAGGATAGAAGAGATGGAATTACATACAGTAAATGCAAATAGAATAGGTAGATATATATAGATGTCAGTGACAAATACAATTAGTACAGTGTGTGTGCAAATTACAGTACATGTATTTAATAAAAGATTATTTTATGGGAAAAAAAGAGCGTGGGCTCCCGTGCAATTTTCGCAACCAGCACAGGGAAAGCAAATGACTAGGGGCAGATGCTTATAGCCTGGGAAGGGGGTCATACCCATGGAGCTTCCCAGACTATTAATATCAGCTCACAACTGTATACTTAGCTTTTACTGGCTATTAAAATGGGGGACCCCCACAAAAAATTACCTGGGGTCCCCCCATAATTAATAATCAGCAAAGGCTATGCAGACAGCTGCGGGCTGATATTAGTATGCTAGGAAGGGGCCATGGATATTTCCCCCCCTTGGCTAAAAACATCAGCACTCAGCTGCCCCAGAAAAGGTACATCTCTCAGATGTGCCAATTCGGCACTTAGCCTCGCTCTTCCCACTTGCCCTGTAGCGGTGGCAAGTGAGGTAATAGTTGTGGGGGTTGATGTCACCTTTGTAACATCAAGCCCTGAGGTTAGTAATGGAGAGGCGTCAATAAGACGCCCCTATTACTAACCCCGTAGTCAATTGTTAAGAAAACACAGATACCCAGAAAAAAATCCTTTAATTGAAATAAAGACACAGACTCCTTTAATATTCTTAATTAAACCATACTTACAAACACACCTAATTCCTGCGGAGCCCTCGATCCCCTGTAATAAAAGTAAAGTAACAAACCAACAATAACGCTGACGTCACTGAAGCTGCGCTTCCTCACAGCCTGAACTGCGGTGAACTCTGGACCGTGGGAAAATGCACTGTCATTGCGCTCGTCCAGTTTATATGGTCGTGTGAGCAAACCCTAATGCTAAGTGTCCATGTAGCATCTCCACTGTGGACCTCCTAAAGCATACAGTGGGGGAAAAAAGTATTTAGACAGTCACCAATTGTGCAAGTTCTCCCACTTAAAAAGATGAGAGGCCTGTAATTGACATCATAGGTAGACCCCAACTATGAGAGTCAAAATGAGAAAACAAATCCAGAAAATCACCTTGTCTGATTTGGCAAGATTTATTTTGCAAATTATGGTGGAAAATAAGTATTTGGGCAATAACAAAAGTTAATCTCAATATTTCGTTATATATCCTTTGTTAGCAATGACAGAGGTCAAATGTTTTCTGTAAGTCTTCACAAGGTTGGCACACATTGTTGGTGGTATGTTGGCCCATTCCTCCAAGCAGATCTCCTCTAGAGCAGTGATGTTTTGGACCTGTCGCTGGGCAACACGGCCTTTCAACTTCCTCCAAAGGTTTTCTATGGGGTTGAGATCTGGAGACTGGCTAGGCCACTCCAGGACTTTCATATGCTTCTTATGAAGCCACTCCTTCGTTGCCCTATGGTGTGTTTTGGATCATTATCATGCTGAAAGACCCATCCACGTTTCATCTTCAATGCCCTTGCTGATGGAAGGAGGTTTGCACTCAAAATCTCATGATACATGGCCTCATTCATTCTTTCATGTACACGGATCAGTCGTCCTGGTCCCTTTGCAGAGAGACAGCCCCAAAGCATGATGTTGCCACCCCCATGCTTCACAGTAGGTATGGTGTTCTTTGGATGCAACTCAGAATTCTGTCTCCTCCAAACATGACGAGTTTTGTTTCTACCAAACAGTTCTACTTTTGTTTCATCAGACCATATGACGTTCTCCCAATACTCTTGTGGATAATCCAAATGCTCTCTAGAAAACTCCAGATGGGTCCGGATATGTACTGGCTTAAGCAGGGGGACACGTCTGGCACTGCAGTTTCTGAGTCCCTGGTGGTGTAATTGCAGCGCCCCAGAGTCCTGGTCGTTGCAGTAATGTCGTTCTTCCACCAGGGGGAGTGATGTTACGTCTGAAGGCAATACAGGAGATCTCTTTACCAGGTATCACAAACCACACAACAAACTTCACACTCCAGTCCACCAGGGGGAGCTATACTCCTATTTATTAGGGCACTCTTCACAATTAGGTAAAACTGGTGGGCTGGATAGGAAGTCAGGCAGAAGCGAGCTGGGCTTCACCCAGTAAGCTGCTATCTGAGCTCTACTCAGGTAGTGGGTCCCAGACAGGAGTGGGATCCTGTCAGAGGCCTAGACAGAAGGCCACGGAGCTGCGCCTGCCCGACGTGCGGCAGCATCCTAAGAAAGAGACATTGGAAGAGAATTGTATTGTATAGAGTGAGAAACGAAGTCACAGCAAAAGGAGAGGAAACCAGAAGGAGTTCTGCCCTGTAAAAGGCTGCCTCCTTTCTGAGGCGCAGGATCCGGTAGCCGGAACACCGAGGGAGTTATCGTCTTCAAGCCTTGCTCCAGAGACCGGCAGGACAGCTAATTCCATATTAGTTGCCCGGCCCATACCCAGGAGGCACGGTGGCAACTGTGGGGGCCTGGGTGTGATAGAGTTCCTGTAAAAAGCCTCAGGCCATCACTTATACGGGTTTGTCCTATCCTTACCATCAGGGGGACAGAGAGACATAACATCTAGAACATCTACAACAGTTGTGAGGACCTTACCGAGATGCACAGCAGGCAGGTACTACAACATCCAGGCGCTAGAGGAAGGCTACTGATTTCCACCTGGATAGGGGGACTATGGATTTGCCTTCAGACCGGCCGGACTCTGCTTGCCCTGTGATCTGGTGATCTGGACTGTGGATGCTGAAGCCTTCAGTAAAGGTAAAGAGACTGCAACCTTGTGTCCTCGTTCTTCACTGCGCCTCACACCATCTACCATCTACACTCTGAGAAGCCCTGGGGATACACTTCACCTGTGGGAAGGTATACCATCTAGCTGCCATCACATCACCCCAGCGGACCCCTAAGCAGCGTCGGTCACCCTGACCGAATACCACAGGTGGCATCACGAACATTATCCCTTTAAAGACCTTTCCCCAATTTACAACGGACGTCCCTGGGGCCACGGACCGGGTCAGCCACCGTGACATCCCCCTTGAGAACCGAAGAGCCCGGTACCGAGTACCCCGCTGCCCTACACGGGGGCACTCCATAATGTGTTACTGATGGTAGCCTATGCTATTGTGGTCCCAGCTCTATGCAGGTCTTTCACTAGGTCTCCCCGTGTGGTTTTGGGATTTTTGCTCACAGTTCTTGGGTCAAATCTTGCGTGGAGCCCCAGATCGAGGGAGATTATCAGTGGTCTTGTATGTCGTTCATTTTCTTATTATTGCTCCCACAGTTGATTTCGTCACACCAAGCTGCTTGCCTACTGCAGATTCAGCCTTCCCAGCCTGGTGCAGGGCTACAATTTTGTTTCTGGTGTCCTTTGACAGCTCTTTCGTCTTCACCATAGTGGAATTTGGAGTGTGACTGAGGTTGTGGACAGGTGTCTTTTGGACTAATAACAAGTTCAAACAGGTGCCATTGCTACAGGTAATGAGTGGAGGACAGAGGAGCCTCTTAAAGAAGAAGTTACAGGTCTGTGAGAGACAGAAATCTAGAAATCTTGCATGTTTTTAGCTGTTCAAATACTTATTTTCCACCATAATTTGTAAAATAAATCTTGCCAAATCAGACAAGGTGATTTTCTGGATTTGTTTTCTCATTTTGCCTGTCATAGTTGTGATCAACCTATGATGTCAATTACAGGCCTCTCCCATCTTTTTAAGTGGGAGAACTTGCCCAATTGGTGGTTGACTAAATACTTTTTTCCCCATTGTAGATGTTGCAGCAATATCTGCAGAGTCATTTACTACTGTGCATATCATTGCGAACAAGGAGCTGGGGACTTAAACATTTTACCCTATGCTTTGCAATAAGTGAAATTTGCACCTGGACATGCCGTGGATCCAGGGGCGTAACTACCGCGGTCGCAGGGGTCGCAATTGCGACGGGGCCCGCAGTGCTTAGGGGCCCCTAAGAACTCTGAGCTACAAAATGGGCCGCCGGCCCTTTATAAACCTTCTTTACAGGCCCTGGTGCGCGTGCACTCTCTCAGTGCATGCGCGATCACGGGTGGGACTGCACTTGTCACGGCAGCAGAGCCCCTCCACCGCAGAGAGCCGCACACCACAACTATGGCTGCAGCTGCTCTGTGCGCACAGGACCTAGGATGAGGTCACAGGAGGGGAGGAATCGGAGTCACATGATCAAGGGCTTCCGTGTAGTGCAGGACAGTAGTGCAGTGCTGGTTGTCATCATGCTGGAGGAGGGTAAGCTTTTGTGTGAGGTCAGGAGGGGTTTGTGTGGATGTAGCAGAGCAGTGTGTGTATGAGGTGTACAGAGCGGAGCAGTGTGTGTATGAGGTGTACGGAGCGGAGCCGTGTGTGTATGAGGTGTACAGAGCGGAGCCGTGTGTGTATGAGGTGTACGGAGCGGAGCCGTGTGTGTATGAGGTGTACAGAGCGGAGCAGTGTGTGTATGAGGTGTACAGAGCGGAGCCGTGTGTGTATGAGGTGTACAGAGCGGAGCCGTGTGTGTATGAGGTGTACAGAGCGGAGCAGTGTGTGTATGAGGTGTACAGAGCGGAGCAGTGTGTGTATGAGGTGTACGGAGCGGAGCCGTGTGTGTATATGAGGTGTACGGAGCGGAGCCGGGTGTGTATGAGGTGTACAGAGCGGAGCAGTGTGTGTATGAGGTGTACGGAGCGGAGCCGTGGGTGTATGAGGTGTACAGAGCGGAGCAGTGTGTGTATGAGGTGTGCAAGGCGGAGCCGGGTGTGTATGAGGTGTACAAGGCAGAGCTGGGTGTGTATGAGGTGTACAAGGCAGAGCTGGGTGTGTATGAGGTGTACGGAGCGGAGCCGTGTGTGTATGAGGTGTACAAGGCAGAGCTGGGTGTGTATGAGGTGTACAAGGCAGAGCTGGGTGTATATGAGGTGTACAAGGCAGAGCTGGGTGTGTATGAGGTGTACGGAGCGGAGCCGTGTGTGTATGAGGTGTACAAGGCGGAGCTGGGTGTGTATGAGGTGTACGGAGCGGAGCCGTGTGTGTATGAGGTGTACAAGGCGGAGCCGGGTGTGTACGAGGTGTACGGAGCGGAGCCGTGTGTGTATGAGGTGTACAAGGCGGAGCTGGGTGTGTATGAGGTGTACGGAGCGGAGCCGTGTGTGTATGAGGTGTACAAGGCGGAGCTGGGTGTGTATGAGGTGTACGAAGCGGAGCCGGGTGTGTACGAGGTGTACGAAGCGGAGCCATGTGTGTACGAGGTATACGGAGCGGAGCCGTGTGTGCAAGGTGTACGGAGCGGAGCCGTGTGTGTACGAGGTGTACGGAGCGGAGCCATGTGTGTACGAGGTATACGGAGCGGAGCCGTGTGTGCAAGGTGTACGGAGCGGAGCCGTGTGTACGAGGTGTACGGAGCTGAGCCATGTGTGTACGAGGTATACGGAGCGGAGCCATGTGTGTACGAGGTGTACGGAGCAGAGCCGTGTGTGTATGAGGTGTACGGAGCGGAGCAGTGTGTGTACGAGGTGTACGGAGCGGAGCCATGTGTGTACGAGGTATACGGAGCGGAGCCATGTGTGTACGAGGTATACGGAGCGGAGCCGTGTGTGCAAGGTGTACGGAGCGGAGCCATGTGTGTACGAGGTGTACGGAGCGGAGCCATGTGTGTACGAGGTATACGGAGCGGAGCCGTGTGTGCAAGGTGTGCGGAGCGGAGCCGTGTGTACGAGGTGTACGGAGCGGAGCCATGTGTGTACGAGGTATACGGAGCGGAGCCGTGTGTGCAAGGTGTACGGAGCGGAGCCGTGTGTGTACGAGGTGTACGGAGCGGAGCCGTGTGTGTACGAGGTGTACGGAGCGGAGCCGTGTGTGTACGAGGTGTACGGAGCGGAGCCGTGTGTATGAGGTATACGGAGCGGAGCCGTGTGTGTACGAGGTGTACGGAGCGTAGCCGTGTGTGTACGAGGTGTACGGATCGGAGCCATGTGTGTACGAGGTATACGGAGCGGAGCCGTGTGTGCAAGGTGTACGGAGCGGAGCCGGGTGTGTACGAGGTGTACGGAGGGGAGCCGCATGTGCAATGTGTACGGAGCTCAGCCGCGTGTGTAGGAGTAACTATGTGTGGCCATTATACTGTAGGCAATATCATGTGTGGCCAATTGTACAGTATGGAGCATCATGTGTGGCCATTGTACAGTATAGAGCACTATGTGTGGCCATTGTACAGTATGGACAGGGGCGTAACTACCGCGGTTGCCACTGCGACCGGGCCCGGCAGGTCAGGGGCCCGGGGCCGGCAGGTCA
Organism: Ranitomeya variabilis; assembly: GCF_051348905.1. Taxonomy (NCBI): domain Eukaryota; kingdom Metazoa; phylum Chordata; class Amphibia; order Anura; family Dendrobatidae; genus Ranitomeya; species Ranitomeya variabilis. The sequence continues at coordinate 543,866,276 of NC_135236.1, read as the reverse complement.
GAGCAGGGCCGGACTGGCCATCGGGCACTTCTGGCAAATGCCAGAAGAGCCGGTGCCAGTCATGGGCTGCTCGATCCGCCTCCCCCCGCCACCGACTCACCCCCCCCGCCGTCGCATTCAACTATACCGGCGTCTATGACGCCGGTACAGTTAAATGCAATGACGGAGGAGAGAGCGTCTACAGACGCTCCCTCTCCCATCATTCCCCGCTCTGCCTCTGACACTGCAGGTGCGCGATGACGTCATATCATCGCGCACCTGCTGTGTCCCGGGCAGACTGCAGCCGAGCCTGAGATCGGAGCAGGAAGCAACGCTGGCAAGAGGAAAGGTAAGGAGAGTGTTTTTTTGTTTTTTTACTGGACTGTGGGGGCATTCTCGGGGGGGCGAGAGATGCGGGCTGTGCTGTATAGACCACTGTGCGGGCTGTGCTGGATAGACCACTGTGCGGGCTGTGCTGGATAGACCACTGTGCGGGCTGTGCTGGATAGACCACTGTGCGGGCTGTGCTGGATAGACCACTGTGCGGGCTGTGCTGGATAGACCACTGTGCGGGCTGTGCTGGATAGACCACTGTGCGGGCTGTGCTGGATAGACCACTGTGCGGGCTGTGCTGGATAGACCACTGTGCGGGCTGTGCTGGCACCCAACACCATATTGCAGTGCAGGGGATTCCTCCTGCACAGCAACAGTCCGAGGCGTATCTAGGGGAAGGGGGCAGCCGGGGCACGTGAGAGACAGGAAGCAGCTCCAGTCATCACGATGAGACAGCTTCTCAATCTGTTTTTTCCCCCTCATACATCTCATGTACCTCTGAATGAGATCGTATTTAAGAGAAAGCCAAAATAACCCCGGGACAGAAGGCGAGAGCAGGGGGGAGGTGCGGGACAGAGCCGCTTTAGTCAGGAGAAGCTGAGGAGCTGCAGCCGGTTTACATCAGCCACCCCTGTACCAGAGAGGAGATTGTGAGTTGTGTATATGAGCTGGTATCTCTGGTGTGTGTGTGTGTGTGTGTGTGTGTGTGTGTGTGTGATATCTGTAGTATGTGTGTGTGTGATATCTGTAGTGTGTGTGTGATAACTGTAGTATGTGTGTGATATCTGTAGTATGTCTGTGTGTGTGTGATATCTGTAGTGTGTGTGTGATATCTGTAGTGTGTGTTTGATATCTGTAGTGTGTGTGTGATAACTGTACTATGTGTGTGATATCTGTAATATGATGTGTGTGTGTGTGATATCTGTAGTGTGTGTGTGATATCTGTAGTGTGTGTGTGATATCTGTAGTATGTGTGTATGTGTGATATCTGTAGTGTGTGTGTGATATCTGTAGTATGATGTGTGTGTGTGTGTGATATCTGTAGTGTGTGTGTGATATCTGTAGTGTGTGTGTGTGAGGCAGCGGCGTAACTACCACGGTCACAGCTGCAAGCGGCTCTGGCAGGTCAGGGGGCCGTGTGTCCCCTTGAGCCTGTCTCCCTTATGCTTGTGTCCCCATGTGCCAGTCTCCCTTGCCCATTAGTCCCTGTGTGTCCCCATGTGCCTGTCTCCTATGTCCCCTTGTGCTTGTGTCAGTCTCCTTTGTCCCCTTGTGCTTGTGTCAGTCTCCTTCGCCCACTAGTCCCTGTGTGTCAGTCTCCCTTTCCCACTAGTCCCTGTGTGTCCCCTTGTGCCTGTCTCCCTTGTCCCCTTGTGCTTGTCCCTTGTCCCCGTGTGTCCCCGTGTGCCAGTCTCCCTTGTCCACTAGTCCCCATGTGCCCTTTGTGTCAGTCTCCCTTGCCCACTTGTCCCCATGTGCCCCTTGTGTCAGTCTCCCTTGCCCACTAGTCCCCTTGTAACCTTCTCCCCTGCCTCCTAGCCCCCATGTGTCCCCTTGTGCCTGTCTTCCTTGCCCACTTGTGCCCTCTCCCCTGCCCCCTAGTCACCATTTGCTCGTGTCTTTCTCACTGCCCCTGTATGGAGGGGCTGCATTATACTATGAGGGGGGCTGCATTGTATTCTATGGGGGTTACATTGAATTTTATGGCGGGGGGGGCCCCATTTGGAAGTTCGCACCGGGGCCCATAACTTTGTAGTTACGCCACTGCGTGGATCTCAAGTCTATGCTGTGGATGTGTTTTGCAACATGTGAATGAGATTTCTTAAAATGTTTTGCAATGTACTGGCACTGTTAAAAATGCAACGGAAAATCAGCTATGTCTCTGCATTGTGGGAACTTAGGTTCCTTTTTTCTAGGCTCTGGAAACTCAATACTCAAGGCATCTGCTGATTTAATTACTTCTTTTTCCTTTACTTGTGACCTTGTGAATATCCTCGAAACCTAGTTCAACAACATATGCATATCTAGTGTGTTACTGAGCATGGATACAGTCTCAGCAGTACACCTTTATGGAGGCAAATGCTTTTGACAGACTTATGAAATGAATAATTGATTTATTAACAGCTACTTACTTTTGAGTTTTCCATTATTTTCAACATTAAGTTTCAAGATATTTATATACATACTGTATAGTGCCAATATATTCTAAAACACAGGTAAGAAATAGTGGTCACTTCCAAATTTGAGCAGACATACAGGTGCTTCTCACAAAATTAAAATAGAATCAAAAAGTTAATTTATTTCAGTTCTTCAATGCAAAAAGTGAAACTTGTATATTATATAGAGCAGGGGTCCCCAACCTGTAGCTCGGGAGCCACATGTGGCTCGCGAGCCCGTGATGTGTGGCTAGCGGCTGCTTGCCAGCTTGGTGCATTAGCATCAGTTGTAAATAACTATTAAGAGCAGATCTCTAAATGGTGACATTTGTGTGTAGCCCTGTACAGAAGAGCAGATCTGAATGGAGGCGAGATAGGAAACCGTGGAGCTTGACATACTACCTTGGTGTGATTTCAGTGTCCGTAAATAACACCAGCTTAAAAAATTATTTTAAAATCCAAAATGTTGGTGTCACGGTTCTACCCCTCAGGGTGTCTGGGATGCAGTTACTGACAGCTCGGCCGTCCAGTCTGTTACAGGGGCGTGCTGAAGCTGTCAGTACTTTGATTGACAGCATGACCATCCAGTCTGGTTCAGGGGCGTGCTGAGTTGTTGGTGTGTTGATTGACAGCTCAACTAGCCAATCTGTGACTGGGAGGCATCGGCTGTCTCAGGAGTTCACTATCCCGGGTAATGGCCATGCCTTCTTAACTGAGCAGCTTCTCCTAGACCACTGCCAGACGTACATTCATCTTGTGAGGTTTGTGCTCCCTGTGCCTTGAGTTCTATATGCTTGATCTGTTGCCTGACCATGGACTTCGCTCTGACCATCCACCTGTTTAACCACTTCAGCTCTGATCCTTTATCCTATCGTACTCTGACCTTGGAATCTTACCTGACTACGCTTTTGGCTCTTCCTTCTGTTTATGACGTACCCTCCTGGCTTCTGACCTTGGACTCCCTGACCACTCTGACTCACGGCTTAGCCGTGAGAAAGTGACTAGCGTCACATTGCGTCTGGCTGCACACGCGTTGTGACCAGGTGGCGAATTTGATGCAGATGACTCAGGATCTGGAGGATTGCCAGAGTCTGGAGTCATCGCAATATCATGTGCAGGGTCAGATAAATAACTTGATGAAGACCTCCCATAGCCCCCCACTGCCGGCAGTGGCTGTGATGTCAGTATCCTCTGATGTACATGCAGCGCCCCAGAGTCCTGGTCGTTACAGTACTGTGGCTCCGCCGCTAAGGGGGGCTATGGTACGTCTGATGGCACTGAAGGAGTTCATCTGACCAGGTATCACAGACACCAATACATTTCACAGTCTGGCCTCCATGGGGAGCTAAGGGTACTATTCATTAGGCCACTCCTCACAGTCTGGTAAAACTGGGGGTTAGGCAGGAAGTTAGTGAGAACGCTGACTGGGTTGGAACCAGGCAACACCATGTGGCAGAGGGTGTTGTAGGGGAAGATTCGGTAGGGTCCCTGTCAGGGGTGGGATCCTGACAGAGGCCTGGCAATCAGAGAATAAAGCTACGGGACCGCGCCTGCACTTGATAGCGGCGGTGCCCTAAGAAAGGACAAGAAGCGAGATTTATTGTGCTGAGTGAGAAACGAGATCAACGCAACAGGGAGAAAGACCAGTAGGAGTCGTGCTGTTAGACCGAGGCAACATCCTACTGAGGCGTAACTAACCGGTGGCCGGAACGCCGAGGAAGTACAGAGTTCTAAGCATTACTTCAAACCAACGGCAGGGCAGAGAGCTATAGGCTGGCTGTCTCACCTACATCACCTACGCAGACATAGGGGGCAACTTGTGGAGAGGGGCGACTCTAGGGTCCCGGAAGAGCTCCGAGCCTTCCCGTCATACGGGTGCGTCCTACCATAAGATCTGGGGGACGAGATTAAGAAGAACATCAGAATCGAGTTGTGAGGGAACACGAGAAACAGACACAACAGTTGTGGGGACTATCCCGTAAGCACAGCAGGGGAGGACCACAACACATAAGCGCTAGAAGGAAGGCACAGATTTCCACCTGCGAAGGGAACTCTGGAGGTGCCATCGGACCGTCCGGACTTGCGCAGCCCGGCTAACCGTATTCCGGACTGAGGACCCAGAAGCCTTCAGTAAAGAGGTAAAGAGACTGCAACCTGGTGTCCTCGTTATTTACTGCACCGCACCACCACCACCATCCACATCTATTACTGTACGCCCCTCAGCAGGGTCACGGACCGGGTCTAGCCACCGTGACAACCCCAGAGCAGAGACTCAGAGGCCCGGTACCGGGTACCCCTCGGCCCTGCGGCAGTGGGGGCGCTACAACTTGGCATCACGAACAGGATCTACTTAAGCCTGAAGAATCGGGTCATGTGTGCCTTGGAACTGTGATTTATTATACTTGGACTGTGATTTATTGCAAAGACTGTGCTGTGCCACTTGCCGCCAAAATCCGCCGCCATTACAGCGCTGAGAGCGCAGGAGAAGAAGAAGGGCGTGGAGTGGGCGTAGACAAGCTGGAGAGCGCGAAAGACAATGGCCGCCCAGTCTAAATATTGTTGCATCCTAAGGGCGGGCCCGTCAACAGGGGAGATCCGCCTCCTGATCTTCTTTGGCGGGCGGAGACCGAAGAAACGAAACTATGACTCAGATGAGGTGGGACTGGAGACTAGAGAAGGCCTGCAGAAAAGGATGGCCCCGTATCGACCCCCGTCACCAGAGGATTATTCTGATATGCCCCCGCTGGAGGATCTGGATCCGTGGAAGCTGTCGATGGGGCATCCTTTGCCTGCGCGGTCCGCGGCCTGTGTGCCTTCCCCAGGGGGAAGGCGTGATGTTGGAGGAGTCACCCCAGGTAGGGGTACTGGGTGCCGCGACCCCCAGGGAGACCGCCTAAACTCTGCACCAGGCCCGGCCGCCGCTGCGGCCACTGGCGCCCCAGCATTCCTGCTGCCTGCTCCCAAAGAACCGGGGGGGCCAGACATGGGGCCCTTCCCTTGGGGAGAGTACAGGAATCACCTGATTGCGGAGTTCCAGCGGGAAGTGGAGCGGGAGGCACGTGGTGAGCTGCTGGAGGGCTCCCTGCCGAAGTGGGGCGTCGTGATTGTTTACCTGCCCCAGACAGGAAAGGGCTTCGTGCAGGAGATTGGGACTGCCTTGAGAGTCCGCATCACCTGGGATGAAGTGGAGCCCTGCCTGTGCGGAGACGGCGCCAAGTCCTTCCTGAAGCCGGGGGATGTGGTCACATATCGCCGGCACCTAAAGGGGAGCAGCTGGTGGGCCCGGGATATGCAGCGCTGCACCGCCGTTCTGGCGGTATCCCGAACCGAGGGGGAGGAGCTTGCCGCTGAAGCCGCTGCTGCCGCTGCCGCCAGCATCATCCATCAGCCCACGCAGACACTCATCGCAGCGCACGATCTGGTCGTGCAGAAGACCCGAACCCACGGGGTACACCTGGCCGCGGGAGTAAACTTGGAGTCCAGCTTATCCGGGCCGCAGAAAGCCACCTGCCAGGTAAAGCCTCGGTGGGGGCTGCCAGAAACTGAGTAATGAGTAAGCTTTAATGACTGTAAATAAGTTATTTGTTTTCATTGTTTTTCTCTGCTATTTTGCTGCTAAAACCCGTCTAGGGTTATTCTTAAAGGGATCCCTTTGTTGACCCAGGATCCCTATTGTTTTTGTTTGTTTTCTACGTTTTGCACAAGTTATCAAAGGACTGCTGAATCATGAACAATGCATGATACAAACTCCTTGTATATAGTTTGCACCTTCTTAAAGGTGCTCTCTACTGGTTTTACATAAAAGACGGACTGTTGTGGGGACTATCCCGTAAGCACAGCAGGGGAGGACCACAACACATAAGCGCTAGAAGGAAGGCATAGATTTCCACCTGCGAAGGGAACTCTGGAGGTGCCATCGGACCGGCCGGACTTGCGCAGCCCGGCTAACCGTATTCCGGACTGAGGACCCAGAAGCCTTCAGTATAGAGGTAAAGAGACTGCAACCTGGTGTCCTCGTTATTTACTGCACCGCACCACCACCACCATCCACATCTATTACTGTACGCCCCTCAGCAGGGTCACGGACCAGGTCTAGCCACCGTGACAACCCCAGAGCAGAGACTCAGAGGCCCGGTACCGGGTACCCCTCGGCCCTGCGGCAGTGGGGGCGCTACATACAGCTGGTCTCTCCTGAACCTGTCATATCCCTCCATGATAAATTTTCAGGAGAAAAAAAAAGACCAGTTTAGGGTATTCAGTAAGATCTGTAAGTTATTTTTTACACTGCACCTCCTGTTGTCAGGGGAGGAGTTCCAGCGGGTGGGAATATCATGTCCCTACTACAAGGGGGTCCTCAGACCTAGGTATTTTCTTTGTCTCCACAAGCCCCAGTGCGGTTTTCCGTTGATGCCTTTTTTGACAGTATATGTCTGATCTATGACAAACCCGACAGAATCCAGGTCGCTGAGGCTAAGATCATGAACCTGGCACAGGGGGGGTCGCACAGCTGAGGACTACTGTGCTGAACTTTGGCAGTGGTCCACCAAAGTTCTATGGAACGATGCTGCTCTCAGGTGCCAGTTCCAAAGAGGCCTTTCCGAGAAACTCAAGGATGCTCTGGTCCTCTATGACGCCCCTTGTTCTCTGATGGAGGCCATGACTCAGGCCATACGAATGGACCACAGAATCCGTGAGAGACAAGGTGAACAGCAGGCTGCATGTTATACTTCCCCAGAGCAGGCCCATTTATCCAATGTTAGAGCTGCCAGTCTTCGTGTTGCGGAAAGAAGATGAAGACAAGATCTCAGACTCTGTCTATACTGTGGTCTCTCTGGATATTTTCTTACGGATTGCCCAACTCGTCCTCAAGCTACCATCCCATGGGAAGAAAGTCTGAGCCTGGATGATGACCGAGGAGGTCACCCAGACTCCTAGGTACCTTTTTCTTCCTCTGACAAAGTACTGATACATACGATGATTTCCATTGAGAACCAGGTGTTATCAACATTGGCATTCACTGTGGGTCTGCTGCAAACTTTATTGATTTGGGACTGGTTCTGAAGTTAGTATTAGGGACAGTTAGTTTAGAAAGACTCATTCAAATTATTGCCCTTGACAAGACAGTTTGACCACATTTGGTCCTCCTCCCCTGTAGCTGCTGGATTTTTCTTTGTTAAAAAGAAAGATGGAGTCTCCGCCCTTGTCTTGATTTCCGGGACCTAGACAAGGTAACGCTTAAAAATACCTACCCACTTCCACTCATCCCAGACCTATATAATCAGCTTCTGGGGGCCAGGGTATTTTCTAAATTTGATATTAGAGGGGCTTACAATTTGATACGCATCCGGAAGGGTGATGAGTGGAAAATGGCTTTTTTTAACATCTGAGGGTCTGTTTGAAAACCTTGTCATGCCTTTCGGATTATCTAATGCACATGCACTTCAGAATTTTATGAATGATATTTTCTCTGATTGCATTGGATGGTTTGTTGTAATATACAGTACAGACAAAAAGTTTGGTCACACCTTCTCATTTAAAGATTTTTCTGTATTTTCATGACTATGAAAATTGAACATTCACACTGAAGGCATCAAAACTATGAATTAACACATGTGGAATTATATACTTAACAAAAAAGTATGAAACAACTGAAATTATGTCTTATATTCTAGGTTCTTCAAAATAGTCTCCTTTTGCTTTGATGACTGCTTTGCACACTCTTGGCATTCTCTTGATGAGCTTCAAGAGGTAGTCACCGGGAATGGTCTTCCAACAATCTTGAAGGAGATCCCAGAGATGCTTAGCACTTGTTGGCCCTTTTGCCTTCATGCTGCGGTCCAGCTCACCCCAAACCATCTCGATTGGGTTCAGGTCTGGTGACTGTGGAGGCCAGGTCATCTGGCGTAGCACCCCATCACTCTCCTTCTTGATCAAATATCCCTTACACAGCCTGGAGGTCTGTTAGAGGTAATTGTCCTGTTGAAAAATAAATGATGGTCCAACTAAACGCAAACTGGATGAAATAGCATACCGCTGCAAGATGCTGTGGTAGCCATGCTGGTTCAGTATGCCTTCAATTTTGAATAAATCCCCAACAGCGTCACCAGCAAAGCACTCCCACACCATCACACCTCCTCCTCCATGCTTCACGGTGGGAACCAGGCCTGTAGAGTCCATCCTTTCACCTTTTCTGCGTCGCACAAAGACACGGTGGTTGGAACCAAAGATCTCAAATTTGGACTCATCAGACCAAAGCACAGATTTCCACTGGTCTAATGTCCATTCCTTGTGTCCTTTAGCCCAAACAAGTCTCTTCTGCTTGTTGCCTGTCCCTAGCAGTGGTTTCCTAGCAGCTATTTTACCATGAAGGCCTGCTGCACAAAGTCTCCTCTTAACAGTTGTTGAGATGTGTCTGCTGCTAGAACTCTGTGTGGCATTGACCTGGTCTCTAATCTGAGCTGCTACTAACCTGTGATTTCTGAGGCTGGTGACTCAGATAAACTTAACCTCAGAAGCAGAGGTGACTCTTGGTCTTCCTTTCCTGGGGCGGTACTCATGTGAGCCAGTTTCTTTGTAGCTCTTGATGGTTTTTGCCACTGCACTTGGGGACACTTTCAAAGTTTGCCCAATTTTTCGGACTGACTGACCTTCATTTCTTAACCCCTTACTGACCTCGAACGGGATAGTACGTCCGAGGTCAGCTCCCCTGCTTTGATGCAGGGCTCCGGCGGTGAGCCCGCATCAAAGCCGGGACATGTCAGCTGTTTTGAACAGCTGACATGTGCCCGCAATAGCGTCAGGTGAAATCGCGATTCACCCGCCGCTATTAACTAGTTAAATGCCGCTGTCAAACGCAGACAGCGGCATTTAACTACCGCATCCGGCCGGGCGGCCGGATATGAGCGCATCGCCGACCCCCGTCACATGATCGGAGTGCCAAAATACCTGTCTTTAGACAGGGAGGCAGGTCCTCACTCCTCAGCTTGAACCGCTACTCTGCCGTCACTCCAATCTTCAGGCGATTTCAGCGCCGCCCCCTCAGTGCTGTTTACGCTTCAAAACCGGCGCCTGCGCTGTGTAATACTGTGCTGCGCAGGCACAGTAAGCTCTGGCCGTCTGACGTCCCAGCCAGGCTTGCAGACTGCGCCTGCGCAGCACAGTAGTACACAGCGCAGGCGCCGGTTTTGAAGCGTAAACAGCGCTGAGGGGGCGGCGCCAAAATCGCCTGAAGATTGGAGTGACGGCAGAGTAGCGGTTCAAGCTGGGGAGTGAGGACCCGCCTCCCTGTCTAAAGATAGTTATTTTGGCTAACTTTCAAATCGCTTTATTTTGGGAATACTTGAACCAAAAACTAAAAGAGCCACCTTGTTAGAATGCAGCATTACTGCTGCACAAGGTGGCTCTTTTAGTCTATAACGGCTGGAGGGGGGTGACAGTGGCCCTTTAAACCTGACAGGGCACACCTGTGAATTGAAAACCATTCCCGGTGACTACCTCTTGAAGCTCATCAAGAGAATGCCAAGAGTGTGCAAAGCAGTCGTCAAAGCAAAAGGTGGCTACTTTGAAGAACCTAGAATATAAGACATATTTTCAGTTGTTTCACACTTTTTTAAGTATATAATTCCACATGTGTTAATTCATAGTTTTGATGCCTTCAGTGTGAATGTACAATTTTCATAGTCATGAAAATACAGAAACATCTTTAAATGAGAAGGTGTGTCCAAACTTTTGGTCTGTGCTGTATTTATACACACACAGAGACTGTATACATTATATATCTATATGTATCTATACACACAGACTGTATACAGTATATATTTGTATCTACACACAGAGACTGTATACAGTATATAGCTATATACACAGAGACTGTATACAGTATATATATGTAGCTATATACACAGAATGTATACAATATATATCTATGTATCTACACACAGAGAGACTATTCAAATTCAAAGAAGCTTTATTGGCAGGACCAAATAAACATTAGTTTTGCCAAAGCACGTGTACAGTAGGGAATAGGGAGTAGGGACTGTGGGGATAATGGGTGGGGACTGTGGGGATAATGGGTGGGGACTGTGGGAACAATGTATGGGGTACAGCGTGGGGCCTAAGGAACTCTATGGCATATCATGGTTGTCAGTCTATGGCACGCGCTCACATACTGCGCTGCTATCTCCACTGCGCTCTCTTCTTCCCCCAGCAGGATATACAGTATGTTTTTTCTTTCTCCTTCATGGAGCTGAAATCCAGGAAGAGATCGGAGAAGTCTCCTGAAGTGTGTGTCCCCCACTGCTGAGTATTTGGGGCAGTGTAGCAGGAAGTGGGTCTCATCCTCCAGGGTCTCCAGGTCACAGTGTAGGCACAGTCTGTCCTCCCTGGGCTTGTAGCTCTGTCTGTGCCGGCCAACCTCGATGGCCAGATTGTGGGCACTGAGTCTATACTGGCTCAGGATCTGGCAGTCTCTGGGGTCCGATAGACCACAGACTGGCTCTATATCTGGAGAAACTATCTGAAGACTCTGGTACATGGTCAGTTTCTGTGAGCTGCTGATCTCATTCCTCTAGACACTGATGTACCTCTCCGCCCCTCCTCTACCATCTTCCTGATTGTATATATACACAAACCAAAGATGATATTGGGTCAGGAAATATGGTATAAAACAACAATACTTTATTATTAAAATTGACATCCAGTTTATAGAGATGATGTAAGAACGTAGTCTAAAACAGTGCTGTAAGAAAAAAGTTATAGCAGGAGGCATGTAAACAGGAGGACTCACTCAATAAAGATATAATTCTAGACACAGCAATAATTTTCAAAATTTAGACAAGTTGGTTTAAATCACCAAAAAGGAAGGGATAACCTCATGGAGATAAATATTCAGATAATACAACACAAGTCCCTACCAGTCAGGATTACCCACAAACGCGCTGCATCCCTCTCAGCAGTGGAAGCTTTAGGTAGCAGACATAAATCCCTGCTACGCAGCCATTAAACTAATAGCAACCATCCCATAGCCATGATAGTGTAATAATATGGCAATTATAAGCATATACCCACCGCAAAAGATAGATCCTCCTGGAACACGCCTCCGCCACAACGCGCGTTTCGGTGAAAACAACCTTCGTCAGGGGGCATTAAACTCATACTGTAGTGTGTCTTAAAAAGGGTTGAACCCGGAAGTGCTTGGCATGTGTGTCCCGGAACTAAAGCAGCGCTGCCCTAGCAACCCGAAACGCTCGTGCGCGCTGAGATACTGCGGCTAGAAAGAGGCGTCACGGGGGCCCCACATGATCACCAACCACCCAGCCGAGACCCGGACCCGCACTTGCGCAGAGGAGCAGGGCAACGCCGAATAAAAAGACATAAGTATAGAAACAGTAATGTGGCGATTCAATGCTGCTAGCCAGGTACGGCTCAATGCGGCATAGAGATTAACAACCCATTACATATAATAACGGACCCTGCCAGTCACCGATCACAAAAGTAGAAATTCAGTAAAGAGAACCGCCACCAAGAAAAAAATCTTAATAACTACAGGATACAACTTAGAATACCAAAAAATCGTACATAACAGATGCAGCTCCTGAAACGTATATAAAGCTCTATATAACAATCCTATTACCATCGCTCAATAACAATCCATACATTAATGGATCCAAGATAATACAATAATGGGGTAAAGAAAACACTCCCTTATACATGAACAATGTACAACCCAGCCAAATATAGTCAGACTAATAAGACATTAATATCCAATAACAAAAAGTCAAATACAGTTTTAATACAGGACTGGTCATACAAATAGTGTCCACCAGGTTAAGTATTATTAGTCCATTATTCATATGGGAGTCAAGATCTTCTATCACGGCATACTCAGGATCCGACATCAGACAGGTAACTTCCATCACAACCCAGATCACAGAATAAAGCCACAACCAAAACTAGGAAAAAAGCATATAAAGTTAAAAACACTAAAAACAACAATACAACAAAATACAACACTTATCAGGACGGCGACTAAGGATAGTGGGCTGACGGCGAGGCACCTAACGATGAGTATCAATTGGGCAGATCTGATTATGGTCATTGAATATTAATAGGGGCTTTGTTTGCCTACGGCATTGGTATTTATATCAATATTGTTAATCATCACCTATCGGGCAGGTTGCCCAGTTTTGGACATATTAACTAGTCTATTGATACAATGCTGTTTGTGATCTACGTTATAGGTGCTTTCGGATTGTGGTCATCAATTCCTGGTCCAAATTAGAGTGGCTAGGCATCACTCATGCCCGTCAATAGCCCACTACATGTTCTCCATTGTTTTTATATTCACGGTGTTGGGGTGTAGGATTCCCTATATACAGGATCAATTTTGTTTAGTATTTGAGGGGTACCTTTAGTGTATCAAATATTGTGTGGGTAGAGGGACCCACTGGCAATACTAGGGATTTTTAGGGACCCCAGGGCAAGCCGGCGTGGAGTGGGGGCGCCGCAACGTTCCCCCTAGGGCACCAACCCCCACTGATAGGCAGCCATCAGTACAGGTACTATTTAGGGATTTTTTTCCTTCCCCTAACATCAGTTTTTTCTCGGTGTGTTTTTGTTTGTTTTGGTGTAGCCACAGGTTGGTGGCATTTTAGACTATTACAATAAATAATTTGTTTTGGGGTTTCATATGAATACCATATTTTATTATCCCAAATTGAAATAAATATAAGAATTCTCTGTAACCAGTGGGGATGGCTTGTATAATGTGGCCAGGATGAGAGGACGAGGCATGCAACAACGGGTTACTGGATGTGGGCTTACGGTAAATATCCATCTGCAATTCCCCCCAGTCATCTTTTTTAATTACCACATCCAGAAAGTCAATAGTATCCTTGTTAGACCTATAGGTTAGTGCAATATTCAAATTATTAGCATTCAATGATGCCATAAAATCCTGAAGACTTAATATAGATCCCTGCCAGATCATAAATATATCGTCGATGTACCGCGCCCAAAAAAGGACGCGGCCCACCGACGACTCACGATCCGGCAGGGGGAGGTCCCTCTCCCACAGCCCCAGGAACAGGTTGGCGTAAGCCGGGGCAAAGGGAGCCCCCATAGCTGTTCCCTGGAGCTGCAGGTAGAAGGACCCCTTGAAAACTAAAAAGTTATGAGGTAAAGAAAATTCCAATAACCTATAAATCAAAGTGGCCAAGTCGCTAGGTAAATTAGACATCCCCAAGAAAAAATCAATGGCCCGTAGGCCATCCTGATGTCTAATACTGGTGTACAGCGATTCAACATCAGCTGTCACCAGTATTTCGTCTTCCTCCAGATGTATACTATCTACTCGCCTTAATAAATCACCAGTGTCCCTAAGAAATGAGGGAAGGCTCTCGACTAAGGGCTGTAACTTAGAATCGATCCACTGGTTAACCTTTTCCAGATAGTTGCCCCTTCCCGAAATTATTGGGCGACCAGGGGGCATCTGCGTGTCCTTGTGGACCTTTGGCAAGAGGTAGAACGTAGGGATCGTCGGTTCGGCAATCACCAAGGCTACGGCTGGTTCACTAGTAATTGTCTCCTCCTCTCTTGCACCTTTTATAATATTGGTTAGTTGACGCAAATAAGCGGACAAGGGGTTAAATGTTAATTTCCTATAACATGTCTGATTATTCAGTTGACGATAGGTCTCTTTCTCATAAAGACAATAAACATAAGGATGAAGGACCACGGGGAGATCAAAACATTCAACACCGCGGAGACACCATCACGTGTTTCTCAACGCAGTGATCCAGAACACTGCCCCCATCCCCTTTGGGAAATATGCAAATGCATGTAGAAAAGCCACAGAGACACCATCACGTGTTTCTCAACGCAAGCAATGAATAGCCAGGTCTTTCACCAGGAAGGAACAACCACGGGAAGGGCAGCATCCAATAAAGGAAAACCACCTATGCCAAAACATGGTATCCATCCACAGACAGCTGTTTCGGGGTATTTGCCCCTCATCAGTGTGGAGTAGGAAGCTGGCTATTAGGAGCAGTGCCTAGTGAAAAGGCTATAAACATAAGGATGAATGACCTCGGGGAGATCAAAACATCCAACACCGCGGAGACACCATCACGTGTTTCTCAACGCAGTGATCCAGAACACTATCTCGTGAAAGACCTGGCTATTCATTGCTTGCGTTGAGAAACACGTGATGGTGTCTCCGCGGCTTTTCTACATGCATTTGCATATTTCCCATAAGGGATGGGGGCAGTGTTCTGGATCACTGCATTGAGAAACCCATGATGGTGTCTCCGCGGTGTTGGATGTTTTGATCTCCCCGAGGTCATTCATCCTTTTGTTTATAGCCTTTTCACTAGGCACTGCTCCTAATAGCCAGTTTCCTACTCCACACTGATGAGGGACAAATACCCCGAAACAGCTGTCTGTGGATGGATACCATGTTTTGGCATAGGTGGTTTTCCTTTATTGGATGCTGCCCTTCCCGTGGTTGTTCCTTCCCGGTGAAAGACCTGGCTATTCATTGCTTGCCTTGAGAAACACGTGATGGTGTCTCCGCGGCTTTTCTACATGCATCTTTCTCATAAAGAGTCTTTGGCCAAATCACCACATTTCCCCCCTTGTCCGCTGGTTTAAAGACTACATCTGGAAGGTTCCGAAGGACATGCAGACGCCCCCTCTCCTCCCTTGTAAGGTTGTCCCTATAGATATGGGGAGGAATCTCCAAAAAGTCTTTAGTTACTAATTGTACGAATAACTCCACATTGGGACAGGTGGAGAGGGGAGGGAACTTTTTAGATCTCGGGCGAATCGATGTCGGAATCCTACCTCCTTCAGGGGTACTATGTTCAATGGCAAGTTCCTCCAGAGTACGTAAGGCTACCTGTTCTTCCTCTGTGGGAAACAATGCGACCAGGTTACCATCAGAAAAATGTTTCTTAAACACTAATGCTCTAGCAAATAGGTGGAGATCCTTCACCGCACCAAAGACATCAAACAGTGCCGCCGGGGAAAATGACAAACCCTTCTCCAATAACATCAAATCAGTATCGGTGATCTTCCCGATTGTGGCTTTTGTCAGGTTGTTTTGGTTGACGATTCAGTCAGGTTGGGTTTGGGTGAGCTGTTCTAGGGGTCCTGGTTGGTGGGGACCACCTATATGTAGCATGACTTTATGGTGATTGGAGCTTGGGTTGCTACTCTGTAGGTGAGCCTGGAAGGCAGCGCCCTCTTCAGGACTGCTAGGTGCAGTGAGAATCTGCGCAGCTCAACCCGACAGGCACTGTTGGTGGTGCTCTTGCAGCACCCCAGAGTCATGGTTGCTGCAGTAATGTCGCTCTTCCACCAGGGGGAGTGATATTACGTCTGATGGTACTAAAGGAGTTCACCTGACCAGGTATCACAGTCACACACTACACTTCACACTCCAGTCCACCAGGGGGAGCCTTGCTTCTATCTATTAGGGCACTCCTCACACACGGGTAAAACTGGTGGGTTGGATAGGAAGTCAGTGAGAAGCTGCCTGGGTTTGACCCAGAGAGGACCTGTCAGGCAGAGAGGGGGAGAAGGAGGAACATCTGAGCTGCAGACAGAGGGTCTCTGTCAGGGGTGGGATCCTGACAGAAGCCAAGCACGAGATAGAACGTTACGGAGCTGCGCCTGCACCTCAAGCAGCAGCATCCTAAGAAAGGACACGAAGTGAAGTATATTGTGGAGAGTGAGAAACGAAGTCACAGCACAAGGAGATAATACCAGGAGTTCTGCCCCGAGATCGGCAGCCTCCTTCTGAGGTGTGTAGCCGGTGGCAGGAACACCGAGGGAGTAATTGACTCTACGCATTACTTCAGAGACCGGCAGGACAGTCAATTTCAAGTTGGCTGCCCGACCTTAATACCTAAGAAGACACGGAGGCAAATTGTGGGAGAGGGGCGTCTCTAGGGTCCCTATAAATAAGCTCCAGGCCTACCCCGTCATATGGGTTGTCCTATCTACACCATCTTGGGGACAGAGAGAGAGAACATCAGAAACATCCACAAAAGTTGTGAGGACTATCCCGTGGTGCTCAGCAGGGAGGTACTACAACACACAGGCGCTAGTAGGAAGGCCACTGATTTCCACCTGGATAAAGGAACTCTGGATGTGCCTTCGGACCGGCCGGACTCAGCCTGCCCTGTGAACGGTACTCTGGACTGTGGACCCTGAAGTTTTCAGTAAAAGGAAAAGAGACTGCAACCTTTGTGTCCTCGTTATTCATTGCGCCTTACATCATCCACTATCACCATCTACACATCTGGGAAGCCCTGGGGACATACTTCACCTGTGGGAAGGTATACCATCTGGCTGCCATTCCATCACCCCAGGGGACCCCTAAGCAGTGTCGGTCACCCTGACCGAACACCACAGGTGGCGTCACGAACACCGTACAAACTTCACCTTTAATTGGACGCCCCTCAAAGGGCCACGGACCGGGTCGGGCCACCGTGACATCCCCAGAAGAGAGAGAGATAGATCCGGTGCCGAGTACCCCATTGCTCTTACGCGTGGGGGCGCTCCAAATCTTGGCGTCACGAACAGGATCTACTTAAGCCTGAAAAATCGGGTCATGTGCGCCTAACAACTGTGCCAGAACTGTATTGGAACTGTGATTTGCTTAAAGACTGTGTATTGCCATTTGTCGCCAAAATTTCCGCCAAAACCGCCGCCATTACCGCGCCACGAGGAGCGCAGGAGAAGAAGAAGGGCGTGGAGTTGTGGGCGTGAATGAACTGAGACGCGCAAAGAATAATGGCCGCCCAACCTAAATATTTCTGTACCTTGATGACGTGTCCGTCTGCAGCCGAAATCCGCCTCCTGATCCTCAATGGCGGGCGGAAACAAAGAAAACGAAACCGCCCACGAAGGAGAGCGGGAAAAGGACGAGGAAGGAGCCAGCCACGTGGAGGACGCCATGTCCAGCCACCCGGGACCAGAGCGTGGGGTTGGAGCAGAGGATTCCCCCAGCCACCTGGAGAGACACCGCGGCCAGGCATCACCCGTTGGCCCTGACTTCCTGCTGGCCGTCATAGAAGGGCTCAACTACCAACTCCTGTGGACGCAGCTGAGCACTGAGGCTGGGTGGAAGAAGACCTTCTTCGAAAGCCTCACCAGACATCTGTCGGCGACCTCATCTGGTCCGGAGCAAGAAAGAAGTTCCAGCGCTCCGAAGCCAGAAAGCAAGGCCCTGCCGGAAGGAGAGATGCTGCAAACAGTGATAACAACGCCGCAGCACAAGGCTGTTGTGAATTCTGCTCTACAAGGCTGTTGTGAATTCTGCTCTTGGGCTCCCTCCGGTGGTTGTTGGTGGTAGTGCAGTTGTCTTGGGGTTGTAATCCGGGCAGGTGTTTCTGCTGATTGCAGCTCTATTAGGTATTTAGGTGTGCAGGCTCCATGAGTCAGTGCCAGTTGTCCATTGTACTTGGAGGGATTGCATCTCTCTCTGGCTCCTCGTGCCATGCTGCCAATTCAGATAAGATAAGTGTCTGTTTTTTGTCTCTGTGCACACATGCAGTGTGCTTTGCAATTCAGTGCAATTTGTTGTTTTTTTTGTCCAGCTTAGACTTTGTTTGGATTTTTCAGTCATGCTGGATTCTCAGGAGATGCAGATGTACTTTCTATGTCTTTAGTTAGATGTGGAATATTTGTATTATCTGCTGTGGATATTTTTAGGATTTTAATACTGACCACTTAGAATTCTGTCCTATCCTTTTCTATTTAGCTAGAAGTGCCTCTTTTGCTAAATCCTGTTTTTCTGCCTGCGTGTGTCTTTCCTCTTATACTCACAGTCAATATTTGTGGGGGGCTGCCTATCCTTTGGGGTTCTGCTCTGAGGCAAGATAGAATTCCCATTTCTATCTATAGGGGTATTTAGTTCTCCGGCTGTGTCGAGGTGTCTAGGACGTGTTAGGTACATCTCACGGCTACTTCTAGTTGCGGTGTTACTTTAGGGTTTGCGGTCAGTACAGGTACCACCTACTCCTGAGAAAGTCTTTCATGCAGCTCCAAGGTTACCAGATCATAACAGTACAACTGGCCAATAATGAGTTAAATGCATCTCAGAAGATGGGAAGAAAGAGCCTTTTTTTTTTCTGTAGTCTGCTTTGGCTTTTCTTCCCTCTTTTCCTCTGGGTGACTGAGGAGTCTTGTGCTAGCATGGATGTTCAGGGATTAGTTTCTCGTGTAGACCAGCTTGCCACTAGGGTACAGGGTATTTCTGATTATATTACTCAGACTCCGCTTTTAGAGCCTAGGATTCCTACTCCTGATTTGTTTTTTGGGGACAGATACAAATTTTTGAGTTTTAAAAACAACTGTAAACTGTTTTTTGCTCTGAAGCCTCGTTCCTCTGGTGATCCCATTCAGCAGGTTAAAATTGTCATATCCCTGCTGTGTGGCGACCCTCAGGATTGGGCATTTTCCCTGGAATCTGGGAATCCGGCCTTGCTTAATGTAGATGCCTTTTTCCAGGCTCTAGGATTATTATATGATGAGCCAAATTCTGTGAATCAAGCGGAGAAGACCTTGTTGGCCCTGTCTCAGGGTCAAGAAGCGGCAGAATTGTATTGTCAGAAATTTAGAAAATGGTCTGTGCTGACTAAATGGAATGAGGATGCTTTGGCGGCAATTTTCAGAAAGGGTCTTTCTGAATCTGTCAAAGATGTTATGGTGGGGTTTCCCACGCCTGTTGGTCTGAGTGATTCTATGTCTCTGGCCATTCAGATCGATCGGCGCTTGCGGGAGCGCAGAACTGTGCGCGCTGTGGCGTTGTCCTCAGAGCAGATGCCTGAGCCTATGCAGTGTGATAGGATTCTGTCTAGAACGGAACAACAAGGATTCAGACGTCAGAATAGGTTGTGTTTTTATTGTGGCGATGCTTCTCATGTCATTTCAGTCTGCCCAAAGCGTACAAAGAGAATCGCTAGTTCAGTTACCATCGGAACTGTACAATCTAAATTTCTGTTATCTGTGACATTGATCTGCTCATTGTCGTCATTTTCTGTCATGGCGTTCGTGGATTCAGGCACCGCTTTGAACTTAATGGACTTTGAATTTGCCAGGCGTTGTGGTTTCCCCTTGCAGTCTTTGCAGAACCCTATTCCTTTAAGGGGCATTGATGCTACACCTTTGGCTAAAAATAAACCCCAGTTTTGGACACAGGTGACCATGTGCATGGCGCCAGCCCATCAGGAAGATTGTCGTTTTCTGGTGTTGCATAATTTGCATGATGCTATTGTGCTGGGTTTTCCATGGTTGCAGATACATAATCCTGTGTTGGATTGGAAGTCTATGTCTGTGACTAGTTGGGGTTGTCAGGGGGTTCATAATGACGTTCCTGTGATGTCAATCTCCTCTTCATCCTCTTCTGAAGTTCCAGAGTTTTTGTCTGATTTTCAGGATGTATTCGATGAGCCCAAGTCCAGTTCCTTTCCACCGCATAGGGACTGTGATTGTGCTATTGACTTGATTCCAGGCTGTAAGTTTCCTAAGGGCTGACTTTTCAACCTGTCTGTGCCGGAACATACCGCCATGCGGAGTTATGTTAAGGAGTCTTTGGAAAAAGGGCATATTCGGCCATCTTCTTCACCGTTGGGAGCGGGATTTTTTTTTGTTGCTAAGAAGGATGGCTCCTTGAGACCCTGTATTGATTATCGCCTCTTGAATAAGATCACTGTCAAGTTTCAATACCCTTTACCTTTGCTTTCCGATTTGTTTGCCAGGATTAAGGGGGCTAGTTGGTTTACTAAAATTGACCTTCGGGGGGCATATAATCTTGTTCGTATTAAGCAGGGTGACGAATGGAAAACTGCGTTTAATACGCCCGAAGGCCATTTTGAATATCTTGTGATGCCATTCGGACTCTCTAATGCTCCATCTGTTTTTCAGTCCTTCATGCATGATATCTTCCGGAATTATCTTCATAAATTCATGATTGTATATTTGGATGACATCTTAATTTTTTCCGATGATTGGGAGTCTCATGTGAAACAGGTCAGGATGGTATTTCAGATCCTTCGTGATAATGCTTTGTTTGTGAAGGGGTCTAAGTGTCTCTTTGGAGTGCAGAAGGTTTCTTTTTTGGGCTTCATTTTTTCTCCCTCATCTATAGAGATGGATCCGGTTAAGGTTCAGGCCATTCA
The DNA here is from genome assembly GCF_051348905.1 of Ranitomeya variabilis. Taxonomy (NCBI): domain Eukaryota; kingdom Metazoa; phylum Chordata; class Amphibia; order Anura; family Dendrobatidae; genus Ranitomeya; species Ranitomeya variabilis. Next base: position 543,845,623 of record NC_135236.1, on the reverse strand, counting down.
TGATGGGATTCAGCCCACATCCGTGAAGAGCCTTCAGAAATTTTTGGGCTTTGCTAATTTTTATCGCTGTTTCATTGCTAACTTCTCCAGTGTGGTTAAGCCCCTGACCGATTTGACGAAGAAGGGCGCTGATGTGACGAATTGGTCCTCTGTGGCTGTCTCTGCCTTTCAGGAGCTTAAACGCCGATTTACTTCTGCCCCGGTGTTGCGTCAGCCAGATGTTTCTCTTCCGTTTCAGGTTGAGGTTGACGCTTCTGAGATTGGGGCAGGGGCCGTTTTGTCTCAGAGGAATTCTGATGGTTCCTTGATGAAACTGTGTGCCTTCTTTTCCCGTAAGTTTTCGCCTGCTGAACGCAATTATGATGTCGACAATTGTGAGTTGTTGGCTATGAAGTGGGCGTTTGAGGAATGGCGACATTGGCTTGAGGGAGCCAAGCACCGTATTGTGGTCTTGACCGATCATAAAAATCTGATTTACCTTGAATCTGCCAAATGGTTGAATCCTAGACAGGCTCGATGGTCCCTGTTTTTCTCCCGTTTTGATTTCGTGGTTTCGTATCTTCCGAGTACTAAGAATATTAAGGCTGATGCCCTCTCTAGGAGTTTGTTGCCCGATTCTCCTGAGGTACTTGAGCCGGTCGGCATTCTGAAGGAAGGGGTGGTCCTTTCTGCCATTTCCCCTGATTTGCGACGGGTTCTGCAGGAATTTCAGGCTGACAAACCTGACCGCTGTCCAGTGGGGAAACTGTTTGTTCCTGATAGATGGACTAGTAGAGTGATTTCTGAGGTTCATTGTTCTGTGTTGGCTGGCCATCCTGGTATTTTTGGTACCAGAGATTTGGTTGGTAGGTCCTTTTGGTGGCCTTCTTTGTCACGTGATGTGCGTTCTTTTGTGCAGTCCTGTGGGACTTGTGCGCGGGCCAAGCCTTGTTGTTCCCGTGCTAGTGGGTTGCTTTTGCCTTTGCCGGTCCCTGAGAGGCCCTGGAAGCATATTTCTATGGATTTTATTTCAGATCTTCCGGTTTCCCAGAGGATGTTGGTTATCTGGGTGGTTTGTGACCAGTTTTCTAAAATGGTTCATTTGGTGCCTTTGCCTAAATTGCCTTCCTCTTCTGATTTGGTTCCGTTGTTTTTTCAGCATGTGGTTCGTTTGCATGGTATTCCGGAGAATATTGTGTCTGACAGAGGTTCCCAGTTTGTTTCTAGGTTTTGGCGGGCCTTTTGTGCTAGACTGGGCATTGATTTGTCTTTTTCTTCCGCATTTCATCCTCAGACAAATGGCCAGACCGAGCGAACTAATCAGACTTTGGAAACTTATTTGAGATGCTTTGTGTCTGCAGATCGGGATGATTGGGTGGCTTTCTTGCCATTGGCCGAGTTTGCCCTTAATAATCGGGCTAGTTCGGCTACCTTGGTTTCGCCCTTCTTTTGTAATTTTGGTTTTCATCCTTGTTTTTCTTCGGGGCAAGTTGAACCTTCTGATTGTCCTGGTGTGGATTCTGTGGTTGACAGGTTGCAGCAGATTTGGGCTCATGTGGTGGACAATTTGGTGTTGTCTCAGGAGGAGGCTCAGCGTTTTGCTAACCGTCGTCGGTGTGTTGGTTCCCGGCTTCGGGTTGGGGATTTGGTCTGGTTGTCTTCCCGTCATGTTCCTATGAAGGTTTCTTCTCCTAAGTTTAAGCCTCGGTTTATTGGTCCTTAAAGGATTTCTGAGATTATCAATCCGGTGTCTTTTCGTTTGGCCCTTCCGGCCTCTTTTGCCATCCATAATGTTTTCCATAGATCTTTATTGCGGAAATATGTGGTGCCCGTTGTTCCCTCTGTTGATCCTCCTGCTCCTGTGTTGGTTGATGGGGAGTTGGAGTATGTGGTTGAGAAGATTTTGGATTCTCGCTTTTCGAGGCGGAGGCTTCAGTACCTTGTCAAATGGAAGGGTTATGGCCAGGAGGATAATTCTTAGGTTTTTGCCTCTGATGTCCATGCTGCTGATTTGGTCCGTGCCTTTCATCTGGCTCGTCCTGATCGGCCTGGGGGCTCTGGTGAGGGTTCGGTGACCCCTCTTCAAGGGGGGGTACTGTTGTGAATTCTGCTCTTGGGCTCCCTCCGGTGGTTGTTGGTGGTAGTGCAGTTGTCTTGGGGTTGTAATCCGGGCAGGTGTTTCTGCTGATTGCAGCTCTATTAGGTATTTAGGTGTGCAGGCTCCATGAGTCAGTGCCAGTTGTCTATTGTACTTGGAGGGATTGCATCTCTCTCTGGCTCCTCGTGCCATGCTGCCAATTCAGATAAGATAAGTGTCTGTTTTTTGTCTCTGTGCACACATGCAGTGTGCTTTGCAATTCAGTGCAATTTGTTGTGTTTTTTGTCCAGCTTAGACTTTGTTTGGATTTTTCAGTCATGCTGGATTCTCAGGAGATGCAGATGTACTTTCTATGTCTTTAGTTAGATGTGGAATATTTGTATTATCTGCTGTGGATATTTTTAGGATTTTAATACTGACCACTTAGAATTCTGTTCTATCCTTTTCTATTTAGCTAGAAGTGCCTCTTTTGCTAAATCCTGTTTTTCTGCCTGCGTGTGTCTTTCCTCATACTCACAGTCAATATTTGTGGGGGGCTGCCTATCCTTTGGGGTTCTGCTCTGAGGCAAGATAGAATTCCCATTTCTATCTATAGGGGTATTTAGTTCTCCGGCTGTGTCGAGGTGTCTAGGACGTGTTAGGTACATTCTAGTTGCGGTGTTAGTTTAGGGTTTGCGGTCAGTACAGGTACCACCTACTCCTGAGAAAGTCTTTCATGCGGCTCCAAGGTTACCAGATCATAACACAAGTCCCTGCAACCCGCATTCCGGACCCCAGCGTAGATGGAGCAGACCGGCACCGGAGCGACCACATCTGAAGCAGGTATGAAGAACGACCCTGCCCTGATGACCGACACCACTCCAGCGACTGCTCGTGCCACCGCTACTGACTCCGTTCCAGTGACTGATCTTGCAGAAGCCGCTACCTCTGCTGCAGCAAATGCCCATACTCAAGCTATGCAGACTTCCATCGCTGCGCATGATATAACAATCCACGAAAGACAGACTAGTGGGGTTTATCTGGCATCGGGTGTGACCCTGGATTCTACCCTTCCCAGGCCAATAAGGGTTATGTGCCAGGTAAAGCCCTGGAAGATACTGCAATAAACCTCGAAACCACGACATATAAATAGTTAACTGTTCATTTCTTCTTTGCTGCTTAAACCCGTCTAGGGTTAACTCTTAAAGGGATCCCTTTGTTTACCCGGGATCCCTATTGTTTCAAGTTTGCACAAGTTTTCCTGCTTTTATTCTAAAGAACATTAGAATCATGGACGGTGAATGATTCACAAACTGTCGCTGTAAATAGTTTGCACCTTCTTAAAGGTGCTCTCTACTGGTTTTACAAAGAAGAGCTTTTTGAAGAGACTGTTCCTGATGACAGCATGAAAGTTCTTGTTGTTTTACAAGGTGATAACTGACTTGCAAATTGACTGTTTGCACTACCTCAGAAAGGACTGGGTTTCCTCTTAAAGGGGATGTTAGTTGTTGCACTTCGCTTAAAAGTGATATTGCCTTAAGAAGTTAGATAGTAATAATGTTTTACATAGTAATAGTACGTAGTTAGCAAACTAGTGATAGGAAATGTTTGATAATGTTGAAAGTGAACGTTTACTGATGTACTTTAAATAAAATTGAGGACAAGCGGAAGTTGAAAGCTGAATTTCAATAAAGTGAACCCGTAGGGGTTAGTGAGTCCTCCAGAGAGCCATAGACAGATGGATGATAGACTTTATACTTAGAAAAAGAAAAGCGTTAAATTATTGTTATAGCACTTAGTAGGTAGAATATCTGTACGGGTAATTGGTTCTATAGATAGATCATAATTATTTTCAATTTGCTTTTGCACAATGTAAATATGTTCTTATTTGTAACGTTCAAGTGTCCTCACCTCCCATAAAGGGAAGCACTGTTAAATTATTTCCAAAAATTCCAAAAATTTTGTATGTCTTTTGCTAACATGTATTGTTGTTCTTCTTTTCCCAGTCTCGGAGTACTGGATTTAACGGGGGGAGTGCAGCGCCCCAGAGTCCTGGTTGCTGCAGTAATGTCGCTCTTCCACCAGGGGGAGTGATATTACGTCTGATGGTACTAAAGGAGTTCACCTGACCAGGTATCACAGTCACACACTACACTTCACACTCCAGTCCACCAGGGGGAGCCTTGCTTCTATCTATTAGGGCACTCCTCACACACGGGTAAAACTGGTGGGTTGGATAGCAAGTCAGTGAGAAGCTGCCTGGGTTTGACCCAGAGAGGACCTGTCCGGCAGACAGGGGGAGAAGGAGGAACATCTGAGCTGCAGACAGAGGGTCTCTGTCAGGGGTGGGATCCTGACAGAAGCCAAGCACGAGATAGAACGTTACGGAGCTGCGCCTGCACCTCATGCGGCAGCATCCTAAGAAAGGACACAAAGCGAAGTATATTGTGGAGAGTGAGAAACAAAGTCACAGCACAAGGAGATAATACTGGGAGGAGTTCTGCCCCGAGATCGGCAGCCTCCTTCTGAGGCGCGTAGCCGGTGGCCGGAACACCGAGGGAGTAATTGACTCTACCCATTACTTCAGAGACCAGCAGGACAGTCAATTCCAAGTTGGCTGCCCGACCTTAATACCTAAGAAGACACAGAGGCAAATTGTTTGAGGGGCGTCTCTAGGGTCCCTATAAATAAGCTCCAGGACTACCCTGTCATACGGGTTGTCCTATCCACACCATCTGGGGGACAGAGAGAGAGAACATCAGAAACATCCACAAAAGTTGTGAGGACTATCCCGTGGTGCTCAGCAGGGAGGTACTACAACACACAGGCGCTAGTAGAAAGGCTACTGATTTCCATTTGGATAAAGGAAATCTGGATGTGCCTTCGGACCGGCCGGACTCAGCCTGCCCTGTGAACGGTACTCTGGACTGTGGACCCTGAAGTTTTCAGTAAAAGGAAAAGAGACTGCAACCTTTGTGTCCTCGTTATTCATTGCGCCTTACATCATCCACTATCACCATATACACATCTGGGAAGCCCTGGGGACATACTTCACCTGTGGGAAGGTATACCATCCGGCTGCCATTCCATCACCCCAGGGGATCCCTAAGCAGCGTCGGTCACCCTGACCAAATACCACAGGTGTCGTCACGAACACCGTACAAACTTCACCTTTAATTGGACTCCCCTCAAAGGGCCACGGACCGGGTCGGGCCACCGTGACATCCCCAGAAGAGAGATAGACCCGATGCCGAGTACCCCATTGGCCTTACGCGTGGGGGCGCTCCACTCTGATGGACCTAGAGAAGGTGTTTACAGAATTCCAGGTGGAGTATTTCTGTTGAACTAGAATCCCACTTTGACCAGTCTGGGCATGTGTAAGGGCCCCAGACGTCACTGCCATGTAATAGTGTGCAAGTACTGAGTATTTCACCACGGAACAGACAGACCAACAGTTGAGGCGTTTAATGACAGGAATCAGGTTCTCCTCGCAGGGAGGAAGCAGTGGAATATAACTTGCAAAAATATGGGAGTCAAACAGTGTAACAGAATTAAGCAGGATTTCTTGAGAAAAAAAGAACACTTTTCAGTCTGATGAGGACTTGCTTGAAGGGTCGTCTTCTCCAACGTCGGCACGGAGAAACAGTGGCGCTTGTCGTCCCTCTGTTGTCCGTGGGCTGAGTAGTCTATAGTAGGGTTGAGCGACTTTTACTTTTTCAAGATCGAGTCGGGTTTCGCGAAACCCGACTTTGTCAAAAGTCGGGTCGGGTGAAATCGGCCGATTATTGCGAAAAGTTGGGGATCCGACCGAAACACGAAACCCAATGCAAGTCAATAGAGAATCAAAGTCGGCAGTGAGTGGAGGACAGGAAAACACCAACAGAGCCCATTTTAATGCCAAAAACATCAATTCTTGTTACCTAAGCTTGTCAATCTTAATTTACCTTATAATAATAGTTAGCCCTTGAAAATTTGGGGGTCATTTGGCAACAGTTGTGGGGGGAGTAGGGCTGGCTCAAGTTTTTCGTGGGCCCAGGAAATGCGGACTACGTCACGGCGGTGTAGCAGGGAGAGGTAAGTATTTCAACTTTGCAAGTGCTGTGATCCTGAGCAAGCAGGGGGGCACACTCGTTCGCATTGCCACTGGCACAGGGCCCCTCAAAGTACGGCGTTGTGATTGACGGCAGGGGCGCCTCCCACCGGCAGAGACACTTTTGTGTACTATGAGGGGCCCTGTGCCAGTGATGTCGCCAACGAGTATGCCCCCCCACCTGTTGAAGGAACCTGCACTTTCATCTGCGCCTTCCTCTTTGTCCCCGTGTAAGGTGGTATAGTAAGCGGGAAGGGGAACCAGACTTTCTGCAGGGTCAGATACTGGCTATGTAGAGTGCAATGGGAATGTAGTGGTCTGGGTCAATGTACCAGCAGACTCATCTAGCAGTGGCTGGGCAATGGGCAGGATGAGGAGGAAACACAGATATAGACCCAAAGAATAAAGTAGGCTAAATGCAGTTCAAAATTGGTAACAGGAGTAAACAGGCAGCACTGCTTTGTTCAGTGGAGGAGAACAGCATGGGGCGGCAGACACCGTTAGTAGGCCCAACCAAACCAGTAGGCCAAAGGCAGTTTTAAAATTCCTATAGACCAAAAGCCTGAAGATTGAAGCTCAGGAAAAAAACACAGGAGAATACCAAGGAGCGACAGACACCATAGTAGGCCCAACCAAACTAGTAGGCCAAATGCACATTAATATGTGATATCGGCTGCAAATTGAGGCTCTGCTTTCTGCAGTGAAGGACAGCTGTATTGAGTGGCACAGACAGACACAGGTAGTAGGCCTAAATTATAAAAGTTGGCTCAATGCAGTTTAAAATTGGTTACAGGGGTACAAAGGCGGCAGAGCATTGTTAAGCGGAGTACGATTGTCAGGACTGGAGTGGCCCAGACAGACTTAGTAGGCCTAAAACAAAAAAGTAGGCGCAATGCAGTTAAAAATGGGTAACAGGGGTACACAGGCAGCATTGTTTTGGTCAGCGGAGGACAATTAGTAGGAGTGGCGCAGACAGACTTACTAGGCCTAAAATAAAAAAGTTGGCTCAATGCAGTTCAAAATGGGTAACGGGTACACAGGCAGCATTGTTTTGGTCAGCGGAGGACGATTAGAAGGAGTGGCGCAGACAGACTTACTAGGCCTAAAATAAAAAAGTTGGCTCAATGCAGTTCAAAATGGGTAACGGTACACAGGCAGCATTGTTTTGTTAGGCGGAGGACGATTGCTTGGAGTGGCGCAGACAGACTTACTAGGCCTAAAATAAAAAAGTTGGCTCAATGCAGTTCAAAATGCTTTGTGAAAAAAGAAAAAAAAAAAAAGCATGAACCGCACATCCCAAAATCATACGTTGATCTAAAGCCGCTAGGCAAAAATTTATATACTGAACATGAGGTTTTCAGTTTAACATTCTGATCAGACTGTATGAAGCCCACTGCCACTTCACGGCAAACCTCGTAGTGGGTCCTAACGCCCTAACGGAGCGGAGCCGTGCGGCGACCACCGCCGCAGCAGCCATGCATCAGCAGGGCGGACGGCCTGTTGCCCCACAGCACCCATGCTGCGAGACTGAGCCCCCATGACTCCAGACCGCGCCGCCCCACCAGCACAAAGCCACAGCAACAATGGCCGCCACACAGCACCAGCACCAAAATGAAAGGAGCATTAAACTCACCTTCCTCCAGCTCTTCAGTGAGAGCCAAGATGGGCTAGACCCCTTACTTTGCAGTCTCCTGCTAATTAAAATCACCTGTGCCAAATGGGAGGAGTGCTGGTATAAGAAAGAGACAAGAACATGCTTTGTGAAAAAAGAAAAAAAAGAGCATGAACCGCACATCCCAAAATCATACGTTGATCTAAAGCCGCTAGGCAAAAATGTATATACTGAACATGAGGTTTTCAGTTTAACATTCTGATCAGACTGTATGAAGCCCACTGCCACTTCACGGCAAACCTCGTAGTGGGTCCTAACGCCCTAACGGAGCAGAGCCGTGCGGTGACCACCGCCGCAGCAGCCATGCATCAGCAGGGCGGACGGCCTGTTGCCCCACAGCACCCATGCTGCGAGACTGAGCCCCTATGACTCCAGACCGCGCCGCCCCACCAGCACAAAGCCACAGCAACAATGGCCGCCACACAGCACCAGCACCAAAATGAAAGGAGCATTAAACTCACCTTCCTCCAGCTCTTCAGTGAGAGCCAAGATGGGATAGACCCCTTACTTTGCAGTCTCCTGCTAATTAAAATCACCTGTGCCAAATGGGAGGAGTGCTGGTCCAAGAAAGAGACAAGAACATGCTTTGTGAAAAAAGAAAAAAAAGAGCATGAACCGCACATCCCAAAATCATACGTTGATCTAAAGCCGCTAGGCAAAAATTTATATACTGAACATGAGGTTTTCAGTTTAACATTCTGATCAGACTGTATGAAGTCCACTGCCACTTCACGGTAAACCTCGTAGTGGGTCCTAACGCCCTAACAGAGCGGAGCCGTGCGGCGACCACCGCCGCAGCAGCCATGCATAAGCAGGGCGGACGGCCTGTTGCCCCACAGCACCCATGCTGCGAGACTGAGCCCCCATGACTCCAGACCGCGCCGCCCCACCAGCACAAAGCCACAGCAACAATGGCCGCCACACAGCACCAGCACCAAAATGAAAGGAGCATTAAACTCACCTTCCTTCAGCTCTGCAGTGAGAGCCAAGATGGGCTGGACCCCTTACTTTGCAGTCTCCTGCTAATTAAAATCACCTGTGCCAAATGGGAGGAGTGCTGGTCCAAGAAAGAGACAAGAACATGCTTTGTGAAAAAAGAAAAAAAAAGAGCATGAACCGCACATCCCAAAATCATACGTTGATCTAAAGCCGCTAGGCAAAAATTTATATACTGAACATGAGGTTTTCAGTTTAACATTCTGATCAGACTGTATGAAGCCCACTGCCACTTCACGGCAAACCTCGTAGTGGGTCCTAACGCCCTAACGGAGCGGAGCCGTGCGGCGACCACCGCCGCAGCAGCCATGCATCAGCAGGGCAGACGGCCTGTTGCCCCACAGCACCCATGCTGCGAGACTGAGCCCCCATGACTCCAGACCGCGCCGCCCCACCAGCACAAAGCCACAGCAACAATGGCCGCCACACAGCACCAGCACCAAAATGAAAGGAGCATTAAACTCACCTTCCTCCAGCTCTTCAGTGAGAGCCAAGATGGGCTAGACCCCTTACTTTGCAGTCTCCTGCTAATTAAAATTACCTGTGCCAAATGGGAGGAGTGCTGGTCCAAGAAAGAGACAAGAACATGCTTTGTGAAAAAAGAAAAAAAAAGAGCATGAACTGTTGTGAAATTGGATTTTGGGCTCCCCCGGTGGCCACTGGTGGAATTGAACTGGTGTGCATCATCCCCTCTGTTCACCTGTTTCCATCAGGATGTGGGAGTCGCTATTTAACCTTGCTCCTCTGTCACTTCCATGCCGGTCAACATTGTAATCAGAAGCCTTTCTGTGCATGTTCCTGCTGCTAGACAACTCCCAGCTAAGTTGGACTTTTGTCCTCGTTTGTTTTTGCATTTTGTTCCAGTTCACTGCTGTAGTTTCGTTTCTGTGTCTGGAAAGCTCTTGTGATCTGAAATTGCCACTCTGATGTTATGAGTTAATACTAGAGTCTTAAAGTAATTTCAGGATGGTATTTTGATAGGGTTTTCAGCTGACCATGAAAGTGCCCTTTCTGTCTTCCTGCTATCTAGTAAGCGGACCTCAATTTTGCTAAACCTATTTTCATACTACGTTTGTCATTTCATCTAAAATCACCGCCAATATATGTGGGGGCCTCTGTCTGCCTATCGGGGAAACTTCTCTAGAGGTGAGCCAGGACTATATTTTCCTCTGCCAGGATTAGTTAGTCCTCCGGCCGGCGCTGGGCGTCTAGGGATAAAAAACGTAGGCAACGCTACCCGGCTACTGTTAGTTGTGCGGCAGGTTTAGTTCATGGTCAGTTTAGTTTCCATCCTTCCAAGAGCTAGTACTTATGTTTGCTGGGCTATGTTCTCTTGCCATTGAGAACCATAACAGTTTGACCGGCCCCAAAAAAGGGTTAAATTAATTGACAGAGAAAGGAGAGAAAAGAGAAGTCTGCTGAAGATTTTTTTTTTTTTTTCCCCTTCCCTTCAGTTCTGAGTGTGCTTGTAATTGAATCTCTTGCAAGTCTGCCTATATTGCAGCCTTTCTCTCTCTCTCTCTCCTTCTAATCCTGGAATGGCTCTGTGTTCACCTGTTTAAAATGGATATTCAGAGTTTAGCTGCAGGTTTGAATAATCTCACCACGAAAGTTCAAAATTTACAAGATTTTGTTGTTCATGTTCCTATATCTGAACCTAGAATTCCTTTGCCTGAATTTTTCTCGGGGAATAGATCTTGCTTTCAAAATTTCAAAAATAATTGCAAGTTGTTTTTGTCCCTGAAATCTCGCTCTGCTGGAGATCCTGCTCAGCAGGTCAGGATTGTGATTTCCTTGCTCCGGGGCGACCCTCAGGATTGGGCTTTTGCATTGGCTCCAGGGGATCCTGCGTTGCTCAATGTGGATGCGTTTTTTCTGGCCTTGGGGTTGCTTTATGAGGAACCTCAGTTAGAGCTTCAGGAGGAAAAGGCCTTGATGTCCCTATCTCAGGGGCAAGACGAAGCTGAAATATACTGCCAGAAATTCCGTAAATGGGCTGTGCTTACTCAGTGGAATGAGTGCGCCCTGGCGGCGAATTTCAGAGAGGGTCTCTCTGATGCCATTAAGGATGTTATGGTGGGGTTCCCTGTGCCTGCGGGTCTGAATGAGTCCATGACAATGGCTATCCAGATCGATAGGCGTCTGTGGGAGCGCAAACCTGTGCACCATTTGGCGGTGTCTACTGAGAAGACGCCAGAGAATATGCAATGTGATAGAATTCTGTCCAGAAGTGAACGGCAGAATTTAAGACGAAAAAATGGGTTGTGCTTCTATTGCGGTGATTCAACTCATGTTATATCAGCATGCTCTAAGCGTACTAAGAAGCTTGATAAGTCTGTTTCAATTGGCACTTTACAGTCTAAGTTTATTCTATCTGTGACCCTGATTTGTTCTTTATCATCTATTACCGCGGATGCCTATGTCGACTCTGGCGCCGCTTTGAGTCTTATGGATTGGTCCTTTGCCAAACGCTGTGGGTATGATTTGGAGCCTCTTGAAACTCCTATACCCCTGAAGGGGATTGACTCCACCCCATTGGCTAGTAATAAACCACAATACTGGACACAAGTAACTATGCGGATTAATCCGGATCATCAGGAGATTATTCGCTTTCTTGTGCTGTATAACCTACATGATGTGTTGGTGCTTGGATTGCCATGGCTGCAATCTCATAACCCAGTCCTTGACTGGAAAGCTATGTCTGTGTTAAGCTGGGGATGTAAGGGGAAGCATGGGGACGTACCTGTGGTTTCCATTTCATCATCTATTCCCTCTGAGATTCCTGAATTCTTGACTGAATATCGTGACGTTTTTGAAGAACCTAAGCTTGGTTCATTACCTCCGCACCGGGAGTGCGATTGTGCCATAGATTTGATTCCGGGTAGTAAATACCCTAAGGGTCGTTTATTTAATCTGTCTGTGCCTGAACATGCTGCTATGCGAGAATATATAAAGGAGTCCTTGGAAAAGGGACATATTCGTCCTTCGTCATCTCCCTTAGGAGCCGGTTTTTTCTTTGTGGCTAAGAAAGATGGCTCTTTGAGACCGTGTATTGATTATCGGCTTTTGAATAAAATCACGGTTAAATATCAATATCCGTTGCCACTGCTGACTGATTTGTTTGCTCGCATAAAGGGGGCCAAGTGGTTCTCTAAGATAGATCTCCGTGGGGCGTATAATTTGGTGCGAATTAAGCAGGGGGATGAGTGGAAGACCGCATTTAATACGCCCGAGGGCCACTTTGAGTATTTGGTGATGCCTTTTGGTCTTTCAAATGCCCCTTCAGTCTTTCAGTCCTTTATGCATGACATTTTCCGTGATTATTTGGATAAATTTATGATTGTGTATCTGGATGATATTTTGATTTTTTCGGATGACTGGGACTCTCATGTCCAGCAGGTCAGGAGGGTTTTTCAGGTTTTGCGGTCTAATTCCTTGTGTGTGAAGGGTTCTAAGTGCGTTTTTGGGGTTCAAAAGATTTCCTTTTTGGGATATATTTTTTCCCCCTCTTCCATCGAGATGGATCCTGTCAAGGTTCAGGCTATTTGTGATTGGACGCAACCCTCTTCTCTTAAGAGTCTTCAGAAATTTTTGGGCTTTGCTAACTTTTATCGTCGATTTATTGCTGGTTTTTCTGATGTTGTTAAACCATTGACTGATTTGACTAAGAAGGGTGCTGATGTTGCTGATTGGTCCCCTGCTGCTGTGGAGGCCTTTCGGGAGCTTAAGCGCCGCTTTTCTTCCGCCCCTGTGTTGCGTCAGCCTGATGTTGCTCTTCCTTTTCAGGTTGAGGTCGACGCTTCTGAAATCGGAGCTGGGGCAGTTTTGTCGCAGAGAAGTTCCGATTGTTCCGTGATGAGACCTTGTGCCTTTTTCTCGCGTAAATTTTCGCCCGCCGAGCGGAATTATGATGTTGGGAATCGGGAGCTTTTGGCCATGAAGTGGGCTTTTGAGGAGTGGCGTCATTGGCTTGAGGGGGCTAGACATCAGGTGGTGGTATTGACTGACCACAAAAATCTAATTTATCTTGAGTCCGCCAGACGCCTGAATCCTAGACAGGCGCGCTGGTCGTTGTTTTTCTCTCGGTTTAATTTTGTGGTGTCCTACCTGCCGGGTTCTAAGAATGTTAAGGCGGATGCCCTTTCTAGGAGTTTTGACCCTGACTCCCCTGGTAACTCTGAACCTACAGGTATCCTTAAGGATGGAGTGATATTGTCTGCCGTTTCTCCAGACCTGCGGCGGGCCTTGCAGGAGTTTCAGGCGGATAGACCTGATCGTTGCCCACCTGGTAGACTGTTTGTTCCTGATGATTGGACCAGTAAAGTCATTTCTGAGGTTCATTCTTCTGCGTTGACAGGTCATCCTGGAATCTTTGGTACCAGGGATTTGGTGGCAAGGTCCTTCTGGTGGCCTTCCCTGTCTCGAGATGTGCGAGGCTTTGTGCAGTCTTGTGACGTTTGTGCTCGGGCCAAGCCTTGTTGTTCTCGGGCTAGTGGATTGTTGTTGCCCTTGCCTATCCCGAAGAGGCCCTGGACGCACATCTCAATGGATTTTATTTCGGATCTTCCTGTTTCTCAGAAGATGTCTGTCATCTGGGTGGTGTGTGACCGTTTCTCTAAGATGGTCCATTTGGTTCCCCTGCCTAAGTTGCCTTCTTCTTCCGAGTTGGTTCCTCTGTTTTTTCAAAATGTGGTCCGTTTGCATGGTATTCCGGGGAATATCGTTTCTGACAGAGGAACCCAATTCGTGTCTAGATTTTGGCGAGCATTCTGTGCTAGGATGGGCATAGATTTGTCTTTCTCGTCTGCTTTCCATCCTCAGACTAATGGCCAGACCGAGCGGACGAATCAGACCTTGGAGACATATTTGCGGTGTTTTGTGTTTGCAGATCAGGATGATTGGGTTGCTTTTTTGCCTTTAGCGGAGTTTGCCCTCAATAATCGGGCCAGCTCTGCCACCTTGGTGTCTCCTTTTTTCTGTAATTCGGGGTTTCATCCTCGATTTTCTTCTGGTCAGGTGGAATCTTCGGATTGTCCTGGAGTGGATGCTGTGGTGGAGAGGTTGCATCAGATTTGGGGGCAGGTAGTGGACAATTTGAAGTTGTCCCAGGAGAAGACTCAGCTTTTTGCCAACCGCCGGCGTCGGGTTGGTCCTCGGCTTTGTGTTGGGGACTTGGTGTGGTTGTCTTCTCGTTTTGTCCCTATGAGGGTTTCTTCTCCTAAGTTTAAGCCTCGGTTCATCGGCCCGTACAAGATATTGGAGATTCTTAACCCTGTGTCCTTCCGTTTGGACCTCCCTGCATCTTTTTCTATTCATAATGTTTTTCATCGGTCATTGTTGCGCAGGTATGAGGTACCGGTTGTGCCTTCCGTTGAGCCTCCTGCTCCGGTGTTGGTTGAGGGCGAGTTGGAGTACGTTGTGGAAAAAATCTTGGGCTCCCGTGTTTCCAGACGGAAACTCCAGTATCTGGTCAAATGGAAGGGATACGGTCAGGAGGATAATTCTTGGGTGACTGCCTCTGATGTTCATGCCTCCGATCTGGTCCGTGCCTTTCATAGGGCTCATCCTGATCGCCCTGGTGGTTCTGGTGAGGGTTCGGTGCCCCCTCCTTGAGGGGGGGGTACTGTTGTGAAATTGGATTTTGGGCTCCCCCGGTGGCCACTGGTGGAATTGAACTGGTGTGCATCATCCCCTCTGTTCACCTGTTTCCATCAGGATGTGGGAGTCGCTATTTAACCTTGCTCCTCTGTCACTTCCATGCCGGTCAACATTGTAATCAGAAGCCTTTCTGTGCATGTTCCTGCTGCTAGACAACTCCCAGCTAAGTTGGACTTTTGTCCTCGTTTGTTTTTGCATTTTGTTTCAGTTCACTGCTGTAGTTTCGTTTCTGTGTCTGGAAAGTTCTTGTGATCTGAAATTGCCACTCTGATGTTATGAGTTAATATTAGAGTCTTAAAGTAATTTCAGGATGGTATTTTGATAGGATTTTCAGCTGACCATGAAAGTGCCCTTTCTGTCTTCCTGCTATCTAGTAAGCGGACCTCAATTTTGCTAAACCTATTTTCATACTACGTTTGTCATTTCATCTAAAATCACCGCCAATATATGTGGGGGCCTCTGTCTGCCTATCGGGGAAACTTCTCTAGAGGTGAGCCAGGACTATATTTTCCTCTGCCAGGATTAGTTAGTCCTCCGGCCGGCGCTGGGCGTCTAGGGATAAAAAACGTAGGCAACGCTACCCGGCTACTGTTAGTTGTGCGGCAGGTTTAGTTCATGGTCAGTTTAGTTTCCATCCTTCCAAGAGCTAGTACTTATGTTTGCTGGGCTATGTTCTCTTGCCATTGAGAACCATAACAATGAACCGCACATCCCAAAATCATACGTTGATCTAAAGCCGCTAGGCAAAAATTTATATACTGAACATGAGGTTTTCAGTTTAACATTCTGATCAGACTGTATGAAGCCCACTGCCACTTCACGGCAAACCTCGTAGTGGGTCCTAACGCCCTAACGGAGCGGAGCCGTGCGGCGACCACCGCCGCAGCAGCCATGCATCAGCAGGGTGGACGGCCTGTTGCCCCACAGCACCCATGCTGCGAGACTGAGCCCCCATGACTCCAGACCGCGACGCCCCACCAGCACAAAGCCACAGCAACAATGGCCGCCACACAGCACCAGCACCAAAATGAAATGAGCATTAAACTCACCTTCCTCCAGCTCTTCAGTGAGAGCCAAGATGGGCTAGACCCCTTACTTTGCAGTCTCCTGCTAATTAAAATCACCTGTGCCAAATGGGAGGAGTGCTGGTCCAAGAAAGAGACAAGAACATGCTTTGTGAAAAAAGAAAAAAAAGAGCATGAACCGCACATCCCAAAATCATACGTTGATCTAAAGCCGCTAGGCAAAAATTTATATACTGAACATGAGGTTTTCAGTTTAACATTCTGATCAGACTGTATGAAGCCCACTGCCACTTCACGGCAAACCTCGTAGTGGGTCCTAACGCCCTAACGGAGCGGAGCCGTGCGGCGACCACCGCCGCAGCAGCCATGCATCAGCAGGGCGGACGGCCTGTTGCCCCACAGCACCCATGCTGCGAGACTGAGCCCCCATGACTCCAGACCGCGCCGCCCCACCAGCACAAAGCCACAGCAACAATGGCCGCCACATGTTCTTGTCTCTTTCTTGGACCAGCACTCCTCCCATTTGGCACAGGTGACTTTAATTAGCAGGAGACTGCAAAGTAAGGGGTCTAGCCCATCTTGGCTCTCACTGAAGAGCTGGAGGAAGGTGAGTTTAAATGCTCCTTTCATTTTGGTGCTGGTGCTGTGTGGCGGCCATTGTTGATGTGGCTTTGTGCTGGTGGGGGGGCGCGGTCTGGAGTCATGGGGGCTCAGTCTCGCAGCATGGGTGCTGTGGGACAACAGGCCGTCCGCCCTGCTGGTGCATGGCCGCTGCGGCGTTGGTCGCCGCACGGCTCCGCTCCGTTAGGGCGTTAGGATCCACTACGAGGTTTGCCGTGAAGTGGCAGTGGGCTTCATACAGTCTGATCAGAATGTTAAACTGGAAACCTCATGTTCAGTATATAAATTTTTGCCTAGCGGCTTTAGATCAACGTATGATTTTGGGATGTGCGGTTCATGCTCCTTTTTTTTTTTTTCTTTTTACACAAAGCATTTTCTTGTCTCTTTCTTGGACCAGCACTCCTCCCATTTGGCACAGGTGATTTTAATTAGCAGGAGACTGCAAAGTAAGGGGTCCAGCCCATCTTGGCTCTCACTGAAGAGCTGGAGGAAGGTGAGTTTAAATGCTCCTTTCATTTTGGTGCTGGTGCTGTGTGGCGCCCATTGTTGCTGTGGCTTTGTGCTGGTGGGGGGGCGCGGTCTGGAGTCATGGGGGCTCAGTCTCGCAGCATGGGTGCTGTGGGACAACAGGCCGTCCGCCCTGCTGGTGCATGGCCACTGCGGCGTTGGTTGCCGCACGGCTCCGCTCCGTTAGGGCGTTAGGACCCACTACGAGGTTTACCGTGAAGTGGCAGTGGGCTTCATACAGTCTGATCAGAATGTTAAACTGAAAACCTCATGTTCAGTATATAAATTTTTGCCTAGCGGCTTTAGATCAACGTATGATTTTGGGATGTGCGGTTCATGCTCCTTTTTGTTTCTTTTTACACAAAGCATGTTCTTGTCTCTTTCTTGGACCAGCACTCCTCCCATTTGGCACAGGTGATTTTAATTAGCAGGAGACTGCAAAGTAAGGGGTCTAGCCCATCTTGGCTCTCACTGAGGAGCTGGAGGAAGGTGAGTTTAAATGCTCCTTTTATTTTGGTGCTGGTGCTGTGTGGCGGCCATTGTTGCTGTGGCTTTGTGCTGGTGGGGCGGCGCGGTCTGGAGTCATGGAGGCTCCCACACTAGGATCGGTTCGGGTTTCATAAAACCCGACTTTGCCTAAAAGTCGGCGATTTATGAAAATGACCGATCCGTTTCGCTCATTGCTAGTCTATAGGAGACCGCTGCCTGGGGTTTCGGGAATTAATGTGATATGCACAGGCTCTGAGCCTTTAGCTTTTACAGCACAGCCTATCCTGGGAAAACTATCATTAAGTGTCAGTCTATTATTAAGTTTCTCACTAGGAATCAAGGGCTCTGCACTGATACCGTGGGTACCAGGGGTCACAGTCTCTGTACTGATACCGTGGGAACCAGGGGGTCACAGTCTCTGCACGGGTCTCAAAGCGCCCCTCTCCAGTCACAGCAGAGTCCGCTTTCATGTACTCACAAGATGCAGTCTTTCTGGGCAATCTCCCTGTATTTGTCCTCTGACCGGGAGCTCTCTCTCTCTCTCTCTCGGTGCACAGCTGCGCCCTGCTCTGACCACTGCTCATGCTGCTCACACTGCCCTCTTCCTTGCGCGCGCGCGCGCGCCTTTTCCGCTCTCTGCCAGGCTTCCTTCCTATCCCAGTCTCTAAGTCTGCCCCCTGTGGAACCTGCAGCACAGCTCAATGGTTCCAGGCACAGAGCCGAGAAGGTAACCGCCCCCGGACTCTTCTTGTGCTTTACTTCCTTACAGCCATACAGGAGGACTGGGGTGATTATGGCATCGAAGATTTTTAGCCAGACCCTCACTGGTGGCTTCAGATGGTAGATTTTCCTTCGGATGGCATAGAAGGTTTTGCAGGCCTTGTCCTTCAGGGTCTCTATGGCTTGTTTGAAGCTCCCTAACTGGTGAATTTCCAGGCCCAGGTAGGTATACAGTATTTGTCAGTTTCTGTAAAAGCGCAGTTGTTTAGCATGAATGGAAGGTGCTGGTTTGGTCTTGGTTTTCTCTTCTGGAACACCATGATGTTGGTTTTTTTTGCATTGATCGGTAGTGCCCATGTGGAGCTGAATTTCTCCAATATTTTCAGATTTTCTTTTCATATATCTATATGTACACTACCATTCCAAAGTTTAGGGTCACCCAATTTTGTGTTTTCCATGAAAACTCATACTTTTATTAATCAAATGATTTGCCAAATGAATTAAAAATCTAGTCCAGCCATTGACAAGGTTCGAAAAAAAGACTTTTATTTGAAATAATAATTTTCTCCTTCAAACTTTATTTTCGTCAAAGAATGCTCCCTTTGCAGGAATTATAGCACTGCAGACCTTTGGCATACTAGCAGTTAATTTGCTGAGGTAATCAGGAGAAATTTCACCCCATGCTTCCAAAAGCCCCTCCCAGAAGTCGGTTTGGCTTGATGGGCACGTTTTGCTGTATGTTGTTTCCCAGTATCGCCTTGGTTACCTGTCTGCCACAGTACTACATTAATACGTTGCTTTGGAGGCTTTCTTACTTCATTTTATTTACTCTAGGGATATTGTCAAGGGTAGTACAATAAATATAATCGATCCCCTTGCATTAATACCATGGCAACGATTACAATCACACACCAAGCCGAGCACATCCACCTCACTACACGGATGCTGAGTTACCACTGCACGCACTGCGCATGCGCCGCTAGCTCAGCCCTACTGCGCATTTGCTTACTGCTGCTGCCCACACTACGTACTGCGCATGCGCCCCTAATTCGGCCCCACCGCGCAAGCGCAGGCTATTGCTGGTACTACACACAGCGCAAGCGCCGGCGTCCACCACATCCGGTCACAGCACTGGCTAGAGTATTTATATGGCGGCTCCGCGCCTTGAAACTCCTCAGCCTCCTCTGCCTAGACACAGTTTGTGTCGGCTTCCCCCACTTTGCCACCAACGCTAGTGTCTATGACCAGGATTGCGGCCCCGCTGCACTACCAATGGATGTAAGCTAACCAACCATGACAGATAAGTCCTTTTCATCTTTGCACCCAGTTATTCTTAGCAGTGTATTTACAGACCACAAGTCTTCCGGGCAGGTGTGCACATACGGCGCCAACACCACTGTGTATTTTGTGATATACTTCAGCCCTGCGAGCTCAACGCCACACGGGTAAGTATTGTGTATTCTATATCCTGTGGGATTGATGTTACCCATAGTATCCAATGGGAACTGTTCTAGCTTTTGTTCATTTGTATATTTGTGTTGCAGTGACCCCTCTTTTTGGGTAAATGGTACATATACACCATCTGGGATATCCTCTATTCGGATTACTGGCCATATACTCCTACACAGGGTAAATATCTATCTGTATGTCTTTATCCCTTTACGCCATGTATCAATGGGAATAACTGCAGAGACGTTTTACTGTAACGCACTAAGGACTAAGAGGTTGCCCAATGTCTAGGGGTTATTCATATACACTTATAGAGTGTCTTTAAGCTATCTCTCATCTTTTTCTATTACCTTAAACAGGTTATGCTTTGGGCCAGCCTCCCTTTTGATTACCCTTAAGGCTTCTTTCACACTTCAGTTGTTTGGCGTCAGTTAGCTCCGACATCGTGACGGATCAACGGATCCTTCAAAATTGTTTAGAAAACGGTTCTAACGGATCCGTTTTTTTGACGGATCAGTTACACTGATACATCAAAAAAAGGATCCGTTAGAACCGTTGCGACCGTTTTTCCATCCGTTGTAACCGTTTTTTGACGGATCCATTTTTTAAAAAAGGAGGATCTCAATGTGATTGGCTACTGGAAACTACTGGTAAACTATATATACAGTGTATTTACACCACATCTTTGAAAGGTTGTAGAGAAAGTGGCAAAGATGGAAGGAGTGCTGGCGAATATTGTGAAGATATGTGCGGATTTCACTTTTGAGGCAAATCGGTTGGCAGTCATCGTTCGAGACAAGGAGGAAGAAAGACTGCGCATCCTGCGGCAGCGGCGGAAGAGAAGGCTGTGGATCCATCCTATCACAGCCCAACGCATGACCCGTGGCGTTTATTCCACACTGTACATTGAATTGAGGGAAAATCCTCAAAAATTCTTCAGCTATGTGCGAATGAAAGCGGAAAATTTTGAAATTTTGTTGGGCCATGTGGAAGAATCAATACGCAGACGAGACACCCAGATGCGCTTCTCCATATCACCAGCGGAGCGTCTGATGGTGACTATTCGGTAAGTTATTCTTTTTTTTAATGATTCTCATTCATCAGACTTATAACTGTAATGTTGTTTTTTGAAGTTTTTATTAATTATTGTCTTTTCCTTTTGTTAACAGATTCCTTGCAACTGGAGAATCGTTTTCATCCCTACATTTCCAGTACAGGCTTGGGATATCCACAATCTCAGGGATCATCGGAGAGACCTGCCGGGCATTGTAGGATTGCTTACAAGCGGAATACATTCCAGAGCCATCACAGGAGAGGTGGCTGGAGATTGCCCACAATTTTGAACAAATATGCCAGTTCCCAAATTGTGTCGGAGCAGTTGATGGGAAGCATATAGGGATTGTCAAACCTTATGGATCTGGATCAGAATTTTACAACTACAAAAAGTACTTCTCAATTGTATTGATGGCCATAGCCGACACACACTGCAAATTTATCGCTGTGGATATCGGTGCGTATGGACGCGCAAATGACTCCCAGATTTTTAAAACTTCATCAACGGGGCGTCGTTTGTATGGAGAGACATTTGACTTTCCACCGCCTAGACCTCTCCCTGGAACCACCGGTCCACCATTACCATTTGTGTGCGTTGGAGATGATGCCTTCCAGCTTTCCCCACACTTGCTTAAACCCTATGGAAGTAGTGGACTGACCCAGAGGAAGAAAATTTTTAATTATCGCTTAACCAGAGCACAAAGAGTTGTGGAATGTGCCTTTGGCATATTACCGTAACTGCTAAATGGAGAATCCTACTAACTGCAATTAAACTGCAGACTGACACTGTTGATGTGGTACTTCACAATTTTGTATTATCCAAAGAACATGTTTCCCTGGAGGATAATGTGTCAGAAACCACCTTGCGGGATTACCACAAGTTTTCGCAGACCAGTAGCAGTGTCCAGAATGCGGGACAATTTTGCAGACTACTTCATGTCTCCTCAAGGATCAGTTGACTGGCAGTACGAAATGGTGTAAAAAATTTTTTTTTCACACTTGTAAATATACCATGTTTTTTGTTTTGTTACAAAACCTTTGGACTTTAACCTCGCAGTATTGTATGTTTTGAACCGGTACCCCTTTACACATTTTCTACTGTTACTTTTACCATAACCTTGGTGGTTTTTATACAGTTTTTTTTTTTTTAAAAAGGAAAGACAATAAAATTGTTTTTAAACCAAAAAAAGTTTTATTTATTTACAAGTTTACAGGTTCTCATAATTTGGGGTGGAGATAGTAGCGGAGGGGCTGACAGGGTGGACCACGTCGATAGTGGGGGACAGGACATCACGGGGAGGAACAGAAGTGGAATGGGTGGTGAAAACATGAGGTTGGGCAGGGAGTTGAGGTACAGATGTGGTCTGTGGGAGGTATGGTGAAGGTGTTGGTGGGATTGGGAATGGTGAAGTTAAAGGGGAAGAATGAAAAGGGGAAGGTAGGTACTGGGAAATACTGAGGGGGGAAGGAAGGAATGGCGAAGGAGTAGAAGGAGGATGGATGGGAGGAGGATGGATGGGCGGAGGATGGACAGGAGGAGGATGGACGGGAGGATAGACGGCGGCTTGAGAGGGGAAAGGTGTTGAAACATGAAGGGTAGGTGGAGGGGCTTGGGACATCGCCTGCGCTAGAGCAGTGTGGCAGCCTTGCATCACATGCATCTGCAGGTCAGGAGTTAGATTTTCCATGTGCCTGAGGACCGACTGAAAAAAACTGTGTCTTGGTGACTGGTTTGCATCTGAATGCATCCTATCCAGATGACTGCTGAGTTCAAGTATGCTTTTGTTAAGCATATTGTACCCATCAGATGTTTGCTCACCCAAAAGCTTGATGGCATTCTGGAAGGCTGCATTCAGATGCAAAAACTCAGGCGCATAGCTCCTTTCCTGACCTCTCTGGCGCTGCCGTCCTGACCCCAAAGGTGGTCTACATGTTGCGGCAGTGTCAGAGGGGTGGGATAAAGGGAACTCTAACTCATCACCTGCAGCTTCAAGTGACGAAGTCCGCCCTGCTGCTCCAGCGCTGGTGGATGGGGCCGAGGGATCACACAAAAGGGAAGGTACAGATACAGAGGGGTCGACGAGGTCCCCGGTGGTGGACTCCTGAGAGATCGCTCCAGAGGGTTGCAACTCTGATGCAGGCTCCCGAGTGCTGCAGACAGTGCTGTTAAAGAAGAAAAAAAAATAAAAATTTGGTATCTTGATATTACAATTGCCCTTGCTGCCAAAAAAAATTTGAAGGTTACACATTTTAACAGTTTGACTGAAAACACGTGGTGTTGAATATTTACCTTCTGCTCAGCAGCGTCGACCGGAGGAACAACAGGGCTCTGGCATATTTGTACCTGCTCCTGCGTCCTCTAGATCCACTCGGGGCCTGCATCTCCTTGTTAAACTCCCTCTTGAAGCGATCCCTGAGTGACCGCCACCGCACGATAACCCTGTTACCTGGAAAGATAAAGCAAAAATTGGTTACTATACAACACATTAAATCATGCTAACACAAGTTAATGAAGTGTGAATACTTACGCGCTAAATCCTGGGCCCCAGCATCGAGTTCCTCCCAGTTCTCCAGAACAGCACTGCACACTTCCTCCCATAGCCGTCGGGTGATGAACTGGTCAGCATGGCGGCGGTCCGCCATGTTCCACAGCGGCTCCCGATTTTGAACTTCTTGGATGAGGGTGTCAACATCTATCCCCTCCTCTTCCTCAGCCTGTTCGGGAGCACGCTGTGAAGCCTTAACAAAAAAAAAAATTATAAAGGGAAAGATTGTACCACATGAATTTTACAGTTTACTAAACACCAAACCAAAAAGGAACTTACTTTTTGGTGACCGCCGCTATTAGCATTCCGACGACTATGGGAGGTGCTTTGAGGAACTCTAGGTCGAGCCCCGGATTGTGAAGACTAATAAAAATAAATAAATAAATTATGTGCTTGGATGGAGGCATATGTACTGTGTGTGTGCTGTGCTGAATGTTTGTGCTGGGTGTAGTGTGTTTTATGTGAGGATCTGTCTCTGTAAATCTTACACTATGCGCTCCCGCTCCTTGCATTTCTCCACCCTGCCCGTCTCCTTCTGGAAGCCCCTCTGCTTCAGCTTCCTGTGAAAACAGAATAAATACATATAGGGTTCAAAAACATATGTTACCAGAGACGTACCCAAAAAAATTTATGAAGAAAGAAAAAAATCACCTCAGGTGGCTGACGATGTGAGGGGGGGGGGGCTCTTAGAAGAAGACATTATGGTCCTGTTTTCCAGTGTCTGTCTTGGGTCCTTGCTGCGTTTCTCTTGGGTCCCTAAGAATCTGCAAGTATAAAGGGAGTTCTAAGCTACTATACAAAAGGATAGATACAGCTTTCGGGACTTTATACTTACATCTGTTTTCCAAACTTGGGGGGCCTGGCTGCGCCTGTCTTGGGTCCTCGCTGCATTTCTCTTGGGTCCCTAAGAATCTGCAAGTATACAGAGAGTTCTAAGCTACTATACAAAAGGATAGATACAGCTTTCGTGACTTTATACTTACACCTGTTTCCAAACTTGGGGGGCCTGGCTGCCTCTGTCTTGGGTCCTTGCTGCACTTCTCTTGGGTTCCTTGCTTGGTCCTTCTAAGAATCTTCCAATTGAAACACAGTTTTAATTAGAATGATTATGTATTGGTATGCCAACATACATTTTGATTCCCCCCAAAAAATTATTACACCAAAAAAAAAAAAATGTTAACTGTTACCTTCAAACTTGATATGTTTGATGCGCAAGCTGCAAAACCCTCCACCTCCTGTTTCCCCCCCAAATTCCTTGAAAGCAACACCAAAACTACTTCAAACTTGATATGCGCCATGCGCATGTTGGTAAACCTACCCCACCCCCTCCGCCAAACACAGTTTCAACCTTATAAAAAATTTCCCTCATTCAAAGTTAAAATACCAATACCCAAAAATGTTAATTATGGTTACCCTACAGTTACTATTTTCTAAAACCAGATAACATTTTCTATACCAAAGGTTTGCATTCCGCATTTGTATATAGAACCTCAAACACCTTTATTGAATGTAGACCCAGTTTTAAAGTAGAAGCTACACTGCTCTTTATTTTAAATACCAGTACAGTATGTCAATGTATGAAAAATAACAAAAATGCAGGACACACACATCACACTGCATTTATACACACACCACACACATGTCACAGCACAGCCATTCAAAATACCAGCACAGTATGAAAAATAAAAACATGCAAGGCGGGCGGTCGGGCACACACACACATCACACGGCATTTATACACACACACACACACACACACGTCACAGCACAGCTATTCAAAATACCAGCACAGTATGAAAAATAAAAACATGTAAGGCAGGCACACACACACACACGCACACGCACACACACACACACACGCAGAACTCATGCTGGATGGCAGTACTCACATGGCAGTCTCTGGCGGGTCTTGCTGGCTGCTGGCAGGATCTGTCTTGCTGGCTGGTGGCAGAGTCTGTCTTGCTGGCAGGGTCTGTCCTGCTGGCTGCTAGCAGGGTCTATCTTGCTGGCAGGGTCTGTCTTGCTGGCAGGGTCTGTCTTGCTGGCTGGCACTTTGTTCTATCTTGATGGCACATTGAGGAATGAGGCCCACCTGTCCTGTTTATATAGTTTTGGGGTTGTCTGGGCAAAGTATCTACTTTTTGGAGCATGCTCAATTGAAAAAAACGGATTGGGGCGACGGATCCGCCAAATGACGGTTCGCGACGGATCCGTTGCCCATAGGCACCCATTCTATGAAATGGCGGTCGCGATGGATCCGTTGCGAACCGTCAATTAGGCGCAGACAAAAAACGTTACAATGGCCGTCAATGTCTAGACAACGTCCGCCAAATTTCGACGGATCCGTCGCATGGCGGATGGAACGGATGACCATCCGCCACAATCCGTCACTAATGTATGTCTATGGGAAAATAGCGGATCCACCAAAAAAAAATGGCGGATCCGCTATTTGAGGAAGATGGAGGTTTCAGACTGACGCCAAAAGACTGAAGTGTGAAAGAGGCCTAAGCGACATAACATATATACGAACCACTACACAGGGTATGTGCACTTGTTTTATTGTCCTTAATATGTGATATCTAATCTCGCTCAGACAGTCCGATCCAATCCTTTTGAACCAGTCTTGTGCTCAATGTCTATAATGAACATAGGTCTCAACACTACAGTATGTGTCTCCATTGCTTTGGTCGTCTGAGAACCCTGACATATGTTTCTAAGAGTGTATATAGGTTCTTTTTGAAATTGTAAATAGTTTACTTATTGCTTTTTGTTTATTGTATATATTGTATAGATTACTATGGGTTTTTGTTCATTATATGTACATATCTTTTCTGTTACAGCACCTTTGTGATCAAGGCCACTGGGTGGCAGAAACGTTAAAAGGTTGCCTAAATAGAATACCTCATTAAGATTTCATTTTCACCACCGTTTTTTCAATAAAAGTTTCATCTAAGCAACTCTTTTTGAATTGGATGAGTGCAGTGATTTTCTTATTTCAATTGCTTACCATACGGTCAAGCTGCTCCCACAACAGCTCAATGGGGTTGAGATCTGGAGACTGCGCTGGCCACTCTATTACAGATAGAGTACCAGCTGCCTGCTTCTTCCCTAAATAGTTCTTGCAAAATTTGGAGGTGTGCTTTGGGTCATTGTCCTGTTGTAGGATGAAATTGGCTCCAATCAAGCGCTGTCCACAGGGTATGGCATGGCGTTGCAAAATGGAGTGATAGCCTTCCTAATTCAAAATCCCTTTTACCTTGTACAAATCTCCCACTTTACCAGCGCCAAAGCAACCCCAGACCATCACATTACCTCCACCATGCTTGACTGAAAGTGTCAGGCACTCTTGCAGCATCTTTTCAGTTGTTCTGCGTCTCACAAATGTTCTTCTGTGTGATCCAAACACCTCAAACTTGGATACATCTGTCCATAACACTTTTTTCCAATCTTCCTCTGTCCAATGTCTGTGTTCTTTTGCCCATATTAATCTTTTCCTTTTATTAGCCAGTCTCCTCAGATATGGCTTTTCCTTTGCCACTCTGCCCTGAAGGCCAGCATCCCGGAGTCGCCTCTTCACTGTAGACGTTGACACTGGCGTTTTGTGCGTACTATTTAATGAAGCTGTGAACCTGTGAGGCGTCGAATTCTCAAACTACAGACTCTAATGTACTTGTCTTGTTGCTCAATTGTGCAGTGGGGCCTCACACTTCTCTTTCTACTCTGGTTAGAGCCTGTTTGTGCTCTCCTCTGAAGGGAGTAGTACACACCGCTGTAGGAAATCTTCAGTTTCTTAGCAATTTCTCGCATGGAATAGCTTTCATTTCTAAGAACAAGAATAGACTGTCGAGTTTCACACGAAAGTTCTTTTTTTCTGGCCATTTTGAGAGTTTAATGGAACCAACAAATGTAATGCTCCAGATTCTCAACTAGCTCAAAGAAAGGTCATGTTTATAGGTTCTCTAATCAGCCAAACTGTTTTCACCTGTGCTAACATACTTGCACAACGGTTTTCAAGGGTATTCTAACCATCCAT
This sequence comes from Ranitomeya variabilis, assembly GCF_051348905.1. Classification (NCBI taxonomy): domain Eukaryota; kingdom Metazoa; phylum Chordata; class Amphibia; order Anura; family Dendrobatidae; genus Ranitomeya; species Ranitomeya variabilis. Next base: position 543,818,708 of record NC_135236.1, on the reverse strand, counting down.
TAGCCTTCTTACACAGTTAGCAAATACAAAGTACCATACGAACACTGGAGTGATGGTTGTTGGAAATGGGCCTCTATGCACCTATGAAGATATTGCATTACAAACCAGATGTTTGCAGCTAGAATAGTCATTTACCACATTAACAATGTATAGAGTTTATTTCTGAATCATTTAATGTTAGCTTCATTAGGAAAAACTGCTTTTCTTTCAAAAATAAGGACATTTCTAAGTGACCCTAAAGTTTTGGACGGTAGTGTATCTATACACACAGAGGCTGCATACAATATATATATATATATATATATATATCTATCTATATACACAGAGACTGTATACAGTATATATCTATATGTATCTACACACAGACTGTATACGGTATATATCTATATCAGTCCATGAAAAAGATAAAAAAAGTGCACTTACCCGTGTATGTAGAAAGTCACAACTTTATTCGGACAACATTATAATAACAGCAAGGGAGAGTGTAGAAAAAATGCGGACAACGATCGTTTCGTGCCTTAGCACTTCAACGGGTCCAAACACTGAAAGGAAGTAGGGTGGGTCCATATCAGTGCTAGCTGGAAAGCACTGCCCCTCCTCTTACTCCTCCTGTCAGCGTGGTGCACAAATCACCTATATCTTAAATGTGAAAACATTAATAACAAAGACATGTTTAAAACCACAATTTAAAAGCAACGCAACCAATGATTTAAATCTGAAACAGGACATTGCAATAAATTTTACAATTTTTAGAGGAAAACGGCCATGTCGATCCTTTCATATAAACCTAGGGGACCTACAGCGCCTGCGCGCATAATCCATCTCCCTTCTCTCTGGAGTAGTAAGCGCTGCAAGTCTCCACCTTGTTTTGGTAAGGAAACCTGTTCCAACCCCGCAAAACGTAAAGACTGTATATTACCATCATGTTGATTTCTTACATGGTTAATGAACCTCGGAACCCCTTTGCCTGTTCTCACCAAATTAAAATGTTCTCTTATTCTTTTGAACAACGGCCGGATTGTCTTACCTATATAGTAAAAGCCGCATGGGCAGAAAATAGCATATACAATATGAGTAGACCTGCATGAAATGAAATCTCGAACTACATGTTGGATGGGACCAATTTTAACGTAGGTGCCTGTTAGATGGTATTTACAAAAGTTACAATGGCCACATTTAAAATTTCCCTTAGGTGTATTTGATGTGAGCCAATTATCCCGATCTGAGGAAAATCTATTACGCACTATCAGATCCCTAATATTTCTGCTACGCCGGCATGCGAATAAAGGTCCCCTGTCTGTCATTTCTTTTAAGTCAGTGTCTTGACCTAGGATATGCCAGTTTTTACGAATTACTGACCTAATTTGTGAATCCATAGGTCCAAATTCAAAACAAAAAACAAACCTTTTTTCTTTTTTTGTGGACCTGACTCGAGAATTATCATTTATATCTGCACTTACAGCTCTATTTAAAGCCCCATCTAAAATTGCATGAAGTGTGTTTTTTTGATTATGATTGATAGGAATAGGATCCGTAAGGCTTAAAAGTGTCCTGATATCCTCCTGTATATCTTCATTTTCTTTTTCAACTATAAACCCCAAAGGGCCTATTTGACATGGGACTTCTCCAGGCAAGATCTCTACTGGAGTTTGTTTTTGTGTTTTAGTTTTTTTATTTGTGTTCCCTCACAACTCGATTCTGATGTTCTTCTTCGTCCCCCAGATGATATGGCTAGGACGCACCCGTATGACGGGTAGGCTCGGAGCTCTTCCTGGACCCTAGTGTCGCCCTTCTCCTGTTGTTGCCCCCTGTGTCTTCATAGGTGATTTGTGTGAGACAGCCCGCCTATAGCTGACTGTCCTGCCGTAGGTTTGAAGTATTGCTTGGAGCCTAGTACTTCCTCGGCGTTCCGGCCACCGGCTACGCGCCTCAGTAGGATGTTGCCTCGTCTTACAGCACGACTCCTACTGGTATTTCTCCTAGTTGCGTTGATCTCGTTTCTCACTCAGCACAATATACCTCGCTTCTTGTCCTTTCTTAGGGCACCACCGCTATCTAGGGCAGACGCGGTCCCGTAACGTTCTCTCTCTGTTCGCTAGGCCTCCGTCAGGATCCCACCCCTGACAGGGACCCCCCTGAGTCTCTCCCCGCAACACCCTCTGCCACAGGGTGTTGCCTGTTCGATTCCCAGTCAGCTTTCTGTCTAACTTCCTGCCTAACCCCCAGTTTTACCAGATTGTGAGGAGTGGCCTAATACATAGCACCCTTAGCTCCCCCTGGAGGCCAGACTGTGAAGTGTATTGGTGTCTGTGATACCTGGTCAGAAGAACTCCTTCAGTGCCATCAGACGTACCATAGCCCCCCTTAGCGGCGGAGCATCAGTACTGCAACGACTAGGACTCTGGGGCGCTGCACTCCCCCCCGGTTAAATCCAGTACTGCTGGACTGGGAAGAAAACAGCAATACATGTCAGCAAAAAGACATACAATTTTGGAAATGCAATAACAATAAGTAAATTTGAACAGAGCTTCCCTTGATGGGAGGTGAGGACACTTGAACGTTGCAAACATGGTTAAATACTTTAAATAACATACTATAAATAACTTTTCTTACCCAACCGGGTATTCTACTTAGTGCAAGTTTTTGAACAATAATTTAACATGGCCTTTAAGGACGTACACGCTGAATCCACTAAAGACCTTCTTATAAAACATTATAAGGCTAATCAACTTTTTCTTCATTTTCCACCTTTACATCTGCAGGACCGCCTGTCTATCTGCCCCAGGCCTACTGCCTCTCGTTCTGTTACAGGACCGCCCCTTTCTGCCCGGGCCTACTGCCTTTCTACTACTATACACAGTATAGAACTTCTCATCCATCTCTCATTTTAGGACCGCGGAGCCATCTCTGTATGGCTCCTAGGAGGACTCAGTGACTAACCCCGTAAGGGTTTACTTCCTGTCCTCATTCTCTCATCACATTATCAAACATTTCTCACAATCAGTCAAGTAACTACTCATAACTTTTCCGGGAAAGCATTATTACTATTTCTTCTCTTTAAGGCATCATTATACTTTAAGTACTATAGGTGAACATTCCCTTTAAGAGGGGACCAAGTCTCTATGAGGTAGTGCAACTTCTCAAGCTGCAAGTCCGTATGCAGCAAGGACTACTGTACTGTTTCCAGGAACAGTTTCTTCGCAAAGAGTCCTTTCTTTTATAAAACCAGTAGAGGGCACCTTTAAGAAGGTGCAAACTATTTACAAGGAGTTTGTAATCATGCAGTGTTCATGATCCAGCAGTTCTTTCAACAATGATAAAACAGGAAACAAAAACAAAAAGCAGAAGAAGGGATCCCGGGTAAACAAAGGGATCCCTTTAAGAGTTACCCTGATCGGGTTGTAGCAGCAAGAGGACAAACAGTTAATTATTTACAAATGATGAAGCATTCTTGCTTACTCAGTTTCTGGCTGAGCAGGAGGCGGCCTCTGCTCTGCGGCTGATGTGGTGTCAGTGTCAAGGGTTGGTCTCTCGGGTGCAGTCAGGTCACCCGGTGTCTGGATTCGAAGGCTAACCCTGGCTGCAAGCTCGGTAGCCGCAACAAGGCGTACAGTAGCGATAGTAACAAGATCTGTCAAGCCCGGACCGGTCATGATCGGGGCAACAGGTGACACCCCCTCAGGCCCACATCGCTGGACGTTCCGAGCGCACCATCCTTGCGCACTCCGGTGGCGGGTGTAGGTCACCTGATCCCCCCTTTGCAATAGTGGGTCACCATATTGGTCGCAGCAGGGAGTCTTCACGTTATAACTGGTAACGAAGACATCAGTCGGTTGTCCCGGTTCCTGTATGGAGCCCCAACCCCGCTTTAGGTGAAAGGCCAGCACAGTTCCCCGCTTTACCACATCTTTCCTGCCGCACGCAGGCTTCGGGCGTTGTACTTTTGGCGCATTAGTTTGTTCTGTGTCTTTCCGGTTTTTCCAATGTAGGATCAGGCATTGTTTATATTGTTCCCAGGTGAGCACAGCAAGGGTGAGGCCTTCCTCCCGAGCTCCTTCTGGCCCGGTCCAGGGGGTGTCCCACTGGAGGATCACCCCTTCTGGGCTCACATCTATGGGTTCCCCCACCGTGGTCGGTAGTGGAGGTACCAGCTTCCCCATCGTGTCGGGGGTGAGCACCACCAGCCCCGCCGAGAGGAAACAGTTATTGTTGGGGTGAGGAGCGGTCGCGGGAGCGGGATCGGTCAGGGGAGCAGGATCGGTCGGGGGAGCAGAATCGGCTGGGGGAGTAGGGGCGCCTTCCATACCTGTGCCTGATGTGATTCCACCGATGTCGATCCGTTCCGCTGACAAGGACACTGGAATCGGCTGCAGCCCGGACCGCGGCTCCTCCAAGGTGGCCTCTCGATGTGGCTCCGCTCTCCATGGCTCCGCACCTGCTGGCTCCGTGGTCGGGATAGGTAGGCTCGGCTCCGCCGGAGTTCAGATCCTTCCGCTGCAGTGGATGCGAGTCCGCCTCTGGTGGGTGAAGGCAAGCCGGGATCACTTCGCCGTTGCTCGGGCACTTGCTGATCGTCATCGCTGTCCGGCATTCGGCGGCAACGCATGCACCTGGCTCCGCCATTTCTTCAAGGTCGAGTTCCCTCTTCACCTCGTTCCCGCCGTTGCAAATCAGGGGGCGGTTCTCCTCTGCTGCTGGGCAGGTCGTCGTCTCGCAGCAGAAGTCGGAGGGGGCGGTCGCTACTTTTGGCAGTCTCCTCCCATGGCACGCCCTTCTTCTTCCTCTGCGCTCCCTGTGGCGCTGCAATGGCGGCGGCTTTTGGCGGGAACTTTTAGCGGCAAGTGGCAACACACAGCCTTTGCAATAAGTCACAGTCCAGTCACAATAAATCACAGTTCCAAGGCACACATGACCTGATTCTTTAGGCTTAAGTAGATCCTGTTCGTGACGCCAAGTTGTAGCGCCCCCACTGCCGCAGGGCCGAGGGGTACCCGGTACCGGGCCTCTGAGTCTCTGCTCTGGGATTGTCACGGTGGCTAGACCCGGTCCGTGACCCTGCTGAGGGGCGTACAATGAAGGTGGAGGTATGGTGATGATGTTATGGTGGTGCGGTGCAGGTCGCAGTAAATAACGAGGACACCAGGTTGCAGTCTCTTTACCTCTTTACTGAAGGTCCCAGGATCCTCAGTCCGGAATACGGTTAACCGGGCTGCGCAAGTCCGGCCGGTCCGATGGCACCTCCAGAGTTCCCTTTGCAGGTGAAAATCTGTGCCTACCTTCTAGCGCTTGTGTGTTGTGGTCCTCCCCTGCTGTGCTTACGGGATAGTCCCCACAACTGTTGTGTCTGTTTCTCGTGTTCCCTCACAACTGGATTCTGATGTTCTTCTTCGTCCCCCAGATGATATGGCTAGGACGCACCTGTATGACGGGTAGGCTCGGAGCTCTTCCTGGACCCTAGTGTCGCCCTTCTCCTGTTGTTGCCCCCTGTGTCTTCATAGGTGATTTGTGTGAGACAGCCCGCCTATAGCTGACTGTCCTGCCGTAGGTTTGAAGTAAGGCTTGGAGCCTAGTACTTCCTCGGTGTTCCGGCCACCGGCTGCGCGCCTCAGTAGGATGTTGCCTCGTCTTACAGCACGACTCCTACTGGTATTTCTCCTAGTTGCGTTGATCTCGTTTCTCACTCAGCACAATATACCTCGCTTCTTGTCCTTTCTTAGGGCACCGCCGCTATCTAGGGCAGGCGCGGTCCCGTAACGTTCTCTCTCTGTTCGCTAGGCCTCCGTCAGGATCCCACCCCTGACAGGGACCCCCCTGAGTCTCTCCCCGCAACACCCTCTGCCACAGGGTGTTGCCTGTTCGATTCCCAGTCAGCTTCTGTCTAACTTTCTGCCTAACCCCCAGTTTTACCAGATTGTGAGGAGTGGCCTAATACATAGCACCCTTAGCTCCCCCTGGAGGCCAGACTGTGAAGTGTATTGGTGTCTGTGATACCTGGTCAGAAGAACTCCTTCAGTGCCATCAGACGTACCATAGCCCCCCTTAGGCTACTTTCACACTAGCGTCGGGAAAGACCCGTCGCTGTGCGTCGGGCCGACGTTCCCGACGCTAGCGTGGTCTCCGCCGCACAACGGGGGCAGCGGATGTATTTTTCCAACGCATCCGCTGCCTCATTGTGAGGTGCAGGGAAGTGCGGGGAGGTGGGGGCGCAGTTCCGGCCGCGCATGCGCGGTCGGAAAAAGCGGACCGTCGGGAGCAAAAAACGTTACATGTAAGGTTTTTTTCACCCGACGGTCCGCTAACACACGCCCAAGCGTCGCAAAACGGACGCGACGTTTGGCAATGCGTCGCAAATGCGTCGCTAATGTTAGTCTATGATGAAAAAACGTATCCAGCAAGAACTTTTGCTGGATGCGTATTTTCGGCAAAACGACGCATTTGCGACGTATTGCAGTTAACGCTAGTGTGAAAGTAGCCTTAGTGGCGGAGCGTCAGTACTGCAACGACCAAGACTCTGGGGCGCTGCATATATATACACACACACACACACACACACACACACACACACACACACACACACACACACACACACACACAGAGAGACTGTATATAGTATATATATAATGTAGCTATACACAGAGACTGCATACAGTGTATACATATATATATATATATATATATATATATAATGTAGCTATACACAGAGACTGTATACAGTATATATATATACACACACACACACACACACACACACAGAGACTGTATATAGTATATATATAATGTAGCTATACACAGAGACTGCATACAGTGTATATATATATATATATATATATATATATATATATATATAATGTAGCTATACACAGAGACTGCATACAGTATATATATATACACACACACAGACTATATGCAGTGTATCCTGTATATAATATGTGTGGACACAGTGCTGGTCGCTGAGCGCAGCTTCCCCTCAGCCAGTCTCCTCCTCGCCGCGCTCCCTCCTCCCTCCATTGGGCAGTGTTACCATCTCTGGATCATTCTCACCATCTGTTCTCCTCGGCCGCCGCCGTCTTGTTCTCTTCGGCCGCCGCCGTCTTGTTCTCTTCGCTCTCGGGTCACTATTTGGCCTCTGCCGGGTCATCTCCAGCTGACATGTCGGAGCAGAGCAGCAGTAGATACCAGCAGGTACATATATGGAGGGGCGGGAGGTGTCTGTGTGTGAGCCCGAGGATGAGCCGCCATGTACTAGGCCCCAGAGCTGTTCTACTGCAGCCTCACACCCGGAAACCAGGGTGTACGAGAGGAGGCCGTGTATTCCTGTGTGCGGAGGGCACCGGCGACATGTTATTATATACCGGGCCTGATATCATGTACGTGCACTGCCACCATATACACCATATACGTTATATCCATGTATGGCCACTGCCACCAATAGTGTCATGTTATATTTATACACCATATACATGTACGCCCACTGCCACCTATACCATCATGTTCTATATATACCATATACATGTACGCACACTGCCACCTATACCATCATGTTCTGTATATACCATATACATGTACGTGCACTGCCACCTATACCATCATGTTCTGTATATACCATATACATGTACGCACACTGCCACCTATACCATCATGTTCTATATATACCATATACATGTACGCACACTGCCACCTATACCATCATGTTCTGTATATACCATATACATGTACGCACACTGCCACCTATAGCGTCATGTTCTATATACACCATATACATGTACGTGCACTGCCACCTATACCATCATGTTCTGTATATACCATATACATGTACGCACACTGCCACCTATACCATCATGTTCTATATATACCATATACATGTACGCACACTGCCACCTATACCATCATGTTCTGTATATACCATATACATGTACGCACACTGCCACCTATAGCGTCATGTTCTATATACACCATATACATGTACGTGCACTGCCACCTATACCATCATGTTCTGTATATACCATATACATGTACGCACACTGCCACCTATACCATCATGTTCTATATATACCATATACATGTACGCACACTGCCACCTATACCATCATGTTCTGTATATACCATATACATGTACGCACACTGCCACCTATAGCGTCATGTTCTATATATACCATATACATGTACGCACACTGCCACCTATACCATCATGTTCTATATATACCATATACATGTACACATACTGCCACCTATACCATCATGTTCTATATATACCATATACATGTACGCACACTGCCACCTATACCATCATGTTCTGTATATACCATATACATGTACGCACACTGCCACCTATAGCGTCATGTTCTATATATACCATATACATGTACGCACACTGCCACCTATACCATCATGTTCTATATATACCATATACATGTACGCACACTGCCACCTATACCATCATGTTCTATATATACCATATACATGTACGCACACTGCCACCTATACCATCATGTTCTATATATACCATATACATGTACGCACACTGCCACCTATAGCGTCATGTTCTATATATACCATATACATGTACGCACACTGCCACCTATACCATCATGTTCTGTATATACCATATACATGTACGCACACTGCCACCTATAGCGTCATGTTCTATATACACCATATACATGTACGTGCACTGCCACCTATACCGTCATGTTCTGTATATACCATATACATGTACGCACACTGCCACCTATACCATCATGTTCTATATATACCATATACATGTACGCACACTGCCACCTATACCATCATGTTCTGTATATACCATATACATGTACGCACACTGCCACCTATACCATCATGTTCTGTATATACCATATACATGTACGCACACTGCCACCTATAGCGTCATGTTCTATATATACCATATACATGTACGCACACTGCCACCTATACCATCATGTTCTATATATACCATATACATGTATATCGTATATATACCATATACGTGTATATACTGTGTGTATATATATATATATATATATATATATCATATCTATGTACGCACACTGCCACCTATAGCGTCATGTTGTATATATATCATATACATTATATCCATGTATGTGCACTGCCACCTATACCGGCATGTTCTGTATGCACCATATCCATGTACGCTCACTGTCACCTATAGCGTCATGTTCTATATATCATATACAAAATATAATGTACGTGTGCTGTCACCTATAGCGTTATGTTATATATACACACCATATACATGTATGTGCACTGCCACCTATACCTTCATGTTCTATATATTCACCATATACATGTACGTTCACTGTCACCTATAGTATAATGTTCTATATATACCACATACAAGATATAATGTACATGCATTGTCACCTATAGCATTGTTATATATACATACCATATACATGTATGTACACTGTCACCTACAGCGTCATGTTCTATATATACCATATACAAGAGTTAAAGTACGTGCAGTCACCTATAGCATTATGTGATATATATATACCATATCCATGTATGCACTGCCACGTATACCTTCATGTTTTATATTTTTTCACCATATACATGTACATGCCCTGTCACCTATAGCATCATGTTCGATACATACTGTACCATATATAAGATATAATGTACGTGCACTGTCATCTATAGCATCATGTTCTATATATACACTACATACATGATATATATTTACAAGCACTGCCACCCTCAGCTGATTTCCTATTCTTTTGCATGTTTGTCATACTTAAATGTTTCAGATCACCAAACGAATTTAAACATTTGACAAAGATAACAGAAGTGAACACAAAATGCAATTTTTAAATGCAGGTCTTTATTACTAAGAGAAGACGAAATCCAAACCTAGAGGGCCCAGTGTGAATTTGAAATTGCCTAGCCACACCAGGCCTGATTACTGCCACACCTGTTCTCAATCAAGAAATCACTTAAATAGGACCAGCCTGACAAAATGGAGTAGACCAAAAGCTCCAGAAAAGCTGAATATTTTGTTGTGATCCAAAGAAATTCTGGAACAGATGAGAAAGTAATTGAGATCTATCAGTCTGGAAACGGTTATAAAGCCATTTCTAAAGCTTTCGAACTCCAGTGAACTACAGTGAGAGCCATTATGCACAAATGGCAAAAAAAAAATGGAACAGTGGTGAACCTTCCCAGTAGTGGCCGGCCGAACAAAATTACCCAAAGAGCACAGTGACGACTCATCCAAGAGGTCATAAAAGACCCTACAACAACATCCAAAGAACTGTAGGCCTTAAAGTCAGTGTTCATGATTCCACCATAAGAAAGAGACTGAGAAAAAATGGCCTGCATGGCAGAGCATGATGAAAACCACTGCTGAGCAATAACAACATAAAATCTCGTCTCAGTTTTGCCAGAAAACATGATGATCCCATAGACTTTTGGAAGAATACTCTGTGGACTGACGAGACAAAAGTTAAACTTTTTGGAAGGTGTATGTCCCATTACATCTTCTGTAGAAGTAACACCGCATTTCAGAAAAGGAACATCATACTAACAGTCAAATATGGTGGTGGTAGTGTGATGGTCTGGGGCTGTTTTGCTGCTTCAGGACCTAAAAATTGAGTACAGTAGTTCAATGCGGTATGTGATGTAAATTTTTTCATAACAATTTGGTAAAGTTATGAAATGTTCTACAAATGTTCCTGATCTAGGAATTTAGTTGACATGAATCTGTGCTGCGTTTTATGTATATGCTCAGTAGTGACCAATGCTGTGGAGTCGGAAGTCAGGGAGATTGAGGAGACGGAGTCATAGTCGGATGTTTGGCTTACAGGCTCCACAGCCCAGGGCATGACCTTAAGACTATGTGCACACGTTGCGGATTAGGCTTAGGAATTTCTGGTGCAGATTCTGCCTCTCCTGGCAGAAAACGCACCTGCGGATTTGTCGCTTTTTTTTGCGGTTCCGCAGCGTTTTTTGTGCGTTTTTGCTGCGGTTTTCTAGCGGATTTGCTGCGTTTTTTACCCCTGCGGTTTTCTATAACGGAATGGGTAAAAAAACGCTGCAGATTCACAAAAAAAGAAGTGACATGCTACTTCTTTTAAACTGCAGTGTTTCCGCAGCGGATTTTCCGCAAAATGTGCACAGCATTTTTTTTTTCTCATTGATTTACATTGTACTGTAAATCAATTGCGGATCTGCAGCGTTTCTGCACCTCAAAAAATGCTGCGGATCTGCAGAGAATCCGCAACGTGTGCACATACCCTAAAAAGGCGGTTCATTCTCGGAAACCATCCAGAGTGGCTGAATTACAACAATTCTGCAAGGATGAGTGGGCCAAAATTCCTCCAGAGTTGTAAAAGACAGTGATCGCAAACCCTTGATTGCAGTTGTTGCTGCTAAGGGTGGCCCAACCAGTTATTACTATAGGTTTAGGGGGCAATCACTTTTTCAGACAGGGCCCTGTATGTTTGGATTTCTTTTTCCCTTTAATAATAAAGTCTTTCATTTACAAACTGCATTTTGTGATTACTTGTGTTATCTTTGTCTAACGTTAAATTTGTTTGGTGATCTGAAACATTTAAGTGTGCCAAAGATTAAATAGAATAGGAAATCATGAAGGGGCAAACACTTTCACACAACTGTATTGTCATGTTCTATATACACTCACTGGCCACTTTATTAGGTACACCTGTCCAACTTCTTGTTAACACTTAATTTCTAATCAGCCAATCACATGGCGGCAACTCAGTGCATTTAGGCATGTAGACATGGTCAAGACAATCTCCTGCAGTTCAAACCGAGCATCAGTATGGGGAAGAAAGGTGATTTGAGTGCCTTTGAACGTGGCATGGTTGTTGGTGCCAGAAGGGCTGGTCTGAGTATTTCAGAAACTGCTGATCTACTGGGATTTTCACGCACAACCATCTCTAGGGTTTACAGAGAATGGTCCGAAAAAGAAAAAAAATCCAGTGAGCGGCAGTTCTGTGGGCGGAAATGCCTTGTTGATGCCAGAGGTCAGAGGAGAATGGGCAGACTGGTTCGAGCTGATAGAAAGGCAACAGTGACTCAAATCGCCACCCGTTACAACCAAGGTAGGCCTAAGAGCATCTCTGAACGCACAGTGCATCGAACTTTGAGGCAGATGGGCTACAGCAGCAGAAGACCACACCGGGTACCACTCCTTTCAGCTAAGAACAGGAAACTGAGGCTACAATTTGTACAAGCTCATCGAAATTGGACAGTAGAAGATTGGAAAAACGTTGCTTGGTCTGATGAGTCTCGATTTCTGCTACAACATTCGGATGGTAGGGTCAGAATTTGGCGTAAACAACATGAAAGCATGGATCCATCCTGCCTTGTATGGAGCATCTTTGGGATGTGCAGCCGACAAATCTGCGGCAACTGTGTGATGCCATCATGTCAATATGGACCAAAATCTCTGAGGAATGCTTCCAGCACCTTGTTGAATCTATGCCACGAAGAATTGAGGCAGTTCTGAAGGCAAAAGGGGGTCCAACCCGTTACTAGCATGGTGTACTGTTATGACCCCAATGGCGAGGGTCTCAGAGATATCAGCAAGTCTGCAAAGTACAAAAATCCAGCTCATAGGGCAGTGGTAACTGGGTTGACCATATATCTACTCCTAACGCCAACCCTAGAAGTAGCCGGGGAACATGCCTACGTTGGTCGCTAGATGTCTCGCGCCAGCCGGAGAGCTAACTACCCCTAGAAGAGGAAAACAAAGACCTCTCTTGCCTCCAGAGAAAGGACCCCAAAAGTAGGATACAAGCCCCCCACAAATAATAACGGTGAGGTAAGAGGAAATGACAAACACAGAGATGAACTAGGTTTAGCGCAGAGAGGCCCACTTACTAATAGCAGAATATAGTAAGATAACTTATATGGTCAACAAAAAACCCTATCAAAAATCCACGCTGGAGATTCAAGAACCCCCGAACCGTCTAACGGCCCGGGGGGAGAACACCAGCCACCCTAGAGCTTCCAGCAAGGTCAGGATACAGATAATATACAAGCTGGACAAAAAATGCAAACAATAACGAATTGCAAAAAGCAAAAAAGCAGACTTAGCTTAATCAAGCAGGAACCAGGATCAGTAGACAAGAGCACTACAGATTAGCTCTGATATCAACGTTGCCAGGCATTGAACTGAAGGTCCAGGGAGCTTATATAGCAACACCCCTGACCTAACGACCCAGGTGAGCATAAAAGGAATGACTGACAAACCCAGAGTCAAATCACTAGTAGCCACTAGAGGGAGCCAAAAAGTAAATTCACAACAGTACCCCCCCCTTAGTGAGGGGTCACATCGGATGACTCAGTGGACATAGTCTTGTAAGACTTGTGGAGATGAATTATAACTCACATTGCATCTAACTAGACACCACTTATTTGCTATTCTCTATACCTCATTTTTTATTGTGAACTCTCAGAATTTTTCTCTGTAAATCATTAATAGGATTTTCTTTTGCTGATAGCCATTATTATGTCGGCTATGTATAGATCAGCCAAGTAATCTGAGTGTTCCCTGCCATCTCTTTCAAGACTCTTACTTCCTTAGAAATAACCGACAACAATTAGTACATGTTATCTCTGCTATTACAGCCGCCCATGGAAACACCATACTTTCACAATGATGCTGTCATTACGCCAATTCTTCTAATGCATGGTCTAAAGATCTACCACTCTCTGCATAGCTTTGTGTTTTTTAGCCGTGCTTGCTAGCTTGGAAGGAGTATTGTATGCGAAGAATGCCACGTTCCACACTTACTAAGGTACCTTAATATTCACCTGTTTATAGGAATCTAGTAACTGGCTATCTAGTACCCTTGGTCTATCCAGGCCTTAAAAAGCGATATAATGTGAATGAAGGGCCTAAACCTGATGACCCCTCATCTGTTTCAGGGCCCCATGCATGTTAGATTACAGTTAGCTATTCTCGCTGGCATCAGTATGGGGCTCTCATGAAGTCCCAATTTTAAATGGCCTTTTAGGGAATAATGAATGCTGGGACCTGATTAATTCTTCATGTCTCCGGTGCTGGTACTGCAGTGAAATGTAATGCTTTCTGCTGTATTCCCCTGCAGATTAGAGCTGATTGCCCAGGATCCTAGCATCTTGTGAGGATCTGAATATTTCAGCGTCATGTCACCATCTGTGAAATGTCAGTTTGTTTATGTCATGGGCAATGCAAAACCATGTAGCATCCACTCCTGTAACTCCGCATTGTGATGTTTCTCTGCTATTACCCATGAATATTCGGTTTATTAAAACAAACTTGGTTTTACTCGGAGTCCCTGTGCCCACCAGTGGTCCCCTGCACTGCTTTCAGTGTCAGCAGTGACATTGTGTCGAGAGCCGGGCTGCCCGGTGGTGAGCTTAGTGTTTTGAGTGCGGTGTTTCATCTACATGGGCAGTGCCGCTGAGCTCAGGTGTTGGCTGCAGTGCTGTTGACGTGACGTCAGCGCTGCAGCCATTATCAGACGTCAGGAGCAGCACCACAGGAAAATATGCTCCGGAATTATTATTTCATGGGGAATACCCGAATCTACCAGGGAGACATGCCAGGAGAGCTGACAGGTCCTCTTAACCCCTTTACGACATATGACATAAGTTTATGGGATGGTTGAGAAGGGGTTCCCGCAAAATGACGTAAATTTATGTCATTGCGATCATGCGGACACGATCGCAGCTGGGACCTTGGCTTAAGTGAAAGCTGAACAGGAACTCACCCTGGGCCATTTAACCACCTAAGTGCCACAATCGGTAGCGATCTCAGCATTTAAAAGGCAATGGGACAGGTAAGGGACATCTAACATGGTGTTCGAACAACAAGCAATGTGCATCAGAAACTGGATGTGTAATTTCAGCCAGGTATGTTTTACTCTGAAGTGCCGCAGTATTTCTGCAAAAAACATACATTTAAAAGCCGTCTGAGGATCACACTGCCCGGGTGACTAGTCCAAAAGGCAGGTTTCCGGTGGCTTTTCCTAGCCCTGATCAGCTTGTTAGATTCCCTTTTAAAGGAGCTGTCCAGTGAAAACAAGTTATAACTAGTGTTGAGCATTCCGATACTGCAAATATCGGGTATCGGCCGATATTCGCTGTATCGGAATTCCGATATCGAGTTCCGATATTTTTGGGATATCGGAATCGGGATCCATATTCATGTAAAAAATAAAGAATAAAAAAATATGGATATACTCACCCACCGACGGCCCCTGGCTCTCAGCGGTGCAACAGGCAGCCTCCGTTCCTAAGAATGCAGTGAGTGTAGGACCTGCGATGACGTCGCGGTCTTGTGATTGGTCGCGTGACCGCTCATGTGACCACGACGTCATCGAAGGCCCTTCACTCACTGCATTCTTAGGAACGGAGGCTGCCGGTTGCACCGCTGAGAGCCAGGGGCCGTCCGAGGGTGAGTATATCCATATTCTTAATTTTTTACATGAATATGGATCCCAGGGCCTGAAGGAGAGTTTTTCTCTCCTTCAGACCCTGGGAACCATCCAGGATCACTCCCTATTACGTTCCGATATTTGTGTCCCATTGACTTGTATTGGTATCGGGTATCGGTATCGGTGATATCCGATATTTTTTGGATATCGGCCGATCCAATCCAATACCGATACTTTCAAATATCGGAAGGTATCGCTCAACACTAGTTATAACCTATCCACAGGACAAATGTTAACTTATTGATCGGCCACTGGGACTCCCACTGATCAGCAAAAGTTTTATGCCTTTTAGAATGGAGTTGCAGAGCACATGCTCTACCAAACCATTCATTCTCTACGGGGTAGCTGGAATAAGCGGAGTGCAGTCCCTTAGAGAACAAAACTGCCCCATTCTGCTGATCGGTGTGGATAGATAACGGGTTTACAATGGACAACCCTTCAAACAATACATGGTTTGGGTTACTCAGTGTAGCTTTTATGTTGCGTGACAGCTCAATCTATTTATTATTGTGATTCTCAGATTTGTCATCATAAAATACTGTAAGTTACTGATGTACAACCCCTGGCAAAAATTATGGAATCACCGGCCTTGGAGGATGTTCATTCAGTTTTTTAATTTTGTAGAAAAAAAGCAGATCACAGCCATTGCACAAAATTAAAGTAATTTCAAATGGCAACTTTCTGGCTGTAAGAAACACTAAAAGAAATCAAGAACAAAAAATGTGGTAGTCAGTAATGGTTACTTTTTTTTAACCAAGCATAGGGGAAAAATTATGGAATCACTCAATTCTGAGGAAAAAATTATGGAATCATGAAAAAACAAACATACAAAAAAACACTCCAACACATCACTAGTACTTTGTTGCGCCATCTCTGGCTTTTATTACAGCTTGCAGTCTCTGAGGCAAGGACTTAAAGGGCCACTGTCACCCCCCACAGTTGCTTCTTGCCCAGCGATTGCTAGGAGGAGGAGGCACGATCTGTATATTGTATCCAGAAGCAGTAAGGCGGGGGACCGGGCTGACAGGATGCAACACGCTGTGCGCATGCCCAGGAATCTCAGCCCCGCACTGTGCATAATGCATAACCAGTGCGGGGCTGGGATTCCAAAGGTGGGGGCCGCACTGCCCACGCAAGCGCAGTGTGAAAGCCTGGCTTGGACGGCAGACGGCCAGAGCTTACTGCGCCTGCGCAGAACAGTACTACACAGAGCAGGCGCCAGTTTGAAAACGTAAACAGCGCTGAGGGGGCGGCGCAGAAAGACCAAGAAGATGTGAGTGACGGCAGAGGAGCGTTTCGAGCTGGGGAGGGAGGACCAGCCTACGTGGCTAGAGACTCCAATTATGGCTAAGTATCAAATCGCTTTTTTTGGGGTATACTTGAACCTAAAACTAAAAGAGCCACCTTGTTAGAATGCAGCATTACTGCTGCACAAGGTGGCTCTTTTAGTTTATAACGGCTGGAGGGGGGTGACAGTGGCCCTTTAATGAGTGTCAAACAGTACTCTTCATCAATCTGGCTCCAACTTTCTCTGATTGCTGTTGCCAGATCAGCTTTGCAGGTTGGAACCTTGTCATGGACTATTTTTTTCAACTTCCACCTAAGATTTTCAGTTGGATTGAGATCCGGACTATTTGCAGCCATGACTTTGACCTTATGTGTCTTTTTTCAAGGAATGTTTTCACAGTTTTTGCTCTATGGCAGGATGCATAATAATCTTGAAAAATGATTTCATCATCCCCAAACATCCTTTCAATTGATGGGATAAGAAAAGTGTCCAAATATCAACATAAACTTGTGCATTTATTGAAGATGACAATCTTCCCAGTGCCTTTACCTGACATGCAGCCCATATCATCAATAACTGGAAATTTGCATGTTCTCTTCAGGCAGTCATCTTTATAAATCTAATTGGAATGGCACCAAACAAAAGTTCCAGCATCATCACCTTGCCCAATGCAGATTTGTGATTCATCACTGAATATGACTTTCATCCAGTCATCCACAGTCCACGATTGCTTTTCCTTAGCCCATTGTAACCTTGTTTTTTTCTGTTTAGGTGTTAATGATAGCTTTCATTTAGCTTTTCTGTATGTAAATCCCATTTCCTTTAGGCAGTTTCTTTCAGTTCGGTCACAGGCATTGACTCCAGTTTCCACCCATTCATTCCTCATTTGTTTTGTTGTGCCGTTCCTGTTTTGAAGACATATTGCTTTAAGTTTCCGGTCTTGATGCTTTGATGTTTTCCTTAGTCTACCAGTATGTTTGCCTTTAACAACCTTCCCATGTTGTTTGTATTTGGTCCAGATTTTAGGCACAGCTGACTGTGAACAACCAACATCTTTTGCAACATTGTGTGATGATTTACCCTCTTTTAAGAGTTTGATAATCCTCTCCTTTGTTTCAATTGACATCTCTCTTGTTGGAGACATGATTCATGTCAGTCCACTTGGTGCTACAACTCTCCAAGGTGTGATCACTCCTTTTTAGATGCAGACTAACGAGCAGATCTAATTTGATGCAGGTGTTACTTTTGGGTATGAAAATTTACAGGGTGATTCCATAATTTTTTCCTAAGAATTGAGTGATTCCATAATTCTTCCCCATGCTTGGTTAAAAAACGTAACCATTACTGACTACTCAGTTTTTGTTCTTGATTTCTTTTAGTGTTTCTTACAGCCAGAAAGTTATCATTTGAAATGACTTTGGTTTTGTGCCATGTCTGTGATCTGCTTTTTTTCTACAAAATTAAACAACTGAATGAACATCCTCCAAGGCCGGTGATTGCATAATTTTTGCCAGGGGTTGTAAATAGCCGAGAACCTCCAGTCTAAAATATGGCTGATATAAAGCAGATCTCTGAATTCTGCTAATTGCTAATCATCTATCAGAATCTGCCTCATATAAAGTCAGTGTGCTGGATTTTTCAGCTGGTAGAAAGTAGTCCTGGGAATAACCCTCTTGGCTGCTCTGAGGATATGGCTGAGGAAGCTGGCTTTTGTTTGCATGGTAATCATCTCATATACCTGTAATTACAGTACACACCAGGGATTGATTCCTAACTTCCCCACAGCAGTCAGCACAATGAGGAAATAGTTGATGATTCTATGCGTGAAATACAGTATGCATGTGGAAATGTAGGGAAAAATCCCAGTACGCTTCGCTTTTTTTTTCTTTTTATTTGTTGTGTCGCGCATAAAATACTCTGCTCTGTCTGTAGTCTGCTGTGGCATTTGGCATTTTAACATCTAAGAATCAGTGTAATAATCCGGTGAAAAGTAAAGCATTCAGTTATAATGATGTTACCCAGAACTGAGTGCCAACTGGCACCCACTTTACCCAGCATGATGTTATATTGAGTGTGATCGTTGCCTGAAATGGCAAAATGGATATGGATACACCTAAATAAAATGGGAATGGTTGGTGATATCAACTTCCTGTTTGTGGCACATTAGTGTATGGGAGGGGGAAAACTTTTCAAGATGGGTGCTGACTAGTGATGAGGGAATATACTCGTTACTCGAGATTTCCCGAGCACGCTCGGGTGACCTCCGAGTATTTTTTAGTGCTCGGAGATTTAGTTTTCATCCATTGTGTTGGATTGTCAATGCAACCCTCTTCTCCCACTCTTGACACAATGGTAGCAACACCGCAGAGGAAATGCTAGCACAGGCTTCCAGTATTCGTTGTTTCAGATGCTGCACATCTCGTATCTTCACAGCATAGACAATTGCCTTCAGATGACCCCAAAGATAAAAGTCTAAGGGGGTCAGATCGACCTTGGTCAGTCAGTCAGACCTTGGTGGCCATTCAACTGGTCCGCGATAACCAATCCACTTTCCAGGAAACTGTTCATGTAGGAATGCTCGGACCTGACACCCAAGATGGTGCACCACCACATTATGTAAGGTCCGAGTATTCCTACAATTGACAATCCAACACAATGGGCAGCACTTTGAATACATTTTATAAGTGGTCATAAACTTGTAAATAACTCATGAAAGAATAAAGTTACATTAAAACCCAGCACACCAAGTTTGATGTGTCACATGACCCTCTTCCCATTGAAAAAAAAAAGTTGGATCCAAAATGGCCGACTTCAAAATGGCTGCCATGGTCACCACCCTTCTTAAAAAGTTTTGCCCCTCCCATATACTAATGCGTCACAAACAGGAAGATGATATCACCACCCATTCCCATTTTATTTAGGAGTATCCATATAAATGGCCTACCCTGTACTTTTCCTCTGATTATTCCACTCCTGATTTTGGCACACATATACTGAATGTGTGAATCAAGGGAACTGTAGGAGAAAAGAAGCGCAAATAGGGTCTTATCCGATAGATTCAGAATCTGTTATTCAGAAAACTGCTCACCTGGTGCCCCTTTGACAAAGCATATAAACGTCAGCTGCCGCAAATCCATGGGTCAGGCATTGACAACGTCAGGAACCATACAAAGGAATTTTGTGGATATCATCCGCGCTGCTGAACAAATAGAAGTCCGGACATATTGAAGAAAAGGAATGGTGACTTTATTCAACACATTTTGAAGTCTGTGTATGACTTCTTCCTCAGGAATTACCACATGTGTAATAACTTAAATATTTAAATTTATTCATCTCATAAGGTGCTTGCCAATAAGGATAAATAATTTACATGTCAAAAAATAGGTACACAAACAAAATTATTATTACTAGTTGGCTTGTACGAGATTTTCGCACATTGGTTGTCGGGGGCGCAGGCAATTTCAGGAAAATCAAACTGGTCAAATGTAAATGTATTTAATAATATGATGAACACAGAGAGGTATTTACATATGTAGATTGGTAATACAATAAATTGGTTTGATAAGTAGAGGCTAAAAAAATTTCTTGAGGGTTATGTTGCCACATGCAGGTTATTTTTCTGCAGGTTCCTGAAAATGAATGTTTAAACTGTATTTATTGATCAAATCGTGAATGTGAATGTGTGGTTTGTTTGTGTCTTTTCTTGCTGAAGGGGGCAAGTTTACCTTTCAAATGGTGTATTATTTGTGTGTGTGGGGCGAAGTAATCACCGAAAAAGCAGTGCATGTTTACAAATGTGTTTGCATATGTGACTCACGCAAGCTGGAAAGACCCCAAGGCAAATGCCACCTGCAGGTAATTTGACCTTTGAAATGGTGCATCATTTCTGTGTGTCGGTGGAGTATAAACGGAGCAAGTGTGCGATTGAATAGGCAGTGCATGTTTACAAATGTGTTTGCATATGTGGCTCACCTGCAGTGAAGTGTGCAATCCTCCATTGTGCCTGAAATTGGCTGGGCAAGGAGTTCGGCAAGCTGGAAAGCCCCCAAGGCAAATGTTAGGATTTGTTTGTGATGTCTGTAAGCAGCTTTGTGGTAGTGTGCTTTGGGGTAGTGTGGTGCCACCTGCAGATTTATGGAAATTAATGTTTAAACTGTATTTTGTGATTACATCGTGGATGTGTGGTTTGTTTAGCTATTTTCTTGCTGAAGGGGTCAAGTTTACCTTTCAAATGGTGTATCATTTGTATGTGTGGGTGCAGTATGAACGAGCATACAAAGTAATCACCGAAAAAGAGTGTTTAGAAATAATATAGAAGGATTTTTTACAAAGTTCAGAATTTTTTACTTGTATTCAGTAATGGTATGCTTGGTATCGGAAAAAGTAACAAGAGAAACAGCACTCACCCGATCCTTCTTTCAAAATGTGGTTTTAATCCATAAAATTGGTTACATTGATATTTGCGGAGGTGCGGATGTCAGGGGAGTTTTTTCATGAATCGTGAAGACCTGCTGGACTACGGACATTTCACGCCTTACTGGCGCTTCTACGGGTCCATGGTATGTTTGGTATTGCTCTAACCTCAAGAAATATGTTGCCAGGCCATTTTTGTGCACAATAAACGCCGTAAAAACAAGACACACACAAAATTGTTTTGTTTTTTATCATATTGTCGCACGTGAAATTTTTTTTTCGTTTTTCTGTTGTATGGCAAAATGAATGGTGTCATTCACAACTACATCTTGTCCTGCAAAAAACAAGCCCTGATACGACTAGGTGTAGAAAGAAAAAAGTTATGGCTCCTGGAAGAAAGGGAGGAAACAAACATGGTCGCTAAAAAAAAACCATCACCCTGTCCCTAAGGGTACCGTCACACAGTGCCATTTTCATCGCTACGACGGCACGATTCGTGACGTTGCAGCGTCGTATAAGTATCGCTCCAGCGTCGTATACTGCGGTCACACGTTGCAATACACAGCGCTGGAGCGATAATTTCATGACGTATTTGCGATGTAGAAGCCGTTGGTTACTGTGCGCACATCGTATACAACCTGTGTCACACAATGCAATCATGCCGCCACAGCGGGACACTAGACGACGAAAGAAAGTTTCAAACGATCTGCTACGACGTACGATTCTCAGCAGGGATCCGGATCGCAGTAGCGTGTCAGACACAGCGATATCGTAAATGCATCGCTGGAACGTCACGAATCGTGCCGTTGTAGCGATCAAAATTGCACTGTGTGACGGTACCCTAAGGCGTTAACACTGGCCTAATAAATGTCATTGTTGTAAGCACTTGTGCTTTGATATGAAGACTTCTCTTCTCTAGGAAAAAGTAAATTATTTAATTGCTTAGGCCTCTTTCACACTAGTGACGTGCACTGCACGTCGTTATGCGTCGTTTTGTAGAAAAAACGCATACTGCAAAATTGCTTGCAGGATGCGTTTTTTCTCCATAGACTTGCATTAGCGACGCAGTGCGACGCATTGCCACACGTCGCAACCGTCGTGCGATGGTTGCGTCGTGTTGCGTCGGACCGTCGCCACAAAAAAACGTTACATGTAACGTTTTTTTGTGCGTCGTGACCGTCTTTTCCGACCGCGCATGCCCGGCCGGAACTCCGCCCCCGCCTCCCCGCACATCACAATGGGGCAGCGGATGCGTTGTAAAACTGCATCCGCTGCCACAGTTGTGCGGCGCTTTCACAGTTTGCGTCGGCGCGCCTCAACGTCGCATTGCGACGTGCAGTGCACAACGCTAGTGTGAAAGTAGCCTAAGTTGTATTGCTTTATGCCCAGGTAAGCAGTGCCAGAGGCCTGTGGTGACTACTAAAGCAATACTTACATGAATATGTCTAGAGCTGTATCAAGTTTGGCCTAGTGAGCGGTGAAACCGATTATCTGTCATACTTCCTATGTTTCATGCATAGGTATGGGAACCAGATGTCTGGCTCTCAGCAAATGTGTTTTTGGTGGAAATGATTTGTGCCAGCTATGTTATTTCCATTTCAAAAAGTAACATGATGGCATGTGACCACTGTTTGCCAAAGATTTCCTCTGCATAAATTGCAAACCAAATGGTTGTCTTACCAGAGCCAACTGGAAAGATGCTAGGAAACCAGAAGACAAACCTTTATGAGGACCTTTCATTAATGTTTCAAGTTCAACTGGACACAAGATGTAATAGTGGCAGCAGAGGAGACTAAATCATTGTGGAGATGTTAGGCTGGGGTCACACATGGCGTAAGAAAATACGCCACGTATTATACGTCCGTACTACGGCCGTAATACGGAGAAATGTCCCCAAAATATTGATCCGTAGTCAGGGTGTTTCAGCGTATTTTGCGCATGGCATCCTCCGTATGTAATCCGTATGGCATCCGTACTGCGAGATTTTCGCGCAGGCTTGCAAAACCGACATCTAATGGATTTATGTGCTCAAATGTTAGGGAAAACATATATACAGTATATATATATATATATGTCATTGAGACACATATATATATATTCTGTATTTAGATTTCATTCAGCGCGATATCTGTGAACAGCCGCTAATTCAATTGCCGGCTTTTCATTTCTCCTGCACAAACCCGACAGGATATGAGACATGGTTTACATACAGTAAACCATCTCATATCCCCTTTTTTTTTGCATATTCCACATTACTAATGTTAGTAGTGTGTATGTGCAAAATTTCAGCGCTGTAGCTGCTGAAATAAAGGGTTAAATGGCGGAAAAAATTGGCGTGGGCTCCCGCGCAATTTTCTCCGCCAGAGTGGTAAAGCCAGTGACTGAGGGCAGATATTAATAGCCAGGAGAGGGTCCATGGTTATTGGCCCCCCCGTGGCTAAAAACATCTGCCCCCAGCCACCCCAGAAAAGGCACATCTGGAAGATGCGCCAATTCTGGCACTTGGCCACTCTCTTCCCACTCCCTGTAGCGGTGGGATATGGGGTAATGAAGGGTTAATGCCACCTTGCTATTGTAAGGTGACATTAAGCCAGATTAATAATGGAGAGGCGTCAATTATGACACCTATCCATTATTAATCCAATTGTAGGAAAGGGTTAAAAAACACACACACACATGATTACAAAGTAGTTTAATGAAATAAACACAGCGGTTGTTGTAATAATTTATTGTTCTCCCATTCCATTTCCAGGACCTCGCTTGGCAACATAATAAACGCACAAGATACATACCTTCTGCTGTCAGATCTCGTCCCACGAAGTAATCCATCTGAAGGGGTTAACTAATATTACAGGCAGGAGCCCTGCAAATGCAGCTGTGCTCCGTGCTTGTAATCCCCGGGGAATGAATGAAATGTAGGTCATTGACCTACATTTCCTTCAGTCGCGGTGATGCGCCCCCTGGTGGATGTCCTCATATGACCTGGAGCGTGGGAAAAAGTTCCCAGGCTGCAGTTCATGAGAACATCCAGCAGGGGCGCATCACCGCGACTGAAGGAAATGTAGGTCAATGACCTACATTTCATTCATTCGCTGGGGATTACAAGCACGGAGCACAGCTGCATTTGCAGGGCTCCTGCCTGTAATATTAGTTAACCCCTTCAGATGGATTACTTCGTGGGACGAGATCTGACAGCAGAAGGTATGTATCTTGTGCGTTTATTATGTTGCCAAGCGAGGTCCTGGAAATGGAATGGGAGAACAATAAATTATTACAACAACCGCTGTGTTTATTTCATTAAACTACTTTGTAATCATGTGTGTGTGTGTTTTTTAACCCTTTCCTACAATTGGATTAATAATGGATAGGTGTCATAATTGACGCCTCTCCATTATTAATCTGGCTTAATGTCACCTTCCAATAGCAAGGTGGCATTAACCCTTCATTACCCCATATCCCACCGCTACAGGGAGTGGGAAGAGAGTGGCCAAGTGCCAGAATAGGCGCATCTTCCAGATGTGCCTTTTCTGGGGTGGCTGGGGGCAGATGTTTTTAGCCACGGGGGGGCCAATAACCATGGACCCTCTCCTGGCTATTAATATCTGCCCTCAGTCACTGGCTTTACCACTCTGGCGGAGAAAATTGCGCGGGAGCCCACGCCAATTTTTTCCGCCATTTAACCCTTTACTTTAGCAGCTACAGCGCTGAAATTTTGCACATACACACTACTAACATTAGTAGTGTGGAATATGCAACAAAAAAGGGGATATGAGATGGTTTACTGTATGAAAACCATGTCTCATATCCTGTCGGGTTTGTGAAGGAGAAGGAAAAAGCCGGCAATTGAATTACCGACTTTTCACTAACAGCGCTGCGTATTTCTCGCAAGTCACACTGCAGGTCCGTGTGGAATCCGTATTTTTCGCGCCCCCATAGACTTTCATTGGCGTATTATTTGCGCAGTACGCTGACAAACGCAGCATGCTGCGATTTTGTACGGCCGTAGAAAGCCGTATAATACTGAACCGTAATATACGGCTAATAGGAGCAGCCCCATTGAGAATAATTGTGCCGTATGTAATGCGAGTTTTACGGACGTAGTTTCTGCGCTCTTACGTCCGTAAAACTCGCATGTGTGACCCCAGCCTTACTGAGATGACACTTAATGAGTTACCTATTTCAAAAGGGTTGTCCAGCCTTAGGGTACAAGTCTGCAGTCACTCACAGCTCCTGGCTAGAGGTGTCTGTCCTCGCTCCAAAACACTTGTATTTGGCGAGATCACGCATGTCTAGTCGGCACGTGCCTGCTTGTAGGCAAATCACATACTTGCGGTCACGATCCCTCCACTCCCTCTGCCGGGGAATCTTCATCGTGTGTGTACTCACATAGTGACTGTAGACTTCTACCCTAAGGCTACGTTCACACGTTCAGTATTTTACATCAGTATTTGTGAGACAAAATCAGGAGTGGAACGATCAGGGGAAAAGTATAATAGAATCAGGTCACCACTTACAATCACTGATGTAAAATACTGACCAAATACTGAACGTGTGAACGTGGCCAAAGGCGGACAGGTTTTACTGGAGGTGTGTACTTCTCCCTGTTTGATGCTGGCCAATCAGAAGCAGGCGGCAAACACTCAAACGATAAAAGAACACACTCCAACTATACCTTAGTCCATATTGTGTCGTCACCGCACGGACACTGCCCGAAAAAGCCGAAGACTGCCGAGTGCAGTGAATACTGCCAGAAATTAATGAGCTGCCCCAGAAGCAAATGCGGCCGGGAGACAGTGTGACGGGAGGGCGCGTCGCTGGACAAGTAAGTATAATTATAATGTTTATTATTAATGTTATGCTTTGTTTTACAGCCCCCCCCCTGCCCCATCCCATATCTGTAAAGTCCAAGCTCGGGGGTTCGGACGCAAGTTCGCATGATCTCTGGCCCCGAGCTCGAACTTACAAAAAAAACTCGGGCGAACCCGCCGATACCGATCATCGGGGGGGTTCGCCCATCACTATTAGACACCCAACACAAAGACGTGACTACTGCAGCCACTCACTGTCTGTTATTCATTTATTGCATAACGCGGGATTGAACTGCCTATATTAATATGTTTATCATAATTCTCGCACAAAAGCCCCATTTTTCCATGAGAAAGCGTAATTTTACAGCATTAGTAAATGGAGCAGTGCACAAAAACACTGAGAAATAGAAAAGCCTGGCTATAAATAGTTGGCAAAGCTAATCTCAAGCAGTAAGATATCCCCTTTAAAGAACCCAGCAGGGTTTGGCAGAAATCCACTTAGAGCCGCAGAGTTACTTTGTCCTTTGGCACGTCTCTGTCTTGTTGTGCCACTCTGAAGCAACAAATCTGTTAAAATGTCTCATTAAGGCCCTCTGTTCATAAATCACCAGGATATATCAATGCTATACGCTAAATCTGAAGGGACAATGGAGTAATACTGATTTTTTTTCCAAAATACTATAATTGGTGCAATACCCTTTCTAGGAGTAACCAACCATTATATTGTATATTCCATTGAAATATAAGGCTCCATTCAGACTGGGGTCATGGAATCCATTTGCAACAAAATCCATAACTAATCCATAGTTTTTTTTCCCCAGTAGATTTATAATGGCTCTGTTAGGTTTTTCTTCTCTATTGGATTGCACATAACAGACCATTGCTTCGGAACAACGGGGATGATTTATTTTTTTAAGTCAGTACTTGTGGAGAAAATTGTGGGGACCATCATACTGCCTGAGGGGGGTCTGTAGAGGCTATCATACTTTATGTGGGGGTCTGTGGAGGCTATCATACTGCGCGGGGGGCCATCATACAACCTGTGGAGGTTTGTGGGGTTAAACTGTGTGGAGGAGGGGGGCTGTGGTGGTCATTCTACTGTGTGGGGTGCAGTTGAGGCCTTCATTTATGGGCGTCTGTTAAGACATGGTGCCGTTCACATGTAAAGTGCCATGGAATAAATCTAATATTTAAAGCTGAATGTGTGTGTGTATGTCCGGGATTGGCATCTGCACCGTCGCAGCTACAGCCACAAAATGTTGCACAGTCACACGTCTGGACCCCGAGAGCATCATAGGCTATGTTGTGAGGCTAAATTTTAACCCCGCGCATTCCAATTCACCAAACAATTTTGCCCCTATCTACATAATGGGAAAAAAGTGAAAGGAAAAGTGTTGGAGGCAAATTGACAGCTGCCAGATGTGAACAAGGGGGACTTAAAGAGTGAGTGCGATGGCGCCAAAGAGTATATACCGTACAGTTGCTAACGTGGGGCCCCGACATGGGATACTCACCACACACGGGGATATGAACACACACACAAAATGTGCCACACACTACCACGTGCTTGAACACATATCACCCTCAGCACACATTTCACCACACATACACCAACCTCGCCACATAAAAGTCGAAACACAAAAGTCGCCGCTCAAAACTCGCCACGCGCAAAACTCGCCACATGCAAAACTAGGCTCACGCAAAACTCGCCACACGTGCAAAACTCACCTCATGGGAAACTCACCACACGCAAAACTTGCACACGCGGAAAAATTGCCACATGCACAAAAGTTGCAACACATGCAAAAGTTGCGTCACACAAAACTTGCACATACTCAAAACGCACCACACATAAAACTCCCCACGTGCAAAACTCGCCATGCGCAAAACTTGCTGCACACAACTTGCTACACTAACCTGTCACATGCAACTCGATACACAAAAAGTTGCTACACGCGTGTCGCCACACAAAACTCATCTCACAAAAGTTGCTACATGCATGTCGCCACACGCAACTCAACACACACAATTTGACACATGAAACTCGCCCTAAAACACACACAAGTCTGGTATTATCCTTCAAAAATAAAAATCTGCTTAATAAGCAGACAAACTACAAGAGCAACAAATGTACCATATAGGAAATACGGCAGCTGTCAGTCACATGACCTGTCTATTATGTGTATGTGTGAGCTAATATATACTGCCAGGGGGGAGGGCTTCCTGTTGGCTGGGGATTTATCAGGCTGCCAATTTAGCTTACAAATACTGAGGTAAAAATACTGACCAAATAACGTGTGAACGAGGTCTAATACATGAGGAGATGACATACAGGTACATACTATATACAGGGGAGAGGACACAGGTATATACTATATACAGGAGCAGATGACACACAGGTATATACTATATACAGGAGGAGATGACTTACAGGTATATACTATATACAGGAGGAGATGACATACAGGTACATACTATATACAGGAGGAGATGACACAGGTATATACTATATACAGGAGGAGATGACTTACAGATATATACTATATACAGGAGGAGATGACATACAGGTATATACTATATAAAAGAGGAGATGACACATAGGTATATAGAGGAGGAGATGACATACAGCAGATATATACTATATACAGGGGAGATGACATGCAGGTATATACTATATACAGGGGATGACATACAGGTATATACTATATATAGGAGATGACATACAGGTATATAGTATATACAGAAGAGATGACATACAAGTATATACTATATACAGGAGGAGATGACACATAGGTATATACAATATACAGGAGGAGATGACGTACAGCAGGTATATACTATTTACAGGGGAGATGACATACAGGTACATACTATATACAGGAGATGACATACAGGTGTATACTATATATAAGGGATATGACAAACATGTATATACTGAGGGGAAAATGAGAGGTGTGAGGTGAAAATGAGGGGTGTGAGGTGAAAATGAAAAGGTGTGAGTGCAAAATGAGAGGAGTGAGGCAAAATAGTGGAGTGATCGGAAAATGACAGATGTGAGGTCGAAATGACAAGTGTTGGGGGAATGAGAATGAGGGGCAATGAGAGGAGAGGGAAAATAAGAGGAGTGAGGGGGAAAATGAGAGGTGTAAGGGAGAAAATGAGAGATGTAAGGGGGAAAATGAGAGGCGTGATGGGAAAATAAGAGAAGTGAGGTGCTATAACCACAGATATTTACTATGCCCAGGCAACGCCGGGCTCTTCAGCTAGTGGCGCTATAAAAATGTATAATAATAATGCTGTGGGGTTAATATACTGCGTATTGAGACCTGATACTGTTTGTGAGAGATTGTGTGGTTATCATAATGTGGGAGGCTTCATACAACTGCTTCCACACAATATGATGGCCTCCACACAGTATAATGACTTCCATATTGTATGTGTGGAGCCGAGGTGGGGGAAGTGTCATCATACTGTGTGTGAGGTGGGGTTCTGTGAGGACATCATACTGTGTGGGTGAAGTTCTGTGGCTTCATTATACTGTGCGTGTGTTTGGGGTGGGGGGGTTGGGTATTTGGGTTCTTGTATGTGTATATAAAATTAGATCCAGAAATATTTGGACAGTGATCGAATCTCCATGATATGGGCTCTGCATGCCACTGTTCTGGATTTAAAATGAAATAACTGAGATGCAATTGAAGTATAGATTTTCAGATTTAATTAACGGGGTTGATAAAAAATATCCTATAAAACGTTTTAAGAATTGCAACCATTTTTCTATCCTGTAGTTAATGATTGATTGAAGTCTCAAAGCAGTGGACATCACCAAACGCTGGGTTTCCTCTTTTGGGATGCTTTGCGAGGCAGCTGATTTCAGTTGTTACTTGTTTGTGGGTTTTTCTGCCTTAAAGGGAATCTGTCACCTCATTTTGGCCCTATAAACTGCAGCCACTGCCATCAGGGGCTTATCTACAGCATTCTGTAATGCTGTAGATAAGCCCATGATGTAGCCTGAAAGATAAGAAAAACAAGTTAGATTATACTCACCTAGGGGTGGTCCCGGTTCGGGTCCGATGGGCATCGCAGGTCCGGGTCCGACGCCTCCCATCTTCATACGATGTCGTCATCTTCCTTGCTTCTGTTGCGGCTCTTGCGCAGGCATACTGATTTGCCCTGTTGAGGGCAGCGTAAAGTACTGCAGTGTGCAGGCGCCGGGCCTCTCTGACCTTTCCCGAGGTCTGCGCACTGCAGTACTTTGCTCTGCCCTCAGCAGGGCAGTGAATTACGCCTGCGCAGGAGCCGCGACAACATCGTATGAAGATGGGAGGTGCCGGACCCGGACCTGCGACGCCCATCGGACCCGGACCGCACCGGGCCGCCCCTGGTTGAGTATAATCTAACTTGTTTTTCTTATCTTTCAGGTTACATCGGGGGGCTTATCTACAGCATTACAGAATGCTGTGAGACATTTGAAAGATTTTCCAAAATTGGGCTGGCTTCTTTAGATCTTTTTGCAAAATCTAATCTGGTCTTTCTATTTTTAAGGCTGATTAATGGTTTGCACATTGTAGTGAACCCTCTGTATTTGATCCCATGAAGTCTTCTCTTTATGAAAGACTTAGATACTGAAATATCTACTTCCTGGAGAGTGTTCTTCACTTGGGTGGATGTTGTGAAGGGGTTTTTCTTCTCTATGGAAAAGATTCTGCGATCATCCCCGCAGTGTTCTTCTGTGAATGTCCTATCCTTTTTGAGTTCCCAAGCTCACAAGCTCTTTTTTATTTGCAGAATGTACCAAACTGTTGATTTGACAACTCCTATCATTTCTGTTATCTGTGTGCTTGATTACTTATTATTTTCAGCCTAATGACTGTTTGTTTCTCTTCTATTGAGATCTCCTTTAATCGTATGTTGTGGGTTCACAGCAATAGTTTCCAAATGCAAATACCACACCTGGAATCAGCTCCAGACCTTTTACCTGCTTAATTGACAGTGTATTAATGAGGGAATAGCCGATGAAGCCCATTAAAGAGCTTTTGAGCTTAGAAAAAATATACCTCATATAAATATATGTGTGGTCAGTATAAAGGACTGGCACATGACTTATTCCTTCCAAGGACCATACTAAGGACCAGGGGGCATGCACTACGGGCGGAAATAATGCGATTCCGCCAGATAAATAGGAAAGGGTTCTTTACAGTTAGAGCAGTCAGAATGTGGAATTCTGACCACAAGAGGTAGTAATGGCAGACACTTTAACAGCTTTTAGAAAAAGGGCTGAATGATTTCCTCAATACTTATAACACTGCTGCTTATAGTTAATGTAGTGACAAAAAAAGCGGTGGAGAAAGGTTGAACTTGATGGACCTACCGGTAGGTCTTTTTTTCAACCTATGTAACTATGTAATTGATTATATAACTGTATCTTGAATATGCTTTTGTAAACGGCTAAAATACCAAAACTTGTGTCACTGTCCAAATATATCTGGCTATAGCTAGATATATATCTCATGCAATGGTGGTAGAGCTCTTACTTAAAGGGAACCTGTCACCTGAATTTGGCGGGACTTGTTTTGGGTCATATGGGCGGGGTTTTTGGGTGTTTGATTCACCCTTTCCTTACCCGCTGGCTGCATGCTGGCCGCAATATTGGATTGAAGTTCATTTTCTGTCCTTCGGAGTACACGCCTGCGCAAGGAAATATTGCCTTGCGCTGGCGTGTACTACGGAGGACACAGCATGAACATCAATGCAATATTGCGGCCAGCATGCAGCCAGCGGGTAAGGAAAGGGTGAATCAAACACCCGAAAACCCCGCCCATAT
This sequence comes from Ranitomeya variabilis, assembly GCF_051348905.1. Lineage (NCBI taxonomy): Eukaryota > Metazoa > Chordata > Amphibia > Anura > Dendrobatidae > Ranitomeya > Ranitomeya variabilis. Next base: position 543,786,911 of record NC_135236.1, on the reverse strand, counting down.
GACCCAAAACCGGTCCCGCCAAATTCAGGTGACAGGTTCCCTTTAAAGCAAATGTGCTTCTGTTGTAATGTGCTGTTCTACTGATTTCCTATATATAACATCTTTCCTGTGAAACGATTCGCACATTGGTTAACAGGCCTGGCAGGCACGAGGACAGGGTTCTGTCTCAATGTGCAGTTAGCTTTAAATAGGGGCGTTACTTATTATGTAATATAGAACAATAAACTTTTATACGTGAAGCTGTTTCAGGATTCATAAAATATATATACGGCCCGTACTATTGTGCGCCGCACATACAACAGTCTGGTTTTCCTTGTGCCATTTTGCAGTGTCTTTTTTTTCTCATTAATATTTATTTATTTATGTATTTATTTAATGACCCCGGTAATATTTCTAAAATCTACTTTCCAACATTGCTTCCAAACACTCACACAGTTTGGAAAGCCGGTATATTGGAGTGCCCCATCCTGCTCCATAATATGCTGCCTCATTTGTGGTGGAAATGGATGAGATTAGATAATGTAAGGGAAGAAGAAAACATATTCCTGATATACAGCTTTTGTTCTGTTAAGTGCACTCAGATGAAAGGCTAAGATTACTGAATAATACATAAGATACTGTAGTTCTGCAGGGAAGAATGGGTTAAGTGCCAATGCTGCTATTGCTTTTAAAGAGAGCTGCTCTGTAAAAGCATCATATCACCAACAAATACCAATAGAATAGAACAAAAATAACATGCAATCATACATTTAGTGCTCTTATTTCTACTATATGTTTCATACAAGAATTTGGACCCTAAGTGGTAATCTTGGGGCTGTGTATATAGAGGCCTTGTATGATAGTATGTGATTAAGACCAGCAGTACCCATAGGACCCCCATGACATATGATGGAGTCCGTCGGGTTATGCAGAGGTGGCTATTTCACGGGGTCCTGTTTTAAACCATAAAATATGATCGAACCAGTAACGGAAGTACCAAACAAGCATGATGTTCGGTCGTGACATGATGCTTCAAAGGAAATTTCTGTTCCTTATGCAGCTATTCAGGTGTTGTGGTGGCCTTCATTATCCTGTTATGTCTCTTTCAATGCTTTTGTACAGTCATTTGTGTAGGTTTTAGTCCTTACTGATGTTTCTAATCACAGTTACAGAATGAAGAAGAACCCGTAGAAAGTCCCCAGGCTTCCGCAGATGCTCCCCCTCCATATAGCAGCATTGCTGGAGAGAACGCAGGTGAATTCATTTTTTTCCATTATAGGAACTGTGCATCATAATGTGTTAAAAATGTGTTTAAAAAGGAAATATTGAACAGCACTAAAACCAATATTTCCTCTGTTATGCAGGAAACATACACATTAGTATCAGTACAAGCACCGTTGTACTCAGACCAGTCATCTGTTACTGATCTTATCTGACTACCAGAAGACAGATAATAGTGTCAGTTTAAACTCAAGTTTCCACATTTTTTTTTTAACCGTATAGATTACATTAACTTGCTAATGGTTATTCGCAATTTATGCGATATTCACATTATCGACCTTCATTGTGTAATTGATGTGTCAAATACCTCTGTCGAGAATTGAGGCTCTCATGATCCTGTCTAACCATACTGAAAACGGATGATTACACGTGTGCACGGTCACCGTATAACATTTAGATAATGTTGAAGATATAGAAAGAAATACTTTAGCAATTTAAACCTAAAAAAAAATGATTCTCCATTCAAGATATGTACCTTTTAAGGGTTAACTTGGTTCATTCTAGCATTAGTATTACTCACCGCTACGTCCATCCATCCATGCAGAAGCGTCTATTAGGCCACGTTCACACGCTGCGGGTTCCTCTGCGGGTTAATCCCGCAGCGGAATTGAAAATCTGCAGGGCAAAACCGCTGCGGTTATCCCTGCAGATTGTTCCGCGGTTTCCGCTGCGGGATTACTCCTGTACTATTGATGCTGCATATGCAGCAATATGCAGCATCAATAGTAATGTAAAAAATAATAAAAATTGGCTATACTCACCCTCTGACGTCGCGATCTCCCCGGCGCTGCAAGCGGCTGTGCCGACAAGGACCTTCGTGACGTCACGGTCATGTGACCGCGGCGTCATCACGATCATGTGACCACGACGTCACCACAGGTCCTGTTCGGCACAGCAACTGAGACCGGACGCCGCGGGCAGCGCTGAGAGATGAGTATAGCTTTATTTTTTATTTTAATTCTTTTTTTTACACCCAAATATGGTTCCCAGGGCCTGGAGGAGAGTCTCCTCTCCTCCACCCCGGGTACCATCGGCACATTATCCGCTTAACTTCCCGCAACGTGGGCACAGCCCCATGCGGGAAGTTAGCGGTTCAATGCATTCCTATGGGTGCAGAATCGCTGCGATTCTGCACCAAGAAGTGACATGCTCCTTCTTTTTTTCTGCAGAAAATCCGCGCGGATTTTCCACAGAAAAAAAGGATCGTCGGCACAGCGGGTTTTGTTTTCCATTAGGTTACATTGTACTGTAACTGCATGGAAAAAGGATGCGGACCCGCAGCTGCAAAACAGCTGCGGGTCCGCAGCAAAACCTGCAGCGTGTGAACATAGCCTAAGACACCTATCCATTACTAATCCTATAGTTACAGTATATGGTAAATAAACACAAAGCTAGAATAAAGTATTTAAGGCTGGTTTCACACTTGCGTTTTGATCTGCAGCATTTAAAAAAAAACGCATTTGGTGAAAAAACGCATGTAAACGTGGCAAAACGCTGCGTTTTTTAGACGCATGCGTTTTTGCATGCAGAAAAAAAACCGCGGCATTTACATGCGTTTTTTCCTGCGTTTGCGTTTTTTAAACGCATGCTGAGAAGTGTGTAACAGCTGCCAACCATCAAAATCAACTAGAAAACCCACTAAAAACAGAAATAGCTAGGGTTAGGGTTAGGGTTAGGATCCCTAGTAACCCTAGGGATCCTAACCCTAACCCTAGGGATCCTAACCCTAACCCTAACCCTAGGGATCCTAACCCTAACCCTAGGGATCCTAATCCTAACCCTAAGGGTTAGGATCGTAACCCTAACCCTAAGGTTTAGGGTTAGGATCCCTAGTAACCCTAGGGTTAGGGTTAGGGTTTTCTTGTTTTTCTTGTGTTTAGAGTTAGGGTTAGGTTTAGGGTTTTCTTGTTTTTTCTTGTGTTTAGGGTTAGGGTTTTCTTGTTTTTTCTTGTGTTTTTCTAAAAAAACGCATGCGTTTTTAACGCAAACAAACGCATGTGCTTAAAAACGCATGCGTTTACATAGACAGCAATGCATTTTTTGCCGCAAATAAACGCATGCGTTTTTTTGCGGCAAAAAAACGCCGCTAGAAATTACTACGTTGCATTTCTGCAAATGAACGCACGCGTCAAAAAACGCATGCGTTGCCGAAAACGCGTCAAAACGCACGCTAAAAAACGCATGCGTTTTTTAATGTTAAGTATAGGAAAAAAACGCATGCGTTTAGCACTAAAACGCTGCAGATCAAAACGCAAGTGTGAAACCAGCCTTATTTGAAATAAAACAAAACACACATTAACTTTTTTATTTGAAAATAACAAACACAGTTATACTCACCTAACGCCTAATTCCACTGAATCCCTTGTCTCCTGTAATAAAACAAAAATAAAAACAATATAATATCCTTCACCTGTCCATCATTCTGTTCTATGCCGTAATCCATGTCTGGGGGATAAATAGTTTTCAACCTGCATGGTGCCAAGATGCGACCGTCCAGGCTGAGAACCACTGACAAATGATGAAGAATTAGCTGGGTAGAATGGCAAAATAAGCAATTGTGAGTACACAGTGCTATATGATGATTGCAATATAGTATGGGGATAGAAACTTTTGTGGGAGTGCTTCTTTAATTATACTTAATCTCTGTACTGTAACTATACTTTCATAGATCTGTAATTGGTCGTTATGACTGCATTTCCATGTGCGATTGGTGCGCATTATGATCACCGTACATACAATCATATTTACCAGTTTATTTATATTCCCATTACATATTTAGACCAGTATATTCATTCTAGCACTGATTTTTTCATGTTAGTCATGCTACCATTTGATTTAACTCCATTTATTGATCACGGTTGTGTTTAGATTTATCTAATCATTCCCTGATGATCAGATCACCGTAAATACTGTGGACAACTATCAACTATACAATAAACTTACTCTGGTTTTCTGTGAACTTTTGGTTATATTGGCTAAAATGTGACTTTTTTTGGATCATAGAGCTAATGTGAAAGCTGGGTTCCTCCTTACCTATTTTTAAATTATATCTTAATAAAAACATGTTTTTTGTTTTTTAAGTGGGTGATTTCTTAGTGAGTCCAATGTGTTTTTGCTATAGTTTACATGATACATCTTAAATTGCTTGCATCTCTTTATCGCTTGGCAGGAATTTACTAAAAATGTGCATTTTGAGGATATTTGTGTAATATGTTTTTATTCCATCAGTGTGTTTTGTTTTCTTTCATTACAGCATTTTTTGACTATAAAGATGAGCCAGGATTTCCAAAACCACCGTCGTACAATGTGGCAACATCGCTCCCTAGCTATGATGAAGCAGAAAGGACTAAAGCAGAAGCTACAATACCCTTGGTTCCTGGAAGAGTAAGTCTTCTGGTCTAATGCTTTATTTTATTCACCTCAATTTGTGGAATTTTAAATGTTCCACATAGCATAGATTACAGGGATTTTCCCGCAGCAAAATTAATTTTAGTCAACGCTTTGATCAATAGATCTGTGAATAATATTACGTTCCACAATTGGATGTGTTTACAGAAAACTGTTAATGTGTTAATCTCTCAGAAAATAATCAGATTATTATTCCAAGATCTATTCATTCAAATGTATTTTGTTCCCTTTAAAGGGAGTGGCTTAGAGAAGCCAAACATGCGCTAGATGAATATTAAAAACATACTGATGTCTAAATATTCTTAAAGTGAACACGTCGGTCATTTCATACTGCCAGGATAAAATACAGAGATTCCTACAGTTTGTTTTTCTCTAAAATGCTGTGCCGATTCAGAGAAAGCGCAGATGGAGAAACTAGTCGGGCATGGTTAGAGTAGTCCGGGCACAGTGGTAAGTGCCTGCTGGGTGGGTCTATCTTCGCTTGGTTAGATTGACAGCTGTTCCATTATTTGTGTGTAAGAGAGACCTCTAAAGTAAGCCAAGCTGAGTGGGAGAAGCCGGGCGTAGCCATCCAGTGGACTCGAGCCAAAACCTAGACTCCTTTCCCCATGCCTAGCTCATTTCTTATGCTGTAAAACATAGCTTTCTGTATCGAGAGAGCTTTTTGTACGGAAGCTGGCTCCTTGGACGAAAAACCTCTAACACTCCTAGGAAGTTGCACACTATATTTACACCTACAATATTTCCAGTGCTGTAGCAGTTGGGCCAATTTCATTCTTGTAAAGTCAATCATTTTTATGATAAATCTCTCCCATTGTTTTAATGTTTTTTGTTATCCTGACAGTCAAGATTTCTTCCTTGGATTATCACTTTGTTCTAATATGTGACTTTTTGTGTACAGGATGATGATTTTGTGGCGAGGGATGATTTTGATGATGCAGACCAGCTCAGGATAGGAAACGATGGAATTTTTATGCTCACATTTTTCAGTAAGTATATTGACTAAGATGTCATATACCCTTTCTTTGCAGCTGCCTTTGCTTTAACCCAATGCAGACATTACATCTCTTCCCTCATTTCTGTCTATCGGCCTAACCGACCGCTACACTCTGCAAATGACTTTCGACTAACCTCTGTACTTATCTGTACCTCCCACTCCCGACTCCAAGACTTCTCCCGTGCTGTGCCAATGTTCTGGAATGCTCCACCCCAAGAAATTAGGACCATCCACAACATGCACAGTTTTAGGCGCTCCCTCAAAACACATTTGTTCAGAGCAGCCTATCACGTTCCCTAATCAAAGTCATTTTATGTTGTGTGTGTAGCCCATTCACTATTTCCACCTATCCCGCACCCCCTGAAGATGGCTGGACCTTCATTGTAAATACATCATTGTAAATACACACCTGTACTTTGTATCTCCCCACCTCATTGTAGATTGTAAGCTCTCACGAGCAGGGTCGTCTTATTTTGCTTTAATTATTGCATTGCTATCGTTATTACTTATGACTGTTGTGTTTAAAACTGCTAAACTGTAAAGCGCTGCAAAATATGTTGGTGCTATATAAATAAAGATTATTATTATATGTTGGGTGCAGATATATGGAAGTGACTCGCACATTGCAAATGTTGCCTGTGTTCCTCTCACTGCTATTTAATTTCTTAAATGCTGCTGTCAGTCTTTGACGGAGGTATTTAGGCACGTGATGGTGCCGGGGCGTCCAGTACACCTCCCTCCAACCATGTGATTTTAGGGTGCCGATGGGTTTCTGAAGTGCACCTTCACTGACATGTTGGTACTCCTTTTGAAGACCAACTAACTAGACTGATTTTGCGTTAGACTGCACTATTGCCATATTGCAGTGCATAGAACAAGCTATCAGGTGAGTGCTGGTTCAAAAAATAAATAAATAAAAATGAGAAAAAAATATATAAAAATAGCAAAAATTTGAATAGCCCTCATTTATCCCCTCTAGAAATAAAAATCGCACCTCCACCTAAACGAAAATAAAAGCAACCAAAACATTGGGCCCGATTCATCAATACAAGGCCTTGATGAGCAGGTGTGCTGGAGTTGGATGCTCCCGATTGAAGAATTCCATGCCAAAAATGTTACTGGAGTGAGATTTGTGGCAACGATGCCGAAGTCCCCGGGTAACCAGGGTAAACATCGGGTTACTAAGCGCAGGGCCGCGCTTAGTAACCCGATGTTTACCAAGGTTACCATTGTAAATGTAAAAAAAAAAAAAACACTGCATACTTACATTCCGGTGTCTGCCACGTCCCTCGCCGTCAGCTTCCCGCACTGACTGTGAGTGCCGGCTGTAAAGCACAGCACAGCGGTGACGTCACCGCTGTGCTCTGCTTTTACTTTACGGCCGGCACTCACAGTCAGTGCGGGAAGCTGACGGTGAGGGACGTGGCAGACACCGGAATGTAAGTATGTAGTGTTTTTTTTTTTTACATTTACAATGGTAACCAGGGTAAACATCGGGTTACTAAGCGCGGCCCTGTGCTTAGTAACCCGATATTTACCCTGGTTACGAGCGAACACATTGCTGGATCGGTGTCACACACCGATCCAGCGATGACAGCGGGAGATCCAGCGACGAAAGAAAGTTTCAAACGATCTGCTACGACGTACGATTCTCAGCGGGGTCCCTGATCGCAGTAGCGTGTCAGACACAGCGAGATCGTATGTATATCGCTGGAACGTCACGGATCGTGCCGTCGTAGCGACCAAAGTGCCACTGTGAGACGGTACCCTTAGACAAGCTATGGTGTCCCACCCCAGACATGCCCCCATCCCACTCAAATTTGCCCACTTTGGCAGAGCTAAGAGAAACTGGAGTGAAAATGCCAAAAATTGCAAGATTGTATCTCAACTTTGAGTTGCGCTTTAATTTTGCAACTTTGCAAAGCTTTTAGGCCAGAATTCTGGCATGAAAGTTTTGATTAATCGGACTCGTAGTGGGTAAGACAAAATGGTATAAAAAAACGTCAGTTCATCATGCAAAAATAAGCTCTCACACAGCTCTATCAACTGAAAACTAAAAGTTACAGATCTGGTCATTTTTATTTCCCATACATTTTAACTTTGTAAAAGCAAAACAGCCCCAAATTGGCAAAGGTGCATACTTTTTACCTTTTCACCCCACTTGGAATTTTTCTCACTTTTCAGTGCAGAACATGGTAAAATGAATAGTGGCATTCAAAAGTACATACAGCTTGTTCCCAAAAAAACAGCCTGGCTATAACGGTGGAAAAATAAAAAGTTATGGCTCTTGTCAGAAGGGGAGGAAAAAACAAAAGTGCAAAAAATATCAAAAGTGGCTGAAGTGGGGAGGGTTTAAAGAAGTTTGTGTGTTAAAGGAGTATTTAATACCAACCTGCAGCGGCAGTTTGGGGAAAGTCATCAGCTGACGTCACCTATCTCAGGTAAAATCAGCAGGGGTCCCATCCACTGGACCTGTTGCGATCATGATAGATAGTCTGTCTACTTGTCTAAATGCTTAGAAAAATTTATAAAAAGTAATAAATACCGTATTTTTCGGACTACAAGATGCACTTTTTCCCCCCCAAAAAAGGGGGGAAAATGGGGGGTGCGTCTAATAGTCGCAATGCAGGCTCACCGTGGCGGCAGAGGTGCGGTGGCAGAGGTGTGGCGGCAGAGGTGTTGCGGCAGACGTGCGGGGATGAGGAGGCGCAGTGAGCGGGGTCCCTTTCCCCGGTGAGGTGATGCAGCAGCCCGGTAAGCAGCAGAGCCGGGTGAATCCTGTTGTTAGCGGTGGTGGCGGCCATCTTCCGGAGACCGCGCATGCGCAGATGGAGTGCTCTGCTTCCCGGGGCTTCAGGAAAATGGCCGCGGGATGCTGTGCGTGATCTTTTTTTCTGCAATTTTCACCCCAAATTTGGGGTGCGCCTTATGGTCCGGTGCGTCTTATAGTCCGAAAAATACGGTATACATTTTATCTTCCGACTTGTCCATAAAGAGGACCTGTTGCCTCTCTATTTTAGCAAATGACTGTTTCCATCAGTATAACAGTTCTGCATTGTTCTGTTCCTCTGTAATTTCTCCTACAAATTTAGTAATAAATTGTCTGGGTTTTACTAGATGGAGGTAAGTCCCTGTACACTTAGGACCCTGTCCAATCATTGCTGCCAGTAATGGTAATAAAGTCAGAAATATTCAGGAGGAATAACAAAGAAACAGTACAAAACCGAATTCTAGTGAAAGAGGCTCTGGAATTGTAATGTTTGTTTTACATACTTGTATTCCCATAAGTTCCTCTTTAAGGGTATGTCTAGGATGATTAGAAGAAAAATCAAGTGAATACGGCCCACGTACAAGGCGATCATATTTTTTTATTTTTTAGGGGTTTCTAGGATCAATAAAAAAAAGTTGATTTTTTTTTTTCCAGAAACTGCACCAGGTATTGTAAGTAAATGGGACTCAGCTACAATAGCAGGATATCAGACCCAACCCATGGGTACGTTTTTTTTATAGTATAACTTCAGTTTTTTTTCTATTATTTTTCTATGTCTCTTCCAAGAAGGTGACACTTGCCATGTTTGATAAGGTAAATGAGCAAGGTAATGGGGTACCTTATCCTAATATCTAATGCATCAAGTGTATGTTTTCCTTTCCTAGTGGCATTCCTGTTCAACTGGATCGGATTCTTCCTCTCATTCTGTCTGACTACTTCAGCAGCTGGAAGATACGGAGCCATTTCTGGATTTGGCCTCTCCTTGATTAAATGGATCCTAATTGTGCGAGTAAGTGTTATTGAAAGGATGTCCAAACCCAAAGAAATGTTATCTGGAGACATTCACATGTATCGCATACGCTACATAGAGAATATTCAGCTCTTCAGTCACCTGGAGTTTAGTATGGAGAATCCTGGTGACACATCCACAGGATATTAATCACATAACTACGTTGGCGGCAAACTAAACTTTCAGCCAATCACAGCACAAAGGCGTAGTCCAAGCATTTAGTAAATCTATGCAAATGAGGTAAAATGATTAGACCCTGAGTCATCATCGGATTGGTATTTTAATCATTCACTTAATTAGCTGCATCTGTCATCACGTGCAGCATTGTTCTAAGTACTAAAGCAGTCACCATTCCTGTTAATTATTATTATTATTATTATAGCACCATTCATTCCATAGCCCCTTACATGTGAGAATGCTGAAACATAGTGCTGAACTATAACAGGTGTTAGTCTGGGCAGTGCTCCTACATAACTTCTGTACTGTAATACTGCATGATGTACACCACTTTGTGTAGCAGGTTACAAAGCCAATAAGTGCATATGTCATCCGATTATTAATATTAGTGATGCTAATGGTTTTCTTTAGGACAGGGGTGAGCAATTATTTTGTACGAGCAGCCACATGAGAAATGGTGACTTTTATGCAGGGCCCAACCAATATGAGATTATGATCAATATATTTTTATTATTATTATTTTATATAAGTATTAATTTAATCACTTAAAGGGAAACTGTCATCAGGTTTTAGCTACCTCATGTGAGAGCAACCTGATGTAGGAAAACAGAAACCCTGAATCCAACGATGTATCACTTAGTTTACTGGGTGCAGCAGTTGTGACACAATCTGAATTCTTAGAGATTTCCAGAGCTGAGAAAGCCCGCCCAGCCCACACCAGGCTCTCTTATGTACGTTGTCTGTTGACAGTGAGCTGCTTATCAAAGAAGGGGGTGTGGTTGGTCTAGCAGGCGTGTGAGACCTAGTCCCAGCAATGATAATCACCGAATGATAAAACCTTCATTGTAAGTAAACAACAGCACACAGCCTGATAAGTGACACATCGCTGAATTCTAGTATAAAGGAGAATTGAGAGTCAAAACTAGCCAATGTAAATTTACAATCAATTGAATTTTATTTCAAAGAATCAAATACATAAAAATACCATCAATTAATGAATAATAAATAACAACTAGCAACTACATCCTAAGTACATCAAAGAAGCTTTCCAGGACATAACGGGACACAAATAGATCGCAATAAATACTACTCCCCAGTCATATATTATCATATGTAGTTGCTAGTTGTTATTTATTATTCATTAATTGATGGTATTTTTATGTATTTGATTCTTTGAAATAAAATTCAATTGATTGTAAATTTACATTGGCTAGTTTTGACTCTCAATTCTCCTTTATACTACTATTTGTATGAAGAGTCGCCATTTGTGTGTTACCTATAACTGACGTCTTATTCTTTACATCGCTGAATTCTGTGTTTTAACTCATACCTCATGCTGTCTTCAGATTACATAGCAAAAACCTGCTGACAAATTACCTTACTCCATTTTTTTAGTGTGTGAACCATTGCCACCATCTTCCTGAGCGCCTGTACTGCATTACACCCTAAAAGACATCCTCTGGCTTTGATTGATATGGGTGACGCGTCCGAAAGAGATCTCGCACCTGCGCATTACCTTAGCCTGCGCTAGCTGACTATGCTAATGTGCAGGCTCGAGGTCTCTTTCTGGTGTGTGAATGACACTGGACACCTCATTGACATCAATCAAAGCTGGAGGACAGCTTTTTGGGGCAAAGAGGCGCCACAGACACTGAGGACATGATGCCCATCGGACTGGACCAAAAGCATTTACATACCGCTCTGGGGAAAGTAAAAGGTATTTTTGATGGTATACAGGGAGAGTTATGGGACGATGGATACATTGGTGTGATGCAGCACAGGTTCACAGAAAGATGGTGGCATTGGATCATACACTAAAAACTATTAACAGGTTCTCTTTCATATTGAGAATGATGTAAGTTGGCTAGCCGCTGCTGCTAAAACATGTTACAATAGGCCTTATTGTAACGTATCCTCATCAGTAACCGCTAACCAAAACCAAAGAATTTACTGCTTTTTATAAAGTTTTTTAACCCCCCCCAGAAAACAGTAAATCATACTGCTCCTGTTGTTTAGCCTTTTTACCTTTATTAACAGTCCACCATACACATTAAGATTCAGACCCCATAATCCCCACACAGTATATTCCTCCCAAGCAACTGACAAGAAAAAAAAAAACAAATGCTACCTTGCCATTTTTTTAGGGATGCACATACCCTTGAAATTGTCACACAAGGCAAAAGGATCATAGTGGCTTTCAGCACCAGGCTACCCCAACTTTGGGGTGGTATGCCATTCTTTCCAGCCCATTGACTGACTGTCCTGGACCATGAACCGGATAGCAAGAGCCAAAGGGCTGTGGTCCGAGGCCGCAGTTTTCCCAGTTATGCTATACACAGGCTATTAGCGCTATACATATATACAAATACAATAGTGTGCAAATGCAGATATGCTCCATGTCCAGTCTATACATCACGGCTTGTGCAGCGATCTCTGTATGAGGCTACATTTGGGTACATGTTGCGCCCCCCATTTCTCTTACTGCCTCCCATTTCCTTATGAGCATTCTGCTTTCCTTTGTACTAAGGACTTGTTATGGCTAAGCCTGACCTCTAGTGGCGAAGATGTATATAGCACAACTAGAAGTGCATTCTGCCACAGACTGTGCAAGTAGTGTAAGTTACCGTAATCTTCAGATTTTCATATTTGCTTATATAGACGATAGAAAAATATGTGGTTGATACCTTTTTAATGGCTAACTGAGAAGATGGTAACAAATTGCAAGCTTTCGAGACTACTCAAGTCTCTTCATCAGGCATATCTGAAGAATCACATATTTGTACGCAACAAAGCACAGAAATAAAACAGTATTTATAAGATCTGCATTTCTTCATGTGAAAATAATAAGTTGTACCCATGCTCTTTTTTTATTTTCCTTCACAGTTTTCCACCTACTTTCCTGGATATTTTGATGGGCAATACTGGCTCTGGTGGGTGTTCCTGGTATTGGGTAAGTACAAGTCTTGTAGTGTTTTACTCTACAGAAAGTAGAATTTTAGCCTGTATATGAGAACACCGTAACTCGCATTTACTAATTACTAATTTTGCACCAATGACATCAAAAAGGGCCTTGATGAGAAATGTGCTTAGTCAAATAAAAGGCGCATACTGCATTTGAAACTTTTTTATACCTGATATGAGCATTCATATAAGTGCACCAATAATTTGCACATTTTTAACCTGGCCTTTAATAAGTGAAAGGATGATTGCTGACGCCACACCTTGTTGGCAGCTTTCAAAACTGCCCACCATGATGCTCAATTGCCACACAATTTGTAAACCAAATGCGATGGGATGTGGTTTGTGGTCACCCTATGGGTGGTGCCTCCATGTGCAAATGGTTTTGGCTATAAGGCTTCTACAAATGAAACAAGACCTTTTAACTAGCAGACCCCATATCTCTAGTAAGGGTGCATTCTCATTGCATTTGTATTGTATATCAGATTTATACATTAGAAGGATTTCTCAACAGATACCTCTGACAGTCTAGCTATATAGTGGCAGACATTACTCATTGGCTCCAATGTTAAAAACAGAAAAGGTAGATTCTGCTGTAAAAAAAATGGTATACGGATATTCATTGGGCTAATGTAGATAGAAAAGACACTTGGGTTAATAGACAGGAGGCTATGGATATAGTTGATGTACGCGCTGTGAATGCACCCTTATAATACATTACTTACAGCCCAGCTATCAGCTTGGCCAAAACAATAGCAACTTCATACTCACCCATGCCGTGTGATTTACATGATACGTTTCCCCAACATATGATCACATGGGGTTAATACTTTTGGAGCCTTCATCAGTGATCTGTTTGCAGTGAGTGGCATGTCCATTATGTTGCAGAGAATGTAACCTAATATACATACAATCTTTTTTGTTTCTAGGATTCCTCCTGTTTCTTAGAGGATTTATTAATTATGCAAAGGTTCGGAAGATGCCAGAAAACTTTTCCACTCTTCCCAGAACTAGGGTTCTCTTTATTTATTAACAGTAAGTCATTGGTATGTATCTTATGTGAATGGTACTGTGTATGTATTAGGTAACGCACTTGTAGGCTCTTTATAAGGTAAACCCTTATGTATTATGTAATGCACTCAATTGCCCCATCCACTGACAAATATCAACCACTGCAGACCTGGACAAGAGGTTCATGTAATTGTCCCAAACACTAGGAAAAGGGAAAAAAGTAATCTGAGTGACTGACTGTGCTGGTGCCAGGCAGTATGTTAGAAACTGGTAGTCCTCTGGGATATTCATGCTCTGTAGTCTCTAGATCAGGCGTGCACAGCCTGTTCTGCTCCAAGGGCCACTTTGCCATATTGCGGGTGGCAGCGGATGGAGTGCGAGGGCATGGTGCAATCTGTAGGCCACTGTTTCAGCCTTTCAACTGTCTCGGTTTGTGGGCTGGATTGGAACAGCCAAGGCCCCCGGATGTGGCCTGCATGCAGCAGTATGTCCAGCTCTGCAGTAGAGCAACTGTGCAATGTTATCATGTTAAGGCCGGCGTCACACTGGCAAGTTTTACGGACGTAAGAGCGCAGAAACTACGTCCGTAAAACTCGCATTTCATACGGCACAATTATTCTCAATGGGGCTGCTCCTATTAGCCGTATATTACGGTTCAGTATTATACGGCTTTCTACGGCCGTACAAAATCGCAGCATGCTGCGTTTGTCAGCGTATTGCGCTAATAATACGCCAATGAAAGTCTATGGGGGCGAGAAAAATATGGATTCCACACGGACCTGCAGTGTGACTTGCGAGAAATACGCAGCGGTGTTAGTGAAAAGTCGATAATTCAATTGCTGGCTTTTTCCTTCTCCTTCACAAACCCGACAGGATATGAGACATGGTTTACATACAGTAAACCATCTCATATCCCCATTTTTTTTGCATATTCCACACTACTAATGTTAGTAGTGTGTATGTGCAAAATTTCAGCGCTGTAGCTGCTAAAATAAAGGGTTAAATGGCGGAAAAAATTGGCGTGGGCTCCCGCGCAATTTTCTCCGCCAGAATGGTAAAGCCAGTGACTGAGGGCAGATATTAATAGCCAGGAGAGGGTCCATGGTTATTGGCCCCCCCGTGGCTAAAAACATCTGCCCCCAGCCACCCCAGAAAAGGCACATCTGGAAGATGCGCCTATTCTGGCACTTGGCCACTCTCTTCCCACTCCCTGTAGCGGTGGGATATGGGGTAATGAAGGGTTAATGCCACCTTGCTATTGGAAGGTGACATTAAGCCAGATTAATAATGGAGAGGCGTCAATTATGACACCTATCCATTATTAATCCAATTGTAGGAAAGGGTTAAAAAACACACACACACATTATTATAAAGGATTTTAATGAAATAAACACAGCGGTTGTTGTAATAATTTATTGTTCTCGCAATCCATTTGCAAACCCTCGCTTGGCAAAATAATAAACGCACAAGATACATACCTTCTGATGTCAGATCACGTCCCACGATGTAATCCATCTGAAGGGGTTAACTAATATTACAGGCAGGAGCCCTGCTAAATGCAGCGGTGCTCGTGCCTGTAATCCTCGGCGAATGAATGAAATGTAGGTCATTGACCTACATTTCCTTCAGTCGCGGTGAGGCGCCCCCTGGTGGATGTCCTCATATGACCTGGAGCGTGGGAAAAAGTTCCCAGGCTGCAGTTCATTAGAACATCCAGCAGGGGCGCATCACCGCGACTGAATGTAAGTACAGATCCAGCTTTCCTTTCAGCACCCGGGGATTACAGGTGCCAGCGAGTGGTTTATCGCAGCTCGTGCCTGTAATATTAGTTAACCCCTTCAGATGGATTACCTTGTGGGATGTGATCTGACATCAGAAGGTATGTATCTTGTGCGTTAATTATTTTGCCAAGCGAGGGCCTGGAAATGGATTGCGAGAACAATAAATTATTACAACAACCGCTGTGTTTATTTCATTAAAATCCTTTATAATAATGTGTGTGTGTGTTTTTTAACCCTTTCCTACAATTGGATTAATAATGGATAGGTGTCATAATTGACGCCTCTCCATTATTAATCTGGCTTAATGTCACCTTACAATAGCAAGGTGGCATTAACCCTTCATTACCCCATAGCCCACCGCTACAGGGAGTGGGAAGAGAGTGGCCAAGTGCCCGAATAGGCGCATCTTCCAGATGTGCCTTTTCTGGGGTGGCTGGGGGCAGATGTTTGTAGCCAGGGGGGCCAATAACCATGGACCCTCTCTAGGCTATTAATATCTGCCGTCAGTCACTGGCTTTACCACTCTGGCGGAGAAAATTGTGCGGGAGCCCACTCCAATTTTTTCCGCCATTTAACCCTTTATTTCAGCAGCTACAGCGCCGAAATTTTGCACATACACACTACTAACATTAGTAGTGTGGAATATGCAAAAAAATGGGGATATGAGATGGTTTACTGTATGTAAACCATGTCTCATATCCTGTCGGGTTTGTGCAGGAGAAATGAAAAGCCGGCAATTGAATTACCGGCTGTTCACAGATATCGCGCTGAATGAAATCTAAATACAGAATATATATATATGTGTCTCAATGACATATATATATATATATATACTGTATATATGTTTTCCCGAACATTTGAGCACATAAATCCATTAGATGTCAGTTTTGCAAGCCTGCGCAAAAATCTCGCAGTACGGATGCCATACGGATTACATACGGAGGATGCCATGCGCAAAATACGCTGACACACCCTGCCTACGGATCACTATTTTGGGAACATTTCACCGTATTTCGGCCGTATTACGGCCGTAAAATACGGACCGTATTGTCTTACGCCGAGTATTAGATTCTCTAATCTGTCCTGAATGCAACAGTTAGGCTCATCTTTCTGTGCAACCTCTGCATTAATGCACTAAACTTCAGATTTTGTTACCAAACAGCACAGAAAAAAATGCGTCAAAAATGTAACATGTGCACATGCCTTTAGGGTGGTCTGGAAAAACTCCTAGTAGGGATTGTGATATTGGTTCAGTTGGCTCAAGGGATTTTAACATCAGCTTGAAGGAGTTTAGATATCCTGCCCTTCAGTTTCTGATGCCTGGGCCTGGTGCCTCACGACATGATCTGGCCTGATGGTGACGTGGTGCCTTGTGATGTGGTTCTGGCCTGCAGCCTTGTGACGTGGTTCTGGCCTGCAGCCTCGTTACGTCCTTCCCTGCAGCCTCGTGACGTGGTTCTGGCTTGCAGCCTCGGTACATGGTTCTGGCCTGCAGCCTCGAGTCGTGGTCCTGGCCTGCAGCCTCGTGGCATGGTTCTAGCCTGCAGCCTCGTGATGTGGTTCTGGCCTGCAGCCTCGTGACGTGGTTCTAGCCTGTAGCCTTGTGACGTGGTCCTTGCCTGCAGCCTCCTGACTTGGTTCTGGCCTGCAGTTTCTGGATGTCCTGGCCTGCACCCTCGTGACGTAGTTCTGGCCTGCAGACTCGTGACGTGGTTCTGGCCTGCAGCCTCGTGACGTAGTTCTGGCCTGCAGCCTCGTGACGTGGTTCTGGCCTGCAGCCTCGTGACGTGGTTCTGGCCTGCAGCCTCGTGACGTAGTTCTGGCCTGCAGCCTCGTGACGTGGTTCTGGCCTGCAGCCTCGTGACGTGGTTCTGGCCTGCAGCCTCGTGACGTGGTTCTGGCCTGCAGCCTCGTGACGTGGTTCTGGCCTGCAGCCTTGGATGTCCTTGCCTGCAGCCTCGTGACATGGTTCTGGCCTGCAGCCTTGTGACATGGTTCTGGCCTGCAGCCTCGTGTCGTGGTTCTGGCCTGCGTCCTCGTGGCGTGGTTCTGGCCTGTAGCCTTGTGACGTGGTTCTGGCCTGCAGCCTCGTGGCATGGTTCTGGCCTGTAGCCTCGTGACGTGGTCCTGGCCTGCAGCCTCGTGACGTGGTTCTGGCCAGCAGCCTCGTGACATGGTTCTGGCCTGCAGCCTCGTGATGTGGTTCTGGCCTGCAGCCTCGTTTTGTGGTTCTGGCCTGCAGCCTTGTGACGTGGTTCTGGCCTGCAGCCTTGTGACGTGGTTCTGGCCTGCAGCCTCATAACGTCCTTACCTGCAGCCTTGTGACGTGGTTCTGGCCTGCAGCCTCGAGTCATGGTTCTGGCCTGCAGCCTCGTGGCATGGTTCTGGCCTGCAGCCACGTGACGTGGTTCTGGCCTGCAGCCTCGTGACGTGGTTCTGGCCTGCAGCCTTGTGACGTGGTCCTTGCCTGCAGCCCCCTGACTTGGTTCTGGCCTGCAGTTTCTGGACATCCTGGCCTGCACCCTTGTGACGTGGTTCTGGCCTGCAGACTCGTGATGTGGTCCTGGCCTGCATCCTCGTGACGTGGTCCTGGCCTGCAGCCTTGTGACGTGCACTAAACTTCAAATTTTGTGACAAAACAGCACAGAAAAAAAGTGCGTCAAAAATGTAACATGTGCACATGCCTTTAGGGTGGTCTGGAAAAACTCCTAGTAGGGATTGTGATATTGGTTCAGTTGGCTCAAGGGATTTTAACATCAGCTTGAAGGAGCTTAGATATCCTGCCCTTCAGCTTCTGATGCCTGGGCCAACTGCCTCGGTTTCGGGTTACTTTCTTGGGTTTGGCTTGGGCCTGGTGCCTCACGACATGATCTGGCCTGGTGGTGAAGTGGTGCCTTGTTACGTGGTTCTGGCCTGCAGCCTCATAATGTCCTTACCTGCAGCCTCGTGACGTGGTTCTGGCCTGCAGCCTCGAGTCGTGGTTCTGGCCTGCAGCCTCATGGCATGGTTCTGGCCTGCAGCCTTGTGACGTGGTTCTGGCCTGCAGCCTTGTGACGTGGTTCTGGCCTGCAGCCTCATAACGTCCTTACCTGCAGCCTCGTAACGTGGTTCTGGCCTACAGCCTCGAGTCGTGGTTCTGGCCTGCAGCCTCGTGGCATGGTTCTGGCCTGCAGCCTCGTGACGTGGTTCTGGCCTGCAGCCTCGTGACGTGGTTCTGGCCTGCAGCCTCGTGACGTGGTTCTGGCCTGCAGCCGTGTGACGTGGTCCTTGCCTGCAGCCTCCTGACTTGGTTCTGGCCTGCAGCCTTGTGACGTGGTCCTTGCCTGCAGCCTCCTGACTTGGTTCTGGCCTGCAGTTTCTGGACATCCTGGCCTGCACCCTTGTGACGTGGTTCTGGCCTGCAGACTCGTGACGTGGTTCTGGCCTGCAGCCTTGTGATGTGGTTCTGGCCTGCAGCCTTGTGATGTGGTTCTGGCCTGCAGCCTCGTGATGTGGTCCTGGCCTGCAGCCTCGTGACGTGGTCCTGGCCTGCAGCCTTGTGACATGCACTAAACTTCAAATTTTGTGACAAAACAGCACAGAAAAAAAGTGCGTCAAAAATGTAACATGTGCACATGCCTTTAGGGTGGTCTGGAAAAACTCCTAGTAGGGATTGTGATATTGGTTCAGTTGGCTCAAGGGATTTTAACATCAGCTTGAAGGAGCTTAGATATCCTGCCCTTCAGCTTCCTGACTTGGTTCTGGCCTGCAGCCTTGTGACGTGGTCCTTGCCTGCAGCCTCCTGACTTGGTTCTGGCCTGCAGTTTCTGGACGTCCTGGCCTGCACCCTTGTGACGTGGTTCTGGCCTGCAGACTCGTGACATGGTTCTGGCCTGCAGACTCGTGACATGGTTCTGGCCTGCAGCCTTGTGACGTGGTTCTGGCCTGCAGCCTTGTGACGTGGTTCTGGCCTGCAGCCTCATTACGTCCTTACCTGCAGCCTCGTGACGTGGTTCTGGCCTGCAGCCTCGAGTCGTGGTTCTGGCCTGCAGCCTCGTGGCATGGTTCTGGCCTGCAGCCTCGTGACGTGGTTCTGGCCTGCAGCCTCGTGACGTGGTTCTGGCCTGCAGCCTTGTGACGTGGTCCTTGCCTGCAGCCTCCTGACTTGGTTCTGGCCTGCAGCCTTGTGACGTGGTCCTTGCCTGCAGCCTCCTGACTTGGTTCTGGCCTGCAGTTTCTGGACGTCCTGGCCTGCACCCTTGTGACGTGGTTCTGGCCTGCAGACTCGTGACATGGTTCTGGCCTGCAGCCTCGTGACGTGGTTCTGGCCTGCAGCCTTGTGATGTCCTTGTCTGCAGCCTTGTGACGTGGGCCTGGCCTGCAGCCTCATGTCGTGGCTCTGGCCTGCATCCTCGTGGCATGGTTCTGGCCTGTAGCCTCGTGACGTGGTTCTGGCCTGCAGCTTCGTGACGTGGTTCTGGCCTGCAGCTTCGTGACGTGGTTCTGGCCTGCAACTTCGTGACGTGGTTCTGGCCTTCAGCCTCGTGACATGGTTCTGTGTTATGATCCGGTGACCTTGGAGCCGCATGAGAGACTTTCTCAGGAGTAGGTGGTACCTGTACTGACCGCAAACCCTAAACTAACACCGCAACTAGAAGTAGCCGTGGGATGTACCTAACACGTCCTAGACACCTCGACACAGCCGGAGGACTAAATACCCCTATAGATGGAAATGGGAATTCTATCTTGCCTCAGAGCAGAACCCCAAAGGATAGGCAGCCCCCCACAAATATTGACTGTGAGTATAAGAGGAAAAACACACGCAGGCAGAAAAACAGGATTTAGCAAAGAGGCACTTCTAGCTAAATAGAAAAGGATAGGACAGAATTCTAAGCGGTCAGTATTAAAATCCTAAAAATATCCACAGCAGACAATACAAATATTCTACATCTAACTAAAGACATAGAAAGTATATCTGCATCTCCTGAGAATCCAGCATGACTGAAAAATCCAAACAAAGTCTAAGCTGGACAAAAACACCATGAATTGCACTGAATTGCAAAGCACACTGCATGTGTGCACAGAGACAAAAAAACAGACACTTGTCTTAGCTGAATTGGCAGCAGGGCATGAGGAGCCAGAGAGAGATGCAATCCCTCCAAGTACAATGGACAACTGGCATGGACTCATGGATCCTACACACCTAAATACCTAATAGAGCTGCAATCAGCAGAAACACCTGCCCGGATAACAACCCCAAGACAACTGCACTACCACCAACAACCACCGGAGGGAGCCCAAGAGCAGAATTCACAACAATTCTGGCCTGCAGCCTCGTGACATGGTTCTGGCCTGCAGCCTCGTGACGTGGTTCTGGCCTGCAGCCTTGTGACAAGGTTCTGGACTGCAGCCTTGTGACGTGATTCTGGCCTGCAGCCTTGTGACGTGGTCTTAGCTTGCAGCCTCGTGGCATGTTTCTGTCCTGTAGCCTCGTGTTGTGGTTCTGGCCTGCAGCCTCGTGACATGGTTCTGGCCTGCTGCCTCGTGACATGGTTCTGGCCTGCAGCCTCGTGACGTGGTTCTGGCCTGCAGCCTTGTGACGTGGTCCTAGCTTGCAGCCTCGTGGCATGGTTCTGGCCTGCAGTCTCGTGACGTGGTTCTGGCTGCAGCCTCGTGACGTGGTCCTGGCCTGCAGCCTTGTGACGTGATTCTGGCCTGCAGCCTTGTGACGTGGTCCTGGCCTGCAGCCTTGTGACGTGCACTAAGCTTCAGATTTAAGACAAAACAGCAAAGAAAAAATTGCGTCAAAAATTTAACATGTGCACATGCCTTTAAGGTGGTCTGGAAAAACTCCTAGTAGGGATTGTGATATTGGTTCAGTTGGCTCAAGGGATTTTAACATCAGCTTGAAGGCGTTTAGATATCCTGCCCTTCAGTTTCTGATGCCTGGGCTAACTGCCTCGATTTGGGGTTACTTTCTTGGGTTTGGCTTAGGCCTGGTGCCTCACGACATGATCTGGCCTGGTGATGACATGGTGCCTTGTGACGTGGTTCTGGCCTGCAGTTTTGTGGCGTCCTTACCTGCAGCCTCGTGACGTGGTTCTGGCCTGCAGCCTCGTTACATGTTTCTGGCCTGCAGAACGAGTCGTGGTTCTGGCCTGCAGCCTCGTGGCATGGTTCTGGCCTGCAGCCTCGTGATGTGGTTCTGGCCTGCAGCCTTGTGACGTGGTTCTGGCCTGCGGCCTTGTGACGTGATCCTAGCTTGCAGCCTTGTGGCATGTTTCTGGCCTGTAGCCTCGAGACGTGGTTCTGGCCTGCAGCCTCATTATGTGGTTCTGGCCTCCAGCCTCGTAATTTAGTTCTGGCCTGCCGCCTCGTAACGTGGTTTTGTCCTGCAGCCTCGTAACGTGGTTCTGGCCTGCAGCCTCGTAACGTGGTTTTGGCCTGCAGCCTTGTGACGTGGTTATGGCCTGCAGCCTTGTTACATGGTCCTGGCTTGCAGCCTCGTGGCATGGTTCTGGCCTGCAGCCTCGTGACGTGGTCCTGGCCTGCAGCCTCGTGACGTGGTCCTTGCCTGCAGCCTCGTGACGTGGTCCTTGCCTGCGGCCTCGTGACGTGGTTCTGGCCTGCAGCCTAGTGATGACGTCCTGGCCTGCACCCTTGTGACGTGGTTCTGGCCTGCAGCTTTGTGGCATGGCTCTGGCCTACAAACTCGTGACGTGGTTCTGGCCTTCAGCCTCGTGAATTGGTTCTGGCCTGTAGCCTTGTGACATGGTTCTGGCCTGTAGCCTTGTGACGTGGTTCTGGCCTGCAGCCTCGTGGCATTGTTCTGGCCTACAACCTCGTGACGTGGTTCTGGCCTGTAGCCATGTGACATGGTTCTGGCCTGTAGCCTTGTGACGTGGTTCTGGCCTGTAGCCTTGTGACGTGGTTCTGGCCTGTAGCCTTGTGACATGGTTCTGGCCTGCAGCCTCGTGGCATGGTTCTGGCCTGCAGCCTCGTGGCATGGTTCTGGCCTACAACCTCGTGATGTGGTTCTGGCCTGCTGCCTCGTGACGTGGTTCTGGTCTGCAACCTC
This sequence comes from Ranitomeya variabilis, assembly GCF_051348905.1. NCBI lineage: Eukaryota > Metazoa > Chordata > Amphibia > Anura > Dendrobatidae > Ranitomeya > Ranitomeya variabilis. The sequence continues at coordinate 543,764,483 of NC_135236.1, read as the reverse complement.
ATGGTGTGGTCCTGGCCTTTTGCTTTTTGAATCAGGACTTCATTACTTTGAGACTTGCTGTCCGGTACCATTTGTGCTTTATGTCATGAAAGTCGAATCCAAGAATAGTATTAGTAGGCTGTTGAGGTACTCAAGGGAGTCAGTGAGTTCCTGCTTTGGTAATATGCATTTCTGTACAAAGTCTGGTGAGTCCAACAAAGTCTATCTTTGTTAGATGTGGATGTTGCACTAAACTGAAGGAAACCCAGTTATTTCTCCTAGTCTGAAGTTGTCAGATGGGCTTGCTGGCATTACGTTGGTAAACCATCAATGTCCCAGTCTGTCCCCCTTGTTTAGAATTGTAAGATGGACGTTGTACTTTATAAACAAGCATGAAAAATCAAGAGTTAAGAAGTCTCAACTAACATGGAAACATTGCTTTCCGAAGAAGGAAAACCTTTACCCCTTAGTGCAATATCGCGTACATGTAGGAAACACAGGAACTAAGCTCTCTCCACACGTGTCAGATACCGACTATAGTACTTTGCCGAAATCTGTCTCTAGCTTACACGGCCAAGGATGAGCTCACGGAACTATTAACCATTTACACGCCACTGTCATTTTCCTGACTGCGGCATTTAAATGGAAGGAGCGTTGCTTGTTGCACTTACCGGCTTCCATCAGTGGTCTGTGATGCGGTAATGGGGTGCCATCGGGTTACTTTGGTAGCCGGGGGCCTGCTGAAGGCACCCGTTGCCACCATCTTGGTACTCCTCTGAAGCTCAGCTATATTGAAAGGAAAATAAGATGTACAATGTATATCTTCAATTGCCGCATTGCAGTGTATAGAGTAAGCGATCAGACGATTGCAGGCTCATGTCACCTAGGGGGGTCTTTAAAGTAAAAGTAAATTTTTTAAAATTTTGTCAAATATAAAAAAAAAATATAAAAGATCAAATCCCCCATTTCCCTGTTCAAAATAAAGACCAGTCTGTCCATAAAAATCCGGTCTTCCTGTCTATCAAAATTAATTAACCAGATAGGTAAACGCCATGACATAGAAGAAAAGAATCAAAATGACAGAAATGCAGGGTGGTTTTTTTGGTCACCAGTCCTCCCTAACCCCCCCCCCAAAAAAAAACAAACAAAACAATAATCAGCGTGTCATGTCCTCATCCAGCTCAGTCGATGGAAAAACAAAAATCTTATGGGTCTCGAAAAATGGCAGCACAGGCAAAAAAAAAAAAAAAAAATATATATATATATACGTAATAAAAAAAATCTATACAAGTTTGGTATTGCTGCAAATTGCACTGACCTGGAGAATTGTGAGTAACTTTTACCATAGAATGTACGCCGTAAGAACAAAGCGCAAAAAAACACATCGGAATTGAATTTTTTTTTCCACAATCTCACCACTCTTGGAATTTTCTTTCCCATTTTTCTTTACAATGAATGGTAAAATGAATGGCGTCATTCAAAATACAATTCTTCCTACAAAAATCAAGCTGTCAGACGGAAAAATTAAAAAAAGTTGTTGCCCTTGGAAGAAGGGGAGGAAAAAACAGCGTAAAATCTGGTTGCAGAGTGAAGGGGTTAATAATGATATATTAGTAGTATTGCCAAAAAATATATATTCTGCACATTTTTTAATGTAAAGCTTAAGCTGCACAGACATTTTAGCTTAAATTTGTGGTGCAATATTAGTGTTCAGGTTACAATGCATAATCTGCCTAAAGGCTCTTGCAGACGATGGTATTTTCGGTCCGAGTGCGACCCAACAAAACATCGGACCGCACTCAGACCAATGTTATTTTATGGGGTTGTGCACCTGTCAGATTTTTTCCTCGGACTGAGAGATACAGTTAGGTCCATATATATTTGGACACAGACAACATTTTTCTAATTTTGGTTATAAACATTACCACAATGAATTTTAAACAAAACATTTCCGATGCAGTTGAAGTTCAGACTTTCGGCTTTCATTTGAGGGAATCCACATTAAAATTGGATGAAGGGTTTAGGAGTTTCAGCTCCTTAATATGTGCCTCCCTGTTTTTAAAGGGACCAAAAGTAATTGGACAGATTAAATAATTTTAAATAAAATGTTCATTCCTAGTACTTGGTTGAAAACCCTCTGTTGGCAATGACTGCCTGAAGTCTTGAACTCATGGACATCACCAGACGCTGTGTTTCCTCCTTTTTGATGCTCTGCCAGGCCTTCACTGCGGTGGTTTTCAGTTGCTGTTTGTTTGTGGGCCTTTCTGTCTGAAGTTTAGTCTTTAACAAGTGAAATGCATGCTCAATTGGGTTGAAATCAGGTGACTGACTTGGCCATTCAGGAATATTCCACTTCTTTGCTTTAATACACTCCTGGGTTGCTTTGGCTTTATGTTTTGGGTCATTGTCCATCCTTAGTATGAAACAACGACCAATCAGTTTGGTTGCATTTGGCTGGATCTGAGCACACAGTATGGCTCTGAATACCTCAGAATTCATTCGGCTGCTTCTGTCCTGTGTCACATCATCAATAAACACTAGTGACTCAGTGCCACTGGCAGCCATGCATGCCCAAGCCATCACACTGCCTCCGCCGTGTTTTACAGATGATGTGGTATGCTTTGGATCATGAGCTGTACCAAGCCTTCGCCATACTTTTCTCTTTCCATCATTCTGATAGAGGTTGATCTTGGTTTCATCTGTCCAAAGAATGTTCTTCCAGAACTGTGCTGGCTTTTTTAGATGTTTTTTAGCAAAGTCCAGTCTTGCCTTTTTATTCCTGATGCTTATGAGTGGCTTGCACCGTGCAGTGAACCCTCTGTATTTACTTTCATGCAGTCTTCTCTTTATGGTAGATTTGGATATTGATACGCCGACCTCCTGGAGAGTGTTGGTCACTTGGTTGGCTGTTGTGAAGTGGTTTCTCTTCACCATGGAGATTATTCTGCGATCATCCACCACTGTTGTCTTCTGTGGGCACCCAGGTCTTTTTGCATTGATGAGTTCACCAGTGCTTTCTTTCTTTCTCAGGATGTACCAAACTGTTGATTTTGCCACTCCTAATATTGTAGCAATTTATCCGATGGGTTTTTTCTGTTTTCACAGCTTAAGGATGGCTTGTTTCACCTGCATGGAGAGCTCCTTTGACCGAATGTTTACTTCACAGCAAAACCTTCCAAATGCAAGCACCACATGTCAAATCAAATCCAGGCCTTTTATCTGCTTATTTGAGAATGACATAACGAAGGGATTGCCCACACCTGTCCATGAAATAGCCTTGGAGTCAATTGTCCAATTACTTTTGGTCCCTTTAAAAACAGGGTGGCCTATGTTAAGGAGCTGAAACTCCTAAACCCTTCATCCAATTTTAATGTGGATACCCTCAAATGAAAGCTGAAAGTCTGAACTTCAACTGCATCTGAATTGTTTTGTTTAAAATTCATTGTGGTAATGTCTATAACCAAAATTAGAAAAATGTGGTCTCTGTCCAAATATATATGGACCTAACTGTAAATGCCCAAGTTTGAGCTGATATTCGGAATGCATTTGGCCATTCAATTAAATGAGTCTGTGGAAAACATCAGACTGTACTCGGATGACATCTGAGTGCAGTCCTATTTCCACAAACGGATAGAATGGAGAAGATGGGGATCTCTTTAGTTTGGATTTCCATTGTCGTATATTCGTGTTGGCCACAATTATTACTCCTACATTTACATATTTCTATAATCTGTTCCTCCGCAGCACTTTACAGTTCAGAGCGTACAATCTACGACTTTAACACATGATATGAAGGGGACGGTGCAGTGACATGAACCTTGTGTCCTGTAACATTCTGTGACGCGTCCGATTGCTCTGCGTAAGGGAAATAGCCACTATTATCGGTGTGACCTTCCATATTCTCATTGCAGTGTTGTCGTCCCGGCCTTCCTGCCTCTCCAGAAAACCAAGTGACGAAAAGCAATGGCACCTGCAGGAAGAGGCTCGTAATTCCACACACTGAAGAGTGAAAAAATATCTGCTTTATCAAAGAAAAGTAACAAAAAAAAGTTCTTTAAAATAGCTAAACATCTTAAATAGGCAAAGTTACTGTGGTCGAGGAAGGAGAAAATAAGCATTTCCTTTTGTTTGTTTTTAGGTGTAAACTTTGAATAGTTCTTGCAGAATTTTGTTGTTATTCTTCTGAAATCATTAGTGGCTACTGTAGAAATCAAAGCTATTGCAATCGAGTTTGTGAATTACTAATAAAGCCTTATATATTGTTTGCAACACACAAAGACAACATTGACCTGCACTCCTTCTGCCAGCAGAGGGCAGTCTCGCTTTACCTTGTTTTTCCATATTCTTCATCCCACTGCCGTACAGATGTTTTTCGTGTATTGTATTGTGTTCCGCTTTGGGGGTAAAAAAAAAGCATACAAGTTTTAGACATTGACTTCTTAATTTCACAGCGCAATCTCTAGAGTATACTAGACTTGCTTTTGCAAAGGAAGGATGTTTGGAATTAAGATCTGCTATTCCTAGTATGTATACATCTCCATGTACATATGCACAGTGAGCTGAACCGTTATTCATGGGGTCGCAGCATTTGATATTTGTGATTGTCAAGAGGTTTCAATCTTATGAATGTAAAAAAAAAATAAAAAATGGCGGCCTCTTGTATAAGGTTCACTTTCAATGTGGATGCTGCTAAGCCCAGGATAAGTTTAGAAATGCTGTACCAGTCCTGCATGAATCATTGGCAATTATTTAGTGATAAGTCCCTTAATTAATAATCATGTGAAGTTATATATAATATATATATTTTTTTCTTAAAGGGGTTCAATATTGTCCAATATTTCTCCTAAAAATGAACACAGCAAACAGGGGCAGTGACCTTCACTAGTTATTGATATCTAAGCCTCGAGTACAGGCTATTAACAAATACTGTGTATCTCTCACACACGCTGCAGTTTTCTGATCAGGGCTGGATACAAAAGAAAGAAATACACGTCTTCCCTTTATATCTTCCTGTCTTTTGGGTTCCTCTCCTAGGTGTGACTGAAAAACTGCATCAAAACTGCATGTGTGGTTCCAGTGTAGTAAGGAAACGGACAACTGCTGCATGCAAGGCTCTGTTCACATGTCCTTTCAGACATTCCCTTGGTCTCTTCCGTTTTCAGAAGCAAACTGTAGCATTAGTGATACAAAAGGAAGCAAAGAGACTACATTGTTTATTACGGGGTCCTTTAAGGTTCCATGTTTTTGAACAGAGGAAAAAGTTACTGCATACAGGCATTTTTTTGTTTCTAAAAAAAAAAAGCAAAGATATACCCCATAGTATTTAATTGGGCCCATCTGCTTCTTTTTGCATAACTGATCTGAAACAGAGAAGATACAGATTAGATATTAGAAAAAACTTTTTGACAGTGAGGGTGATCAATGAGTGGAACAGGCTGCCACGAGAGGTGGTGAGTTCTCCTTCAATGGAAGTCTTCAAACAGAGGTTGGACAGACGTCTGTCTGAGATGGTTTAGTGAATCCTGCATTGATTGAGCAGGGGGTTGGACACAATGACCATTGAAGTCCCTTCCAGCACTAACATTATAGGATTAGGTTTGTCTGCTCCTAAAGTGGAAGAGACAATAAGAATGTCTGAACAAACATAAGAACCGAGCATCATATCTCATTTTTGTCTATAGTGTACCCTGTGAATCATTTCTTTTTCTTTTATACTGTATGTCAGCAGAAGTTGATGACTTTTGAGGAGCATATGTTGAAATCTAACTGGATGAGCTGGAAGTAGCTAATATTCTACAAAATGTTATCCCAAGAGCTTGACTATTGCAACTGGAATCAAATTCATAGAAATAGAAACCTTAATGAGACGGTATTTAATGGGAAAATTCTAAGCAGATCACACTAGAGGGACCGATGTGCTTGGACCTCCACTGGTTTCCAGAATGCCGGTGACACCATATGAGTTCCCAAATCCCTTTATAGAATATGGGGATGAGATTGGCTGTTTGTCTGTATGTGAGCGCTAAGATGCCAAGGATGTGATCTGCTGATAGGGCTCTATGTTAGAAGATCGCAGTAGGGTTGGTTTCCCCTTTCACTGGTAATGATCCTTTTCTAATCTTGTGTGGGACTAGAAATGGTCCAGATGTCAGTGCCCTTTAATTTATCCTGTAATAGACACATGGTGGAAATTGACATAACTTCCAGAATAACTGTATTGATTGATTAGCTTTCAGATATACTGATTCTGTCTTCATCATATTCCCACACATTAAGATTTAACGTTTAAGATACTAATTAACCTTTTGTGTAGAGAAGCCATTACTTTACAATTCTAGGCAGGAAATTGTATGAATCTAAGAGATAGTTGTAGATTATTCATATTATATTGCAGTCACTGGCAGAATAAGGTGGCATCTCCACTGACGGCACTTTCTGCTATCATTGGCTTTAACCTGCACACTCGGACTGGAAAATTAAAGTAGCTGGATGTATTTTTTATTTAACATGGGTCAGGCTGTTTGCTATGGATTGGGTGGGGGTCATACATAACTTATGTGTACTTTCATGTGATTTTAAAATCTGTAAGCAAAATGTTGCATTTTGTGTAGACCGATATGCACCTTTATTTGCCATGGGGCAATTCACTTTAAAATTTTACTATGTTAAAAATGTAAATATAGCAGAACATTAATAAATGTCACTTATGTAGCAATTCTCAGCGTATACTTATTTATATGTCTTTACTAGTCTGTTATGGGAAAATATGCCTTCTCTACAATACACTGCATTACCACATAAACTACATATTCCGTACCATTAGCTCCATGGAGGCTTCCACCGGATCGTTTTGCGCTGATCACTCTGGTGGGTTCTAAGGTGCTCCCTAACAATGTTGCTCAGGCACCTTCATGCAGGTGGAGGTGCCTTAAATAATAAATGTTTTCCAGCCATTGGCTGGGGACACTTTAGCACAGCATGCGTGGCCCTTTTAAGAACGAAAGGAGCGCACAACCTAAGCCCAGTGCCCGGGGATCTGCACGCCGTGCGCAGACCCTGGGTAGCAGGCTGAGAGGACAGAGGAGAAAGTGTGGGACGGAGGCCGTGGCAGTGAGTGAGTCGACGTCCTTGTCAAGGGAGGGGAGAAGCTTTCAGAGACACGGGTGCTAAATACTGCTATCTACCTTTTTCAAGATCTCAACTGGTACATGTTTCTTCCGTACGGATGCTGAAGATGCTTCTATCCTCAATGTAGAATGTGATTTAGAGCTTCCAGCAGCACATGCCTAACCATTTATATCTAAGGATTTAAGTTTAAGGATTTTAATTTACATTCATTTTTTTTTATTTTGAGTGACATTTTGAACATTGGAGCCTATTCCTACTCTTTCCATAGTTATGGTCTCATGTTACAGAGTTGTCAACTAGCTATGGTTCTCCAAGAAGTAAATAATATTGTAACTTGAGTGTTTACAGTATTTCTTGCTAGTTCTTATGATGCATCACATCCAACTTCCGTTTGTTGTATGTAATTGTATAAACCCATCCTTTGCATTGACACGCCTATCTGTACTGTTTAATCTGCTATGCCATGAAGAAAATGGGGATGTGTGTACTTGTAGAAGACTAACAATGGCTACCCAGCCAAAGCTTGTTTTTGTAGGATATGAACCCTGGCACACACCTCTTCTCAGTGTTTTCCCTACCAGCACAGAGTGGAAAACAATTTGATCTCTTTACAACTCCCCGGATGTATTTCATGTACCCCGCCTAGTGAAGTGTGTTATTTTGGTTTGCACAGCCAAGGTATCTTTTACACCTGGAGGCTGTTTGCTCACAGAAGCTGTTAACAAAGGTCACACAGGTTGTCCTACCAACAAGATTCCTATGGGAAGCAATTGAAAGATCTGAATGCAATGTTTTCTTAACTTTGTCTTCCTGCTTTGTTTGTGTCTTGTGTATTTTCGGTATCTCAATTGAGCGAGCTCAGGAAACCGCACCTACTTATGATTTCAATGGCTTTGGCCAGGGAGATTATGTCATTTAGGACACCTTCTCTAGCAAAAGAAAGTATGCAAGTACCTGAGCTCAATGTAAACTCATAGAAGAGAACAACTGTCCCACCATACTAATTCAAAAATTGTTGCCATGTATTGTACTTTTCTATTGACAAGTTATAGTGGTTTTCATTTAACTGGTTCAGAAGCATGGGACATCTGGCGTGGAATCACCATCATTATTACTGGGGGGGAATACCATTAGAATGAAGGGCCACAAATATAAAAAGAATAAAATTGACTTCTAGAATCAATGGAGCTGCCCAAGTGAAGGAGGTACTGTTTAAAGGGAATCTGTCACCTCATTTTTGCCACCACCATCAGGGGCTTATCTACAGCATTCTGTAATGCTGTAGATAAGCTCCCGATGTATCCTGAAAGATAATAAAAACAAGTTAGATTATACTCACCCAGGGACGGTCCGGTCCGATGGGCGTCACAAGTCCGGGTTCGGCGCCTCCCATCTTCAGGCGATGACGTCCTCTTGTTTGCTTCCTGTCGCGGCTCCTGCGCAGGCGTACTTTACCTTCCCTGCAGAGCAAAGTACTGCAGTACGTAGGCGCCGGGAAAGGTAAGAGAGGCCCGGCGCCTGCGCACTGCAGTACTTTACGCTGCCCTCCACAGGGCAAATCAGTACACCTGCGCAGGAGCCGCAACAGAAGCAAGGCGGATGATGACATCGTATGAAGATGGGAGGCGTCGGACCCGGACCTGCGACTCCCATCGGACCGGAACCGGGATCGCCCCTGGTTGAGTATACTCTAACTTGTAACTAAGCCCCTGATGGCGGTGGCCGAAGCTTATAGGGCCAAAAATGAGGTGACAGATTCCCTTTAAGTAAAAAAAAAAATCCAGTGATAGTTCCTCTTTAACGCTGTATGCACATGGCCATATTTTTGGTCCAAGTTAGATCCAACAAAACATATGATAACACTCGGACCAATGTTATTCTGTGGTCAGATTGTTTCCTCAGAATGAGACACTACGAGAATTAAATCGCTACATGCCTGAGTTGGATGCAATATTCGGATTGCACTCGGCAATGCAAGTAAATAAGTGCGTGGAAACCACCGGACTGCAATCGGATGACGTCAATGGACTGACAGAATGGAGAAGATAGAGATTTTTTTTTTTATTGGATCATAATCTGATGAGCGTTAGGCCAAGTTCCCATTAGCATATAGCATCTGATGAGCTGAGTGACAGTGTTCTGTGCTCCGATCTTCTTGCATAAGAGAATTAGAGGACAGCTATGGAGGAGACGGAGAAAGTAATTTCTCCATCTCCTTTGCTGCCGGTGCTGGTGGCAATCACACTACACTTGGATGATATCCGAGTGCAGTGCGATGTTTCACACGTACCCATAGACTATGGGCGCTTATGATCCGATTCTCGGGTGCAATCACAGCATGCTGCGTTTTTTTTTCGCATGCTTAATCAGCAATAGAAAATAATCGCAGATGTGAGCTGCACCATAGAGAAACATTGGGGCGAGTGCAATCCGATTTTTTTTATCGGATTGCACTCGTCCAAATGGATATACCAGAGTAAATAATATTTTAATTCATATGTAAAGGGGGTATTAAGTGTTCTGGGTGTGATAAAGTACTTACCAAGTCCTTGCCTCCTGAAGTTGTTTCCGCACTCAGCACCTGCCTCTTTATCTTGATAGCTAGAACTGATTGTCTTATTTCCATGCATTTTCATAAAGATGTGAGCTATTAATCAAGATAAGTAAGGCTGTGGAGTTGGTAAGCCAAAGCTCTGACTCTGACTCCGACTGCTCAATTTCCCTGACTTCCGACTCCCTGAGTCCCTGACCCCACAGCACTGGTCACTACTGAGCAGAGGTGTCAAACTGCATTCCTCGAGGGCCGCCAACAGGTCATGTTTTCAGGATTTCCTTGTATTGCACAGGTGATAATTTAATCACCTGCACAGAATGATTCCAGCACCTTGTGGAATGCTAAGGAAATCCTGAAAACATGACCTGTTGGCGGCCCTCGAGGAATGCAGTTTAACACCTCTGCTACTGAGCATGTGCATAAAGTGCAGCACAGATTCATCTCAACTGAAAGCCCAGATCCTTAGATCAGGAACAGAACAGACATTTATAGGACATTTCAGAACTTTCCCAAATTACTATGAAAACATTTACAGCACATCCTGCATTGTACTAGTGTACTCAATTTATTATATATTTTAGGAGTCTGTTCATTTTATACTGACTCCAACTCCACCAAAATGGACACCGACTCCACGACTCTGGAGATAAGGCCGGGTTTACAAGAGTGTATTTCACAGTTCATATACGAAGACCCCTGACAAAGCTGTGATGACTCACGTGACGGTTCCTTGGTGAATGAGCTAATCAATGCTATTTCTGTTTCCCTGCTGTTTGTATATTGGATATATTCCCCCATATGTACCGTATATACTCATGTATAAGCCGAGATTTTCAGCACATTTGTTTGTGCTGAAAACGCCCCCCCTGGGCTTATACACGGGTCATTGTCCAGAAAGCCAGTGGGGGAGGGGGGAAAGCGGGGGAGCAGCGGCAGGAGCTGGCGGCTGTGACATCATACACACCTTCTTCGCGCCTTCGCTGAACTTCCCTGCATCTCCGTTTTCCTGGTGCGGCAGCGCTTCCTGTGCTGAACGGTGACGTGGTACCACTCATTAAGGTAATGAATATGCACGCGTCTCCACTCCATAGGTGTGGAGCGCATATTCATTACCTTAATGAGTGGTACCACGTGACCGCTGAGCACAGGAAGAGCTGCTGATTTATCAGGACAACGGATGTGAAGCGACCGCGAGAAGGGTGAGTATGACGGGGGGGGAGCCGAGCCATGCATACAAGGATGGGATGGGGGAGCCCAGCCATGCATACAACGATGGGACGGGGGGGAGGCCAGCCATGCATACAAGATGGGACGGGGGGAGCAATGCATACAACGGGGAGCCACACAGAGCAGGACAGGATGGGGGGAGCCACACATAGCAGGACTGGGATGAGGGGACAATACATATTCGGCTTATACTCGAGTCAATAAGCTTACCCAGTTTTCCATGGCAATATTAGGTGCCTTGGCTTATACTTGGGTCGGCTTATACTCAAGTATATACGGTACTTATTATTTATTACCTAATTGTTACCATAACTGTTGCTATGCGTGGGGTCCTTCCTGCAGGGGATCTTTTTCTTTTTCAATTTTTATTATATATTTTAATTATGGTGTCATTTTCCCTCTGAATGATTTATTGCTTCAAAGTTGCTGGCTGTCTTCTTTTGTACAAAATATTATTACAAGTTGTGGGTACCAGATTACTGAGAGAGTTTTTTTTCTTAAGGGTATGTGCACACGTTCAGGATTTCTTGCAGAAATTTCCTGATAAATACCGGACATTTCTGCCAGAAATCCGCATGCGTTTTTTACGCGTTTTTTTGCTCATTTTTTGCGTGTTTTTTTCCGGAGCTTCCCAATGCATTAAGTAGCGGGAAAAACGCAAAAAACCCCCCCGCAAAATTAATGAAAATTGCTGCTTTTTTACCGCAATGCATTTTTTCGCGGAAAAAAATGCATCATGTGCACAAAAATTGCAGAATGCATTCTGCATTCATTCTAAATGATAGGATGCATATGTATGCATTTTTTATGTGTTTTTATCGCGAAAAAAACGTGAAAAATCCTGAACGTGTGCACATACCCTAAAGTGAATCTGTCAGTACAAATCACCCACACAAACTGTATAGGTATGTTGCTTTGAGAGATTGTTAAAGGGGTTTGGGTTTTTAAACGAACAAAGTTAATTTTAATCACTAGATCTTCAAATAATAATAAGTTCCACAATTGGATGTGTTTAAATACAATATTCCTGTGCTGAGATAATGTTATAAATGTCCCCTGCTGTGTACTGTGTAATGGCCGTGTCTGATAGTACAGGGGCATGGTCAGATCATACCACAGCTCCTGAGGAAGCATAAGTGTATACAGAGAGGAAAGCACGGGATCACAGCTGATTCTTTCTTTGAGGCAAAACTGCTTAAAAACAGGCAGGGAAATGTTTGCGCTCGCAAAAAGAATTAGCTATTATCCCTATGCTGTTCTTTTTGTATAGTCTTTTTCTTCCTCCCCTGCCCAGGAGCTGTGGTATGATCAGACCATGTTCCTGTACGGTCAGGCACAGCCATTACACAGTACATAGCAGAGGCACATTTATAAGATTATCTCAGCACAGGAACTTTTTTTTGTATCTCCAATTGTGGAACTTATTTTATTTCAAAATCTACCCCTTCACGATTTGCACCGTACATGTACTGCGCATGTCATGTCTCCCCCTTTGATGTGGGCACATTTTTCCCACCACATAGCTGTTTTGAACAGCTGACATGTGCCTCTAGCAGCCACAGGTGGAATTGCGTTCCACCTGCGGCTGTTAACTTGATAAATGTTGCTGTCAACCTCTGACAGCGGCATTTAACTCGCGCTTCTGGTAAGTACGCCGGAAATCCCGCCCATCGGTGTACTCCTCACGTGATTGCTGGTCACCGATGGGTTGGCGTGACAACCAGAGGTCTCCAGCAGACCTCTATGGTTGTCGTAGCCGGAATGCTATGAGTGTCGCCAGGTGGTCGGCACTCATAACAAGTGAGCATTTCTGCAACACACAGGCGATCTGATCATCATTTTAAAAAAAAGTTTTTAAAAAATATTAAAAAAAAATATAAATGTACAAATCACCCCCCTTTCGCCCCATTTAAAATAACACAATAAAAAAATGAAACATACACATATTTGGTGTCGCCGCGTTCAGAATTGCCCGATCTATCCTTCAAAATTCTTTTTATTAGGGGATTTTTACAGTATAGGTGATAATGGGTCAGAAAAGAAATGAAGGTAACCAAATAAAGGAAAAGAGGAAAGGGCTTAGGGAGGAAGAGGAAAGAAGGGAAATGAAGATCATCTTAACATAGTTGCACCACAACACTCAACATACCAAGTGCAAAAACAACATAAAATAAAGTATAGATTAAAAGTATTCTGGCAAAGTAACAAGACATCAAATAAAGAGGCTTTTCTTCCTTGGAGAAAAAATTACGTTCCAAGAGGACCATTTGTAATTATACACTACTCAAAAAATTAAAGGGAACACTAAAATCCCACATCCTAGATGTCACTGAATGAAATATTCCAGTTGTAAATCTTTATTCATTACATAGTGGAATGTGTTGAGAACAAAAAAAACTAAAAATGATCAACGTAAATCACAACTAATATCCCACAGAGGTCTGGAGTTGGAATGATGCTCAAAATCAAAGTGGAAAATGAAGTTACAGGCTGATCCAACTTCAGTGGAATTGCCTCAAGACAAGGAAATGATTCTCAGTAGTGTGTGTGGCCTCCATGTGCCTGTGTGACCTCCCTACAATGCCTGGGCATGCTCTTGATGAGGCGGCGGATGGTCTCCTGAGGGATCTCCTCCCAGACATGGGCTTAAGCATCTGCCAACTCTTGGACAGTCTGTGGTGCTACGTGACGTTGGTGGATGGTGTGAGACATGATGTCCCAGATGTGTTCAATGGGATTCAGGTCTGGGGAACTGGCGGGCCAGTCCATAGCTTCAATGCCTTCATCTTGCAGGAACTGCTAACACACTCCAGCCACATGAGGTCTGGCATTGTCCTGCATTAGGTGGACCCTAGGGCCAACCGCACCAGCATATGGACTCTCAAGGGGACTGAGCATCTCATCTCGGTACCTAATGGCAGTCAGGCTACCTCTGGCGAGCACATGGTGGGCTCCAAAGAAATGCCACCCCACACCATTACTGACCCACTGCCAAACCGGTCATGCTGAAGGTTGTTGCAGGCAGCAGATCGCTCGGCACGGTGTCTCCAGACTCTGTCACGTCTCTCACATGTGCTCAGTGTGAACCTGCTTTCATCTGTGAAGAGCACAGGGCACCTGTTGCAAAAGCCAAGCGTCCTGCACGGTGTTGGGCTGTGAGCATGTAAGGGGGTGTGCAGGTGGCTGGTTTGAGCCCTGCATTCCTGTGCATGCCTACCTAATGAAACTGGGTATGTTTTGTGTTTGCTGTGTGCCCTGTATAGTTTATGATAGTTGACACTGTTTAATATGATAATGGCTGACACTGTTCTGATATGTGTGTGTGTTAGGGACAGGGATAGGGACAGTCAGTGGCAGTGGTAGGTCAGCATTGGTAAGGGCTATGGCAGTGTAGTTGTGGGTTAGTGTTAGGCCTCTTTCACACTTCCGTCTTTCATCTCCCGTCACAATCCGTCGAGTTTTGAGAAAACAGGATCCTGCAAATTTTTCTGCAGGATCCCGTTTTTCTCATAGACTTGTATTAGCGACGGATTGTGACGGATGGCCATCCGTTTCATCCGTCATGCACTGGAGCCGTGGGCAAAAATCGGTCCTTCGGGCGGAGAAAACGTACCGAGGAACGTTTTTTCTGCACGTCGGAAAATCGGCCAGCGACGCATCCTGCGCAGCCCGTTGTAGGCTATAATGGAAGCCTAGGGGCGCAGGATCTATCGTTGACTGTGAAATGCAGGAATCCAGCGACGTATCACGTTTTTGTGCTCTGGTCATGCCTGGAAGGATTTTCCAGTCAGGGAAATCTCTCTCTCTCAGGAACTCCTTCGACGCATCCGTCATAACACTGGATGCGTTGCACACGTTTTCCTCGATTTTCTTAACATCTGTCGGTACATCAATTCACTTCATTAGGAGGTACCTGTCAGGATCACACTCATTCGGAGCAGCCTTTGGAAGTGGGGAATCACCAGAAATAATACACAAGACACGTCTCATATAGTATATCACTTGGATAAGCCTCTGAAGCACGCCTGCCTTCAAGGTGCTATCCCTTCTTTATATAGTTGTATCGGTAGGTTCAGTGGTTATACAAGTTTTGCATGTTTAAACAAAGAGACAAAACAGGAAAGAAAGAAAAAACAGTTTCGTGGGCGGCAGTTTCACAACAAACAGTACAAAGGCAATTCCACAGACAAGAAAAACAGGATTTCATACTATAGCTAAAATGTCCTTGAATGGACAGGTCAATATTTATCACAAATTCTTTTTTGTGGTTCATTGAGGTAACCATTTTTGTTCTGCTCTTCACATACCCCATCCGACGGAAGTGTGAAAGAGACCTTAAAGGGGGCACTGTAGAGTAGGAGATTAGATTGTGTTGAGAACTGGTTTCAGTCAGAGTAGTGACAGTTGAGAAAGGGGCGGAGCCAGTGTAGTGGCATGGAGAGTACCTTTCTGAGGTAATTTTCAGGTAGTGGGAGGAATTGTTCTAGAAGGAGTGGTAGTAGTTGTGTGGTGAGTTACAGTTGAACGAGACAGAAGAAGCACTGAGGGAAGCAGGTCTGGAGATGTTAGATCTTAAAGCACGTGGGAAGCGAGGCAGTCTGGAAGGGTCGGTGGCTTGTCTGTGGGTTACCTCCCGTGACGTCTGGGACTTACGGTCTGAACAGGAATTGCAGAGGCAACCTGATTTTTCGCCCAGGATGGGGAAAGTGGACGGGGAGCACCTGGTATCAGAAAGCTGGAATTCCCAGGGGAGTGCGGGTCTGGAAGCCACGGTGCTAGAAGATAAGCTGAAGGAAAAGACCAGGGAAAGTGCAGGAGGAGAAGTTCTTATGTCTTTTGAAGATTGTTGGATTAAGTCTGTTATGATGATGCACGAATTGAGTAAAGTTTTATTGAAAATGAATCGGGACTTTGATAACATTTGTGTGTGTCTGTGACGGATTGGAGCCCTGTATGCTGTGAAGGATTCTGACTCCCAGGTGGGTGAACTACTTGACACACACAGCACACCACAAAATGGACATGATATTTCTGTAGTGGAGCGTCGGGGAGTGATGAGGAAGAAGCAGCAATCCCTCGGTACGGCTACCACACTGGCCCCCGTTACAAGCACAACCCCCTTCTGTGGACGTCGGGCACTCAGACCTTCCTCATGGAGTCGGTTTATAACCATTTGTGCAGACACATGCACATTTGTGGCCCGCTGGAGGTCATTTTGCAGGGCTCTGGCAGTGCTCCTCCTGTTCCTCCTTGCATAAAGGCTGAGGTAGCAGTCCTGCTGCTGGGTTGTTGCCCTCCTATGGCCCCCTCCACGTCTCCTGGTGTACTGGCCTGTCTCCTGGTAGCGCCTCTAGCTTCTGGACACTATGCTGATTGAATCTGCAAACCTTGCCACAGCTCGCATTGATGTGCCATCCTGGATGAGCTGCACTACCTGAGCCACTTGTGTGGGTTGTAGAGTCTGTCTCATGCTACCACGAGTGTGAAAGCACAACCAACATTCAAAAGTGACCAAAACATCAGCCAGAAAGCATTGGTACTGAGATGTGGCCTGTGGTCCCCACCTGCAGAACCACTCCGTTATTGAGTGTGTATTTTGTAATTGCCAATAATTTCCATCTGTTGTCTATTCCATTTGCA
Organism: Ranitomeya variabilis; assembly: GCF_051348905.1. Lineage (NCBI taxonomy): Eukaryota > Metazoa > Chordata > Amphibia > Anura > Dendrobatidae > Ranitomeya > Ranitomeya variabilis. Next base: position 543,747,955 of record NC_135236.1, on the reverse strand, counting down.
CAACAGCATGTGAAATTGATTGTCGAACAGCATTGCTTCCTAAGTGGACAGTTTGATTTCACTGATGTTTAATTTACTTAGTTATATTCTGTTGTTTAAGTCTTCCCTTTATTTTTTTAAGCAGTGTATTTTTATTAACAATATACAGTACTGTGCAAAAGTTTTAGGCAGGTTTGAAAAAAATGTTGGTAAGAATGCTCTTATGAATAGAACTGGTAATACAGTGAGGAAAAAAGTATTTAGTCAGCCACCCATTGTGCAAGTTCTCCCACTTAAAAAGATGAAAGAGGACTGTAATTGACATCATAGGTAGACCACAACTATGAGAGTCAAAGATGAGAAAACCAATCCAGAAAATCACATTGTCTGATTTGGCAAGATTTATTTTTGCAAATTATGGTAGAAAATAAGTATTTGGTCACCTAAAAACATGCAAGATTTCTGGCTCTGGCCCTGTAACTTCTTCTTTAAGAGGCTCCTCTGTCCTCCATTCATTACCTGTAGTAATGGCACCTGTTTGAACTTGTTATCAGTATAAAAGACACCTGTCCACAACTTCAAACAGTCACACTCCAAAATCCACTATTGTGAAGACCAAAGAGCTGTCGAAGGACACCAGAAACAGAATTGTATCCCTGCACCAGGCTGGGAAGACTGAATCTGCAATAAACAAGCAGCTTGGTGTGATGAAATCAACTGTGGGAGCAATAATAAGAAAATGGAAGAGATACAAGACCAGTAATAATCTCCCTCAATCTAGGGCTCCATGCAAGATCTCACCCCGTGGGGTCAAAATGATCACAAGAACGGTGAGCAAAAATTCCAGAACCACATGGGGGACCTAGTGAATGACCTGCATGGAGCTGGGACCACTGTAACAAAGGCTGCCATTAGTAACACACTACGCCGCCAGGGACTCAGATCCTGCAGTGCCAGATGTGTTCCCCTGCTTAAGCCAGTACATGTCTGGGCCCGTCTGAAGTTTGCTAGAAAGCATTTGGATCATCCAGAAGAGTATTGGGAGAATGTTATATGATGTGATGAAACCAAAGTAGAACTGTTTGGTAGAAACAAAACTTGTCTTGTTTGGAGGAGACATAATGCTGAGTTGCATCCAAAGAACACCATACCTACTGTGAAGCATGGGTGAGGCAACATCATGCTTTGGGGCTGTTTCTCTGCAAAGGGACCAGGACGACTGATCCGTGTACACGAAAGAATGAATGAGGCCATGTATTGTGAGATTTTGAGTGCAAACCTCCTTTTATCAGCAAGGTCATTGAAGATAAAACGTGGATGGGTCTTTCAGCATGATAATGATCCGAAGCACACTGCTAGAGCAACGAACGAGTGGCTTCGTAAGAAGCATATGAAGGTCCTGGAGTGGCCTAGCCAGTCTCCAGATCTCAACCCCATAGAAAACCTTTGGAGGGAGTTTAAAGTCCATGTTGCCCAGTGACAGGCCCAAAGCATCACTGCTTTAGAGGAGATCTGCATGGAGGAATGGGCCAACATACCACCAACAGTGTGTGCCAACCTTGTGAAAACTTACAGAAAACGTTTGACCTCTGTCATTGCCAACAAAGGATATATAACAAAATATTGTGATGAACTTTTGTTAATGACCAAATACTTATTTTCTACCATAATTTGCAAAAAAAAAAAATCTTGCCAAATCAGACAAGGTGATTTTCTGGATTGGTTTTCTCAATTTTGACTCTCATAGTTGTGGTCTACCTATGATTTCAATTACAGGCCTCTCTCATCTTTTTTAAGTGGAAGAACTTGCACAATGGGTGGCTGACTAAATATTTTTTCAACCACTGTACATTATTTTTAGTAATTAACATAATGAAAAACAAATTAAGAAAAGAGTAATTGAAATCAAATCAAGATTTAGTGTGACCATTGTTTGACTTTAAAATAACATCAATTCTTCTAGGTACACTTTCACTGTTTTTGAGGGAACTTAGCAGTGACGTTGTTCCAAACATCTTATTGAAGATGTTGGCTTTCACAAATCCTTCTGTCTCTTCATGTAATTACAGGGAGACACATTGAGCATGAGATCAGGGCTATATCATTACTTCCAAGACTCATTGTTCTTTATGTTGAAGAAAATAGTTCTTATTGATATTGGCTATATATTTAGGGTTGTTGTCCTGATGCAGAATAAATTTGTAACTAACCAAATGCCTCATTGATGGTATTGCATGATAGACATATAGAGGCACCTGTAGAAGCATCATGTGGGAAACGGCAAAACAGATTTAGTGGCATTTTTGTGAGGAGGAAGCCTTGCAAGCCTGTCTTACTCAATCGTTGTATATAAATGGCACATACCAAAATTCTTTTGATGCATTTTTATTTTGTGTCTATTCTAGGACTATATGTACAGTGGGCATGGAAAGTATTCATACCCCTTTACATTTTTCACTCTTTGTTTCATTGCAGCCATTTGGTAAATTCAAAAAAGTTCATTTTTTTCTCATTAATGTACACTCTGCACCCCTTGACTGAAAAAAAAAATGTTGTAATTTTTGCAAATTTATTAAAAAAGATAAACTGAAATATCACATGTTCATAAGTATTCAGACACTTTGCTCAGTATTGAGTAGATGCACCCTTTTTGAGCCAGTACAGCCGTGAGTCTTCTTGGGAATGATGCAACAAGTTTTTTACACCTGGATTTGGGGATCCTCTGCCATTCTTCCTTGCAGATCCTCTCCAGTTCCATCAGGTTGGATGGTGAATGTTGGTGGACAGCCATTTTCAGGTCTCTCCAGAGATGCTCAATTGGGTTTGGGTCAAGGCTCTTGCTGGGACAGTCAAGAATGGTCACAGAGTTGTTCTGAAGCCACACCTTTGTTATTTTAGCTGTGTGCTTAGGGTTATTGTCTTGTTGGAAGGTGAACCTTCGGCCAAGTCTGAGGTCCAGAGCACTCTGGAAGAGGTTTTCATCCAGGATATCTCTGTACTTAGCCGCATTCATGTTTCCTTCAATGGCAACCAGTCGTCCTGTCCCTGCAGCTGAAAAACACCCCCATAGCATGATGCTGCCACCACTTTTCACTGTTGGGATTATATTGGGCAGGTGTTGAGCAGTGCCTGGTTTTCTCCACTTAGAATTATCAGCAAAAAGGTCTATCTTCGTCTCATCAGACCAGATAATCTTATTTCTCATAGTCTGGGAGTCCTTCGTGTGTTTTTTAGCAAACTCTATGCGGGCTTTCATATGTCTTGCACTAAGGAGAGACTTCTGTTGTGCCACTCTGCCATAAAGGCCCGACTGGTGGAGGGCTGTAGTGATAGTTGACTTTGTGGAACTTTCTCCTATCTCCCTACTGCATCTCTGAAGCTCAACCACAGTGATCTTGGGGTTCTTTTTTACCTCTCTCACCAAGGCTCTTGTCAGGGACCCCGTGACCAACCTCTGATGATGATCTTTTTAATCATAGACCTGAGACAGGGACAAGGGGGCATCCTCTACGTCTGGAGGAAAGAAGGTTTAAGCATAATAACAGACGCGGATTCTTTACTGTAAGAGCAGTGAGACTATGGAACTCTCTGCCGTATGATGTTGTAATGAGTGATTCATTAATTAAATTTAAGAGGGGACTGGATACCTTTCTGTAAAAGTATAATGTTACAGGGTATATACACTAGATTCCTTGATAAGGCGTTGATCCAGGGAACTAGTCTGATTGCCGTATGTGGAGTCGGGAAGGAATTTTTTTCCCCATGGTGGAGTTACTCTTTGCCACATGGGTTTTTTTTGCCTTCCCCTGGATCAACATGTTAGGGCATGTTAGGTTAGGCTATGGGTTGAACTAGATGGACTTACAGTCTTCCTTCAACCTTAATAACTATGTAACTATGTAACCTGTCCAGGTCCGTACACGAATCCCGTATTGCACAGAAAAAGACTGGTAAACCGCACCTGCAGACACAGAATGGCACATTCACAGTCGTGCAGGACCTGCGGCACATGATTGCAGGAGGAGGGGCCAGCTGCCAGAGCTCCCGGAGCCATCAGCAGAGCACCGAGGGTACAACCAGGCGGTGACCGGCCAGGGTGCCGACAAGCGTACAAAACAGAAGAGTAACCGGGTACAAGTGGGTGTCAAGAGACTAAGCGGGTATTTCCAGAGCCAAGGGAACAACAGGTAAGTGCAACGTGGGGGACATGCCGGGTCAAAACGGTATGAAAACTCACAAGGCAGGCACAAGGTACAAACAAGCGTACAGGGGTCACTTAATTCAGCCAAGGGCAGCTATAAAAAGCCCTCCCCTATCCAAAGGGAGGCCACCAGCATTAACCCCTGAGGCTCCTGCTCAAATCCTACCATAGGATCATGACAGTACCCCCTCTCAACGGGGGGGCGCTGGACCCCCAGGCCTCCCTGGATGTTTAGCATGAAATGCTCGAACCAGACGGTCAGCATGCACCAAGTGTGCAGGAACCCACGAGCGATCCTCCAACCCATAAACTTTTCAGTGCACCAGATACTGCAAAGAGCGGCACACAAGCTGAGAATCCACAATGTGCCCAACCTCATATTCCCTGTGACCCTCCACCAACACCGGAGGGGGTGCCGACCCAGAATCTTCCTTGACTGACCCTAATGTTAATGGTTTTAGCAGAGATTTATGGAACACAGACAATTGAAATGAGGCTGGAAGACACAATCTATTGGCTACCGGATTGAATATTTCCACAATTTCGTACGGCCCAATGAACTTAGTGCCTAATTTGTCCGACGGAACCTTACCTTCAGGTTGATATTCGTGTGGAAAACCAAACCTTCCCAACCTGAAAGATGTGACCCAGAGTTATCTTTCTATCAGCGAACAACTTATACCTCCCTTGAGCCCTGGAAATATTACGCTGTACCTCAGCCCACAGATCCCTTAACCGTTGAACAGATCCCTCCGCCCCAGGACAACAGGAATCCAATCGTGAGAATTCCCAAAAATGAGGATTAAAGCCATAATTGATCAGAAATGGGGACATACTAGTGGACTGACATACCCGGTTGTTGAAGGCGAATTCAGCCAAAGTTAAAGCGTCGTACCAGTCATCTTGCCTAACAGAGGTCAAACACCTAAGAATCTGTTCCAAGGACTGATTGGTGTGTTCTTCTTCCCATTGCTCTCCCGGTGATATGCGGAAGAGAAACACAAAGCAATACCCAATTTCTTACAGAACGCCCTCCAAAATTTAGCCACAAACTGCACACCTCTGTCAGACAGTATTCAGGGGTTCCCCATGCAAACAGACCACATGCTGAACAAACAATCTGAACAAACTCTCAGCTGAGGGCAATGAGCCTAAAGGAACAAAATGGGCTTGCTTAGAAAACCTGTCCACCGCCACCCATATCATAGTATTACCCCTGGATGGAGGGAGATTGGTAATGAAGTCCATGGACAGGTGAGTCTATGTCCTCTTAGAAACCAGAAAAGGCACCAGTTCCCCAGACGGCCGGCTATGAGAGCTTTTGGAACTTGCACAAACAACACATGCAGATATAATTATTTTGACATCAGAACCCAGTGAGGCCCACCAAAAAACCCTTGCCACCGCCTCCTGCGTGGCTGCGATCCCAGGATGGGCACTCAATCTAGACTCATGAAATTCCTGAAGGAGATTAGCCCGAAATTGGTCCGGGACAAACAATTTATCTCTTGGCTTGGAAGCAGGGGCCAAAGACGGAGCCCCCACAAACTCTCGTTCCAACTCAAATGAGATCCCCGCTACCACCACCCCAGGGCGAAGAATGGAGGACCGGGCTCGGGGGAAGATACAGGCTCAAAACTTCGGGACAAGGCATCGGCTTTAAGGATCTTAGAACCAGGACCAAAAGTAATAGAAAACTGAAATCGGGAAAAAAACGACCAATGAGCTTGTCTAGGGGTCAATCTTTTCGCTGACTCAATATATGCCAAATTTTTATGATCCGTGATCACAGTAATCGGGTGAGCCGCCCCTTCCAAAAAGTGCCTCCATTCTTCGAATGACAACTTCACCGCAAGAAGTTCTCTATTGCCCACATCATAATTTCTCTTGGCGGAAGAGAACTTCTTGGAATAGAAGGCACATGGCTTGAGATTAGTCAAAGTGGCAGGTCCCTGGGACAACACTGCTCCCACCGCCACCTCAGAAGCGTCCACCTCCACAGTAAAAGGTTTGAACGAATCTGGTTCTACCAAAATCGAAGCGGACATGAAACATTTTTTTAATGCCAAAAGAGACTCCTTGGCGTCCCCTGACCAATTTTTTACATCCGCCCCCTTGCAGGTAAGATCAGTAAGAGGTTTAACCACCTGTGAAAACCCCTTAATAAATTTATGATACTAATTAGTGAATCCCAGGGAGACCCTTAAGGTCTTGGGGTTGAACCCAATAAGCGATCGCATGCACCTTCCTGGGATCCATACGAAATCCCTCAGAGGACACAATGAGACCCAAAAAAGACAGTTCTTGTACAAAAAACAAACATTTCTCCAATTTAGCAAACAACTGATTTTCCCTGTGTCTTTGGAGATTAGTACGAAGATGCTGCATATGAGTCTGACTGTCCGGGGAAAACACCAAAATATCATCCAAATAAATAATGACAAAACATCCTATAAGTTCAGCAAATACCACATTAATGAAATTCTGAAAAATAGCAGGAGTATTAGTAAGTCCAAATGGCATGACCAGGTTTTCAAAAAGTCCCTCTGATGTGAGGATCGCAGTTTTCCACTCATCCCCCTCACGAACCCTTATCAGATTATAAGCCCCTCGGAGATCTTATTTTGAGAACCATTTGGCCCCTGATATTTGGTTACATAAGTCTGGGATAAGCGGAAGAGGGTATGTGTTTCTCTCCCTTATTTTGTTGAGTTCCCAAAAGTCAACGCAAAGACGCAAATCGCCATCTTTTTTTAACGGAAAAAAACCCCGCAGCCACAGGAGAGACTGAAGGCCGTATATGCCCCTTCCGAAGACTTTCAGCAATATACTCCTTCATGGCCAAATGCTCAGGACCGGACAAATTGAATAGACAGGCTTTTGGTAGCTTAGCCCCTGGAACTAACTCAGTGGCACAATCAAAGTGTCTATGTGGTGGTAAAACCTCAGCCTTGCTTTCAGAGAACACGTCTTCGAAGTCCTTCAGGTACTCTGGAATACCCTCCAGATTGACAGACGACACAGATACAGACTTAAGGGGTTCAGATAACACAGGTCAACAAAAAAAAATTTTTTTCTGGTGTCCAAAATATTTTAATGAATTTGGGGTATTTTTGGGGTGCTGATTCTGAATATGCTATCAGTTTTGCCAGATTGGCTCAAGTTTTTGAGATTTTTGGTATCTTATTTATAGCACTTGTTGGTAAATGTGACGCATCATCTCATTAATTTCTTTGGATTAGTACTTGAACTGAGCAGTTCTCAATATAGTTTTGTGTTAATTAGTGTTCTAAAAGTTTGTTCATAGCTTGATTTTTGCACTAACTTTATGTTGTTGTCTGTTTTCCAGTGAAAAGCATGAACTCATCAAGAAGAAGTTGTCTTAACGATCCAGACTCATTCTGTTACATTTGTGGTGAATACACACTGCCAAAACATAGAAGAAACATAACAGACTTCGTAAAAAAAGTGTATTTTGCCTATTTTGGGGTTATGCTTGGGGACCAAGACATAGTGTGCAAAGCATGTATCGAATTATTACGAAAATGGAGCAAAGGACAAAGAAAAAGCTTCAAATTTGGTGTTCCAATGGTGTGGAGAGAGCAAAAAAATCATCATGATGACTGTTATTTCAATAAAGTTAATGCGCGTGTAGCAAATTACGTCTTTTTTTAACACATTTTATGAAAAATCTCAAAAACTTGAGCCAATCTGGCAAAACTGATGACATATTCAGAATCAGCACCCCAAAGTTACCCTAAATTCGATGAAATATCTTTGGCACCAAAAATGCTGTTGACCAGTGTAATCATTCAGATTCACAACTATGGTTCACACGATTAGAGCGCCATTGAACAATCTCCCCGTCACCCAATTGAAGATAGGGTTATGGCGTTGCAACCAGGGCATTCCCAACACCAACCCAGCAGGCAAGTTCCTCAAGACAAAACAACTTATCTCTTCAACATGATCAGAGCCTACTTTGAAGGAAAAGACCCTCTGAGATGTAACTAATTCCTTCTTTAGTGAGGGGAGAGGAGTCAATGGCCACCACTTTCATCTGAGTTTGGAGTCTAACTGTCTCTATCTTGCATTGGGAAATCAAATGAGGACTGACCAAGTTGATAGATGTACCGCAGTCCACAAAAGCTGTAGAAAAATAAGCACAACTGTCCACAAACAGTTCCACTGGTAGCAAAACTTTAGCAAATGAGGAAAAGTGTAACTGAGGATCTGGATGGCTCCCTCGACCACCACCCAGACCTAATAGTTTCCTGCCATCTTTAATGGTGAAGGGCAGGAAGGGAAATCCCTCTTCCAGTGTCCCAACTCTCCACAATAGAAGCACAGCTGCTTCTCACGACGACATCTTCTCTCTTTCTCTTTCACAGCGATGGCCCCACCTCCATAGCCTCAGAAGTTGCTATGACTTCATCTCCACTGGGGAACAATGATGTTTCCAGTTGCATAACACCTCTTGCCCGTAGTCTGCGATACATACGAACCACTTGGGTCATGGGGTCTTCCAGGGAATCATGTGGAGGATGAAGTGCCAGGTCATAGTTCAGACTTTCGGACAGGCCTCTACGGAACAAGCCCGGAGGGCAGCATCATCCAACGAAACCTCTGCAGCCCAACGTCTGAATTCCGAGCAAAACCACTCGGCCGAGTGCTTCCCCTGACAAACACTCATCACATATCCTCTAGCAGACGCACTCTATCAGGCTCATCGTAGATGTGCCCTAGGGCCTCAAAAAATGCATCAACCGACACTCTCAGGGGCCGTAGAGGGGAGAGAAAACACCCAGGCTTGCGGAGCCCCCCTAAGCAGAGAAATGACAACACCCACCCTCTAACTTTTATCTCCAGAAGAGTGGGGTCTTAAAGAGAAGAAAAGCCTACAGCCCTCCTTAAAGACTCTAAAGTCTTTTTTGTTACCGGAAAACATATTAAGTAACTTAACCGAGTGGTCAGGGGGGAACAGGCAACTTCTCTAGCCCCCACCCCCTGAATTCCTGAGAACAGAGCCCCCTGAACCGTATCTGTCATCTGCTGTTGGGACTGGGCCAGAGCTTGCTGCTCTAGGTTTAGTTTCTGCAGCATCTGAGACAGGTGCTTCTCCTGTTCAGACAGGGTGACCGTCGGGTCTGTACTGCAGCCTTAAAAAAAAACAAAGTCCAGCTCACCATACCGACATTCCCCAGGTCTCGGAGCACGGAACCGCTGTGTCAGGGCGCAGGTAAACAAGGAAAAAGGAGAAGATCCAGCTCAACGATATAGTGAAAAATCCATAGCTTTATTTCACTTCAAAACAGCAATCGTGTAAGGATAAAACATCAGCACGCAAGAAGATAAAAAACCAAGATCAACGCGTTTCTGGTGACTAAGCACCCTTAATCATGATACCTGGCACATGTATGAGACATGACATGAGACATGACATGTGCCAGGTATCATGATTAAGGGTGCTTAGTCACCGGAAACGCGTTGATCTTGGTTTTTTATCTTCTTGCGTGCTGATGTTTTATCCTTACACGATGCTGTTTTGAAGTGAAATAAAGCTATGGATTTTTCACTATATCGTTGAGCTGGATCTTCTCCTTTTTCCTTGTTTAACTGCAGCCTTACCACAGAAGGCTACTGTTGAGGTCAGTTATAATGTCAGGGACCCCGTGACCAACCTGTCCAGGTCCGGACACGAGTCCCGTGTTGCGCAGAACGGGACAGGTAAACCGCACCTGTAGACACATTACGGCACGGTCACAGGCATGCAGGACCTGCGAAACGTGATCGCAGGAGTAGGGTCCGGGGCGGGGCCAGCCGCCGGAGCTCCCGGAGCATTCAGCGGAGCACCGGGGGTACAACTGGGGCGTGACCGGCTGGGGTGCCTTCAAGCGTATAAACAGAAGAGTAACCGAGTACAAGCAGGTGTCAAGAAACCGAGCGGGTATTACCAGAGCCGAGGTAACAACTGAAACGCAAGACAGAAACCAAGCAGGGGTCAAAGAACCAGATAATCCACAGACAGAACCTAATCGACAGGCAAGTGCAACGTGGGGGACAGGCCGGGTCAAAAAGAAATGAAAACTCACAAACGCAGGCACAAGGCACAAACAAGAATGCACGCCTCCTGCGGCTATAAATAGCCCTCCCCTATCCAAAGGGAGGCCACCAGCATTAACCCCCGAGGCTCCTGCTCAAATCCTACCATAGGATCATGACATCTCTTTTCCCATGATTGCTCAGTTTGGCTGGATGGGCAAGTCTAGGAAGACTTCTGATGGTCCCAAACTTATTCCATTTAAGGATTAAGGAGGCCACTGTTCTCTTAGGAACCTTGAGTACTGCAAAATTCTGTTGTAACCTTGGCCAGATCTGTGTCTTGCCACAATTCTGTCTCTGAGCTCCTTGGCCAGTTCCTTTGACTTCATGATTCTCATTTGGTCTGACGGGAGCTGTGAGGTCTTAGGCTATGTGCACACGTTGCAGATTCGTGTGCGGATTTTTCCGCACCGTTTTTGCAAAATCTGCAGGTAAAATGCACTGCGGATTACCTGCGGATTTACCGTGGATTTCCTGCGGTTTTTGTGCGGATTTCACCTGCGGTTTTGCACCTGCAGATTCCTATTGAGGAGCAGGTGTAAACCGCTGCGGAATCCGCACAAAGAATTGACATGCTGTGGAAAATACAACGCAGCGTTTCCACGCAGTATTTTCCACAGTATTTTCCGCAGCATGTGCACTGCGGATTCAGTTTTCAATATGTTTACATGGTACTGTACAACGCATGGAAAACTACTGCGAATGCGCAGTGGCTAATCCGCTGCGGATACGCAGCGTAATCCGCAACGTGTGCACTTATATAGACAGGTGTGTGCCTTTCCAAATCAAGTCTTATGAGCTTAATTAAACACAGCTGGACTACAATGAAGGAGTAGAACTATATGAAGGAGGATCACAAGGAAATGGACAGCATGTGACTTAAATATGAGTGTCTGAGCAAGGGGTCTGAATACTTATGACCATGTGATATTTCAGTTTTTCTTTTTTTTTTAATTAGCATTTCTACATTTCTGTTTTTTCCAGTCAAGATGGGGTGCAGAGTGTACATTAATGTGAAAAAAATTAACATTTTTGAATTTACCAAATGGCTTCAATGAAACAAAGAGTGAAAAATTTAAATGGGTCTGAATACTTTCCGTACCCACTGTATATGCATGATAGATATCTTCCTGCATGTCTTAGCATTAAGGAGCTGTAACACTAATACCGGCTTCCCTACATGTTCCCTCTCCCTCCTACTGGCAGGGATTCAGACATACCACCCTGGCTGCGTGGCAGTGTTCTCATTCTGTGCCATGGTTCCCCTGGGCCTGTGCACTCAGCCCAGATCTCCCATTTGTGGCAGAGTTTGGCTTTTCCTTACCTACCTTTCTCTCTCCTACACAGATGTTTCTGTTTCAGTTAATGGCAGTGTTTCACACTCCATATGAAAAAGGTGAATATTATCATTATCTTACATATATTATTATAGCACCTGACTATAAGACTAAAAAAATCTTCACTTTATACATGTTTACATAGAATAATTCATGTTGTTTTGAAGGCAAAGGCTGGTCACACCAAATATTGATTTAATTTAGATTTCTTTCTTGTTCATTCCCTTTGCATTTTGTTAATTGATTAAAATTAGACATTATTACCATATTGGGACCTGAATACGGGATTTTATTACTATATTGGGGCAAGTCATGAGGATATTATTGCTATATTGGGCACAGAATATGGAACATAATTACTATATTGCAGCCAGAATATTGGACATTTTTACTATATCGAGACCAAATGGAGAAAATCCTTACTACATTGGGGCCAGAATAAGGAATGTTATTACTAAATTGGGGACAAAATTGGGTATTTTATTACTATATGGGGCTAGAATGGGTGGAGTTATTACAATATTGGCAGCACAGAGATGGATATAAATACTTTATTGGGGCCAGAATGGCGGATATTATTACTGTATAGGGCCAGAATGTGCAATATTGTTACTATTTTGGGACTAGAATATGAGACATTATTACTGTATTGGGACAAAATGGGAGTCATTTTTGTTATAATGTGACCACAATATGGTCAATTGAATATTAGAATGGAATAGTATTATTATTTTGGGCCAGAAAATGGGACATTATAAGTGTATTGGAGTCAGAATTGGGGACATTGTTACTATATTGAGGCCAGATTGGGGGGACGTTCTAATTAAACTGGGGCCAGAATGGGGGACATTAATACTATATTGAGGCTTGAATTGGGGATGGTATTACTATATTGGGGAATAAATGGAGAATATTATTACTGTATGGGGCCAGTTGAGGGGAAGTTATTATTGTACAGGGGCCAGATTGGGGGATTTTATTACTATATGAGCCACAAAGGGGAATAATGTCTTGTGACGCTATATATTAATTATTAATTTATTTGGCCACAATTTGGGACATTCCAACTGTATCAAGAAATATAATGTTGTGGACGTTATTATAGAATCCTTGCAGAAAAGATAAACATTGCTACTGTAATTTTACTATTATAAGATGAGAACATGTGCATTCATTTTGTTTGGCGGCTACAAAGATGGACATTATTAATGTAAGGGGGTCACTGAGACATCACTAATGTAATATGAGGGGACAAAAGGAATGTACTGTTACTGTTTAGGGCATCGGGATGGCACTATGCACTATGGCACTTTTGTCCTTCATCTGACACACTGTACAAGTAGGAGAAAACTGGATGTAGATGTCTGTGTATTACTTTTTGCAGAAGAGTCTTTCTTGGAAGAAGTCATAGGGATGAAGAAGAAAATTAAAAATGAATTACTAATGGTAATATTAGCATTAGTACTAGAATTTTTGCTAGTGATCAGTATTATTTGGTCACCTTGTGGTGGTACTATGTGGTCTGGTCATGGTGTGGCATGATTTGCTACAATGGTCCATAGTCACCACTATTGTGTTGTGTATAAAGATAACTTGTTCTCTCTGCTCTCAATAAGAAGAGTCTTTAGCAGAGATGCTAACCACCATAATTGTACGGTATGGGATAGTAATGATATGGGTACAGGAGACGTGCAGATGAAATCTATATTTTACATTTGACACTGCACTCTAAAGGAGATAATGCTTAATAAGTATTTACATGTAACTGTAGTCTGGACTCCAGTCTGATACAGTTGCAAAATGCAAGGTTTAATAGTACAGTATATTATACCTGTTAATATGAGCATGCACAATTAGAGAATCTTTTGAACATTATTTTTTTGATAGTCACTGACTGTTCCAACAATTACTTCATCTTGTAAGATAAAGTGCAGATTGTGTGCAATTGAGTTTCCAGGGTTTGAATATAAACCAGCACTATAAGTATACCAGTGAATAGTTTTTCATTTCTTAAATGCATATATTGTAGATAAAAAAAATTCCAGGATAATTTTTTCATATTTCTTTTTAACATACCATAAGTTTCCTTAGGAAGATACAAGTCCTACAATTCTGTTTTTAGCTAAGTTAAGTTATGAATTTTTGTTATATGCTATACAAGATGTACCTAAGAGAAATATCCCTTTTTGTGGCCAGCGCCTCAGGCCCCTGGGCAATATAACTAGTGGCAAAAGGGAATCTTTGATGTTTACTGCTAGATGGTTAGGAACCTTCCCAGTTACATTTTCGCAATGCAAATCAAATAGGATTTAGATTTTCAGTAGTGTATAAATTGGTAGTGCAACAAGGATCTTGACTCATTGTAGGGAATGTCAAAGCACTGTTCATGTAGGTGCAAGATAAAATTGCTTTTAACAACTTCACTCTAATCCCTGCACTGAAGCAACACAGTGTCTTTGAAATGGGTAAGTCAAGCATGCCATCCATGGAGTAATGGGTTTAAGAGGAACTTCACAGGGGTCTTGTTTCTACAGTCCCCATGAGGTATCTTGGTTTGTTTGCCAGAAAGAGGATGTATAGTTTAGCCTCCTAGTCTTTGCGAGAGAACCCTGATTGAATATTTGACACTTCACTGCGCTACATCTGTGACTTTGACACCCATTTCCAGGCAAAATCACTACAAATTAGACAGGTGATTTAATCTTATCACAGTTTGTGAGGCCTCTGATATATCACTAGGGCAAGTGCAGCTGTGGTTGACACTTGTATGCAATAATAAAAAGAACTGATAACTGCGTTTTGGGGGTGGACGAAATATACTGGAAAACGATGTATGTAGTCATATGATTATGGTTGTTCTGGAGGTAGATTTGCCTGTCAAGTCTCTTCTTCTAGTTGTAGATTTGCCTGTCAAGTCTTTCCTTCTAGAGGTAGATTTACCTGTCAAGTCTCTCCTTCTAGAGGTAGATTTACCTGTCAAGTCTCTCCTTCTAGAGGTAGATTTGCCTGTCAAGTTTCTCCTTCTAGAGGTAGATTTACCTGTCAAGTCTCTCCTTCTAGAGGTAGATTTACCTGTCAAGTCTCTCCTTCTGGAGGTAGATTTACCTGTCAAGTCTCTCCTTCTAGAGGTAGATTTACCTGTCAAGTCTCTCCTTCTGGAGGTAGATTTACCTGTCAAGTCTCTCCTTCTAGAGGTAGATTTACCTGTCAAGTCTCTCCTTCTGGAGGTAGATTTGCCTGTCAAGTTTCTCCTTCTAGAGGTAGATTTACCTGTCAATTCTCTCCTTCTGGAGGTAGATTTACCTGTCAAGTCTCTCCTTCTGGAGGTAGATTTACCTGTCAAGTCTCTCTTTCTAGAGGTAGATTTACCTGTCAAGTATCTCCTTCTGGAGGTAGATTTGCCTGTCAAGTTTCTTCTTCTGGAGGTAGATGTGCCTGTCAAGTCTCTCCTTCTAGAGGTAGATTTGCCTGTCAAGTCTCTCCTTCTGGAGGTAGATTTGCCTGTCAAGTCTCTCCTTCTAGAGGTAGATTTGCCTGTCAAGTCTCTACCTCTAGAGGTATTTTTGTTTGTCAAGTCTCTCCTTCTGGAGGTAGATTTGCCTGTCAAGTCTCTCCTTCTAGAGGAAGATTTGCCTGTCAAGTCTCTTCTTCTGGAGGTAGATTTGCCTGTCAAGTTTCTCCTTCTGGAGGTAGATTTGCCTGTCAAGTCTCTCCTTCTAGAGGTAGATTTGCCTATCAAGTCTCTCCTTCTAGAGATAGATTTGCTTGTCAAGTCTCTCCTACAGGAGGTTAATTTGCCTGCAAAGCCTCTCCTGGAGGTTCATCTGCCTTTCAAGCCTTTCCACCGTGCTTACTTTATTGCAGGGACCCCAATTCCAAGATCAGGTGGTTGGATTTTCTGGTTTGTAGTTGCAAACATTTAGAACAGGGCAGCAGCTTACCCTGCAAAGTTGTGGATGAGAATAATGCTAACTTTTATGTAATAATGAAATCTACTATCATTTTACTGATTGGCATGCATTCCTAGCTATAGGAACTGTGGCATGTCATTGTCACTGTGGTATGTGTTGTGAATTTGGATTCTGGGCTCCCCCGGTGGCTACTGGTGGAATTGAACTGGTGTCTTCATCTTCTCTGTTCACCTGTTCCCATCAAGATGTGGGAGTCGCTATATAACCTTGCTGCTCTGTTAGTTGCTTGCCGGTCAACAATGTTATCAGAAGCCTCTCTGTGCTTGTTCCTGCTCCTAGACAACTACTAGATAAGTTGGACTCTTGTCCATGTTTGTTTTTGCATTTTGTTCCAGTTCACAGCTGTAGTTTCGTTACTGTGTCTGGAAAGCTCTTGTGAACGGGAATTGCCACTCTGGTGTTATGAGTTAATGCCAGAGTTTTAAAGTAATTTCTGGATGGTGTTTTTTGATAGGGTTTTCAGCTGACCATGAAAGTGTCCTTTCTGTCTTCTGCTATGTAGTAAGTGGACCTCAAATTTGCTAAACCTATTTTCATACTACGTTTGTTATTTCATCTCAACTCACCGCCAATACATGTGGGGGGCCTCTGTCTCCTTTCGGGGTATTTCTCTAGAGGTGAGCTAGGACTAATATTTTCCTCTGCTAGCTTTATTTAGTCCTCCGGCTGGGCTGGGCATCTAGAATCAACGTAGGCATGCTACCCGGCCACTGCTAGTTGTGCGTTAGGTTTAGTTCATGGTCAGCTCAGTTCCCATCTTCCAAGAGCTAGTTCCTATATATGCTTATGCTATGTTCTCTTGCCATTGAGATCATGACAGTTTGACCGGCCCGCAAAGTGTTAATTGTTTGGGCTGAAGCAGGAGAAAAAGTGTTGAAGGGAAATTTTTTTTTTTTCCCCCTCAGAGTTCTGCTGCCTAGCCCTTAATTGCTGTCTAGCTGCTTCTTACCTCCTCTTAACCCTTGAATGGCTTTGTGTCCACCTGTTTGTAATGGATCTTCAGAGTGTAACTGCAGGTTTGAATAAACTCGCCACGAAGGTACAAAATTTGCAAGATTTTGTTTGTCATGCACCTGTATCTGAGCCGAGAATTCCTTTGCCGGAATTTTTCTCGGGGAATAGATCCGGGTTTCAGAATTTTCGAAATAATTGCAAATTATTTTTGTCTCTGAAATCTCGCTCTGCCGGAGACCCTGCACAGCAGGTCAGGATTGTGATTTCCTTGCTCCGGGGCGACCCTCAAGACTGGGCTTTTTCATTGACACCAGGAGATCCTGCGTTGCTCAATGTGGATGCGTTTTTTCTGGCCTTGGGGTTGCTTTATGACGAACCTCATTTGGAGCTTCAGGCAGAAAAAACTTTGATGTCCCTATCTCAGGGGCAAGATGAAGCGGAAATTTACTGCCAAAGATTCCGTAAATGGTCTGTGCTTACTCAGTGGAATGAGTGCGCCCTGGCGGCGACTTTCAGAGAGGGTCTCTCTGATGCCATTAAGGATGTTATGGTGGGGTTCCCTGTGCCTGCGGGTCTGAATGAGTCCATGACAATGGCTATTCAGATCGATAGGCGTTTGCGGGAGCGCAAACCAGTGCACCATCTGGCGGTGTCCACTGAGAAGTCGCCAGAGAGTATGCAGTGTGATAGAATTCTGTCCCGAAGCGAGCGGCAGAATTTTAGACGGAAAAATGGGTTGTGTTTCTATTGTGGTGATTCTACTCATGTTATATCAGCATGCTCTAAGCGCACTAAAAAGCTTGGTAAATCTGTTTCCATTTGCACCTTACCGTCTAAATTTATTCTATCTGTGACCCTGATTTGCTCTTTGTCATCTATTACCACGGACGCCTATGTCGACTCTGGCGCCGCTTTGAGTCTTATGGATTGGTCCTTTGCCAAACGCTGTGGGTATGATTTAGAGCCTTTGGAGACTCCTATTCCTCTGAAGGGGATTGACTCCACCCCATTGGCTAATAATAAACCACAATACTGGACACAAGTAACTATGCGTATTAATCCGGATCAACAGGAGATTATTCGCTTTCTGGTGCTGTATAATCTACATGATGATTTGGTGCTAGGATTGCCTTGGCTGCAATCTCACAACCCAGTCCTCGACTGGAGAGCTATGTCTGTGTTGAGCTGGGGATGTAAGGGGGCTCATGGGGATGTACCTGTGGTTTCCATTTCATCATCCATTCCCTCTGAAATTCCTGAGTTCCTGTCTGACTATCGTGACGTCTTTGAAGAATCCAAGCTTGGTTCGTTACCTCCGCACCGAGAGTGCGATTGTGCCATAGATTTAATCCCGGGTAGTAAATACCCAAAGGGTCGTTTATTTAATCTGTCTGTGCCTGAACATGCTGCTATGCGAGAATATATAAAGGAGTCCTTGGAAAAGGGACATATTCGTCCATCGTCATCTCCCTTAGGAGCCGGTTTTTTCTTTGTGTCAAAAAAAGACGGCTCTTTGAGACCATGTATTGATTATCGGCTTTTGAATAAAATCACTGTTAAATATCAATACCCATTGCCGTTGCTGACTGATTTGTTTGCTCGCATAAAGGGGGCCAAGTGGTTCTCTAAGATTGACCTTCGTGGGGCGTATAATTTGGTGCGAATCAGGCAGGGGGATGAGTGGAAAACCGCATTTAATACGCCCGAGGGCCACTTTGAGTATTTAGTGATGCCTTTTGGTCTTTCTAATGCTCCGTCAGTTTTCCAGTCCTTTATGCATGATATTTTTCGCGATTATTTGGATAAATTTATGATTGTGTATCTGGATGATATTCTGATTTTTTCGGATGACTGGGACTCTCATGTCCAGCAAGTCAGGAGGGTTTTTCAGGTTTTGCGGTCTAATTCTTTGTGTGTGAAGGGTTCTAAGTGTGTTTTTGGGGTACAGAGGATTTCCTTTTTGGGATATATTTTTTCCCCCTCTTCCATTGAAATGGATCCTGTCAAGGTTCAAGCTATTTGTGATTGGACGCAGCCCTCTTCTCTTAAGAGTCTTCAGAAATTTTTGGGCTTTGCTAACTTTTATCGTCGATTTATTGCTGGTTTTTCGGATATTGCTAAGCCATTGACCGATTTGACTAAGAAGGGTGCTGATGTTGCTGATTGGTCCCCTGATGCTGTGGAGGCCTTTCGGGAGCTTAAGCGCCGTTTTTCCTCTGCCCCTGTGTTGCGTCAGCCTGATGTTGCTCTACCTTTTCAGGTTGAGGTCGACGCTTCTGAGATCGGAGCTGGGGCAGTGTTGTCGCAGAAAAGTTCTGACTGCTCCGTGATGAGGCCTTGTGCCTTCTTTTCCCGTAAATTTTCGCCCGCTGAGCGGAATTATGATGTTGGGAATCGGGAGCTTTTGGCCATGAAGTGGGCTTTTGAGGAGTGGCGCCATTGGCTTGAGGGGGCCAGACATCAGGTGGTGGTATTGACTGACCACAAAAATTTGATTTATCTTGAGACCGCCAGGCGCCTGAATCCTAGACAGGCGCGCTGGTCATTATTTTTCTCTCGGTTTAATTTTGTGGTGTCATACCTACCGGGTTCTAAGAATATTAAGGCGGATGCCCTTTCTAGGAGTTTTGAGCCTGACTCGCCTGGTAACTCTGAGCCCACAGGTATCCTTAAGGATGGAGTGGTATTGTCAGCCGTTTCTCCAGACCTGCGGCGGGCCTTGCAGGAGTTTCAGGCGGAGAGACCTGATCGTTGCCCACCTGATAAACTGTTTGTTCCTGATGATTGGACCAGTAGAGTCATCTCTGAGGTTCATTCTTCTGCGTTGGCAGGTCATCCTGGCATTTTTGGTACCAGGGATTTGGTGGCAAGGTCCTTCTGGTGGCCTTCCCTGTCACGAGATGTGCGAGGCTTTGTGCAGTCTTGTGACGTTTGTGCTCGGGCCAAGCCTTGTTGTTCTCGGGCTAGTGGATTATTGTTGCCCTTGCCTATTCCTAAGAGGCCTTGGACGCACATCTCGATGGATTTTATTTCAGATCTGCCTGTTTCTCAGAAGATGTCTGTCATCTGGGTGGTGTGTGACCGTTTTTCTAAGATGGTCCATTTGGTTCCTCTGCCCAAGTTACCTTCTTCTTCCGAGTTGGTTCCTCTGTTTTTTCAAAATGTTGTTCGTTTGCATGGTATTCCTGAGAATATCGTTTCTGACAGAGGGACCCAATTCGTGTCTAGATTTTGGCGGGCATTCTGTGCTAGGATGGGCATAGATTTATCTTTTTCGTCCGCTTTCCATCCTCAGACGAATGGCCAGACCGAGCGGATTAATCAGACCCTGGAGACATATCTGAGGTGTTTTGTGTCTGCTGACCAGGATGATTGGGTTGCTTTTTTGCCATTGGCGGAGTTCGCTCTCAATAATCGGGCCAGCTCTGCCACTTTGGTGTCCCCGTTTTTCTGTAATTCGGGGTTTCATCCTCGATTTTCCTCTGGTCAGGTGGAATCTTCGGATTGTCCTGGAGTGGATGCTGTGGTGGAGAGATTGCATCAGATCTGGGGGCAGGTGGTGGACAATTTGAGGTTGTCCCAGGAGAAGACTCAGCTTTTTGCCAACCGCCACCGTCGTGTTGGTCCTCGGCTTTCTGTTGGGGATTTGGTGTGGTTGTCTTCTCGTTTTGTCCCTATGAGGGTCTCTTCTCCTAAGTTTAAGCCTCGGTTTATCGGCCCGTATAAGATATTGGAGATTCTTAACCCTGTTTCCTTCCGTTTGGACCTCCCTGCATCCTTTTCTATTCATAACGTTTTTCATCGGTCATTATTGCGCAGGTATGAGGTACCGGTTGTGCCTTCCGTTGAGCCTCCTGCTCCGGTGTTGGTTGAGGGTGAGTTGGAGTACGTTGTGGAGAAAATCTTGGACTCTCGTGTTTCCAGACGGAGACTCCAGTATCTGGTCAAGTGGAAGGGATACGGCCAGGAGGATAATTCTTGGGTGAATGCATCTGATGTTCATGCCTCCGATCTGGTTCGTGCCTTTCATAGGGCCCATCCTGATCGCCCTGGTGGTTCTGGTGAGGGTTCGGTGCCCCCTCCTTGAGGGGGGGGTACTGTTGTGAATTTGGATTCTGGGCTCCCCCGGTGGCTACTGGTGGAATTGAACTGGTGTCTTCATCTTCTCTGTTCACCTGTTCCCATCAAGATGTGGGAGTCGCTATATAACCTTGCTGCTCTGTTAGTTGCTTGCCGGTCAACAATGTTATCAGAAGCCTCTCTGTGCTTGTTCCTGCTCCTAGACAACTACTAGATAAGTTGGACTCTTGTCCATGTTTGTTTTTGCATTTTGTTCCAGTTCACAGCTGTAGTTTCGTTACTGTGTCTGGAAAGCTCTTGTGAACGGGAATTGCCACTCTGGTGTTATGAGTTAATGCCAGAGTTTTAAAGTAATTTCTGGATGGTGTTTTTTGATAGGGTTTTCAGCTGACCATGAAAGTGTCCTTTCTGTCTTCTGCTATGTAGTAAGTGGACCTCAAATTTGCTAAACCTATTTTCATACTACGTTTGTTATTTCATCTCAACTCACCGCCAATACATGTGGGGGGCCTCTGTCTCCTTTCGGGGTATTTCTCTAGAGGTGAGCTAGGACTAATATTTTCCTCTGCTAGCTTTATTTAGTCCTCCGGCTGGGCTGGGCATCTAGAATCAACGTAGGCATGCTACCCGGCCACTGCTAGTTGTGCGTTAGGTTTAGTTCATGGTCAGCTCAGTTCCCATCTTCCAAGAGCTAGTTCCTATATATGCTTATGCTATGTTCTCTTGCCATTGAGATCATGACAGGTATGTCACTGACGAATTAGCTGGAAAGATCTGAAAACTCCAAACCCTGCTCACAATGGCAAACTCAACATAAACAAGCAATCATATCAAATAGACATTAAAAAGGGCGCAAACGAAGACTAAAATGCAACTGACAAACAGACAAAAAACACAAAAAACTTGACAAAAAATGGCTCAAATGCAATGATAAATTTAGTACCAAATCATGACAAATTATTTTGGATATTCTCAAACCTGTGATAATTTTTTTTAGAAAACCAGCTGCTCTATACTGAATTTAGTGACACAACTATAAAAGTTACCAAGATTATTTTAACTTTGAGAAATCATTCTTGCACTGACACACTGGACATAATCACACAAAGCAGGCAATATCAAATAGAAATATGGTATATTGCTCTAAACCAGTTCAAGTAGCTAATGATCATACCAGTTTTACAAGTGAAAATTCTTCATGACAGTAAAGCAACCATTGTGTTCTGAACTAGTGACAACATCCAATTTGCAATTATGAGACCTTACTATTAATGTAATGATAGGGTGCGGTATCCTCCGGTGCTTGTATACATATAAAGAACACATGGGAAATGAGAAAAGATCACACAATCCTAAAACCATGAGAAATTCATACCCCTGCCTAGATATTAGTGTTGTTTTGCCCGGAGCGATAAAACAATAAATTTGGATTATGTCACAGTATGCTCCCTATTCCAAAATTAATTAAAGGGAACATAAACCCCTTTTTATTTTTAATACCTACTATCAGTTCTTTAATATGAGTGTTTGTGTGTGATTGGGAGGGGATAACTGTCAGTACAAAGAATGCAATTCTGTCCGAAGTAGGGTTTTAGGCTCAGTGAACTGACTTCCATGATTGTCTCTATTGTCATATATGCTTTAGATTTGTACAATGGCATCTGAAAATGTGAGGTCATAGAACATTACAACTTAAAAATCACAGCATTACCATGGAGTTACCCAGGATCTCTCCATCTGGATAAATAGCCACAGTAGACATAATCCGCATAGACATAATTCCTCTCAAATGTTTTGAAATTCACTTGGTATTCCAAAAAAATGATCATTGACACTTGTTGAGCTGTCATGGCCCAGTGACACTTGGGATTTTTGAATAGGGGCACACTGCACTTATTACCAAAGATGAAGTAGTAAAATTTGGCGCTAAAGCCGGGAGTGTGACGCTAGTCACTTCTCACAGCCAAGCCGTGATTCAGAGTGTTCAAGGAGTCTAAGGTCAGAAGCCAGGAGGGTACGTCATAAGCACAAGGCAGAGGCAAAAGTGTAGTCAGGTAACGTTCCGAGGTCAGAGTACCAGGAGGATAACGGATCAGAGCTGAAGGGGTTAAACATGCGGATGGTCAGAACAAAGTCCGAGGTCAGGCAACAGATCAAGCATACAGAACTCAAGGCACAGGAAAGCACAACCTTACAGGCTGAATGTACATCTGGTAGTGGTCTGTGAGAAGCTGCTCAGTTAAGTAGGCATGGCAATCACTCGGGATAGTGAACAGATGGAGACAGCCGATGCCTCCCAGTCACAGATTGGATAGTTAAGCTGTCAATCAACACACTGACAGCCAAGGCCGGTTTTAGATAAAGTGGGGCCCTGGGCAAAAGTTTAAAGAAGGGCCCCAAAAGCTCACATATTGCACCATCACACAGAAACATTTATTTTGCATTTACAAGTGCTAATTTCAGACCGCTAAAGGTGTGTGATCAACAATATTGAAGTCGTCCGATGCTTGTTTCCCATCCTCTTTAGGGTATGTGCACATGTTCAGTAATTGGCAGCGTTTTGGGTGCAGCACATGTCCGCTATATCCAAAGTGCTGCCGGCTCTGGAGAGACACGCCACATGTCCGTCTCAGCGGATGAGCTGCAGGCATCTGTGCATGCATAGTGGGCATGGGATTTCTTGAAATCCCATCCACTATGCTGTAACATCTGGATGCTGCCCAAGTATGCAGTGTCCAACCTGCAGCGTTTACTGACCGTGTGCACATACCCTTACTGAGGAAGAATGTTTGGTACAGATAGTCCTTGATACAGTATAATGCAGGTCCCATATAGTACACATAGTAAAATGCACTGCCCATGGTCCTTGATAGAGTATAATGCAGTCCCTGTTGTGAAATTGGATTCTGGGCTCCCCCGGTGGCCACTTGTGGAATTGTACTTGTGTGCATCATCCCCTCTGTTCACCTGCTCCTATCAGGATGTGGGAGTCGCTATATAACCTTGCTCCTCTGTCAGTTTCATGCCGGTCAACAATGTAATCAGAAGCCTTTCTGTGCATGTTCCTGCTACTAGACAACTCCCAGCTAAGTTGGACTTTTGTCCTTGTGTGTTTTTGCATTTTGTTCCTGTTCACAGCTGCTGTTTCGTTACTGTGTCTGGAAAGCTCTTGTGAGCGGAAATTGCCACTCTGGTGTTATGAGTTAATGCTAGAGTCTTAAAGTAATTTCTGGATGGTGTTTTGATAGGGTTTTCTGCTGACCATGAAAGTGCCCTTTCTGTCTTCTTGCTATCTAGTAAGCGGACCTCGATTTTTGCTAAACCTATTTTCATACTACGTTTGTCATTTCATCTAAAATCACCGCCAATATATGTGGGGGCCTCTGTCTGCCTTTTGGGAAAATTTCTCTAGAGGTGAGCCAGGACTGTCTTTTCCTCTGCTAGGATTAGGTAGTTCTCCGGCTGGCGCTGGGCATCTAGGGATAAAAAAACGTAGGCATGCTACCCGGCCACTTCTAGTTGTGCGGCAGGTTTAGTTCATGGTCAGTATAGTTTCCATCTTCCAAGAGCTAGTTCTCATATATGCTGGGCTATGTTCTCTCGCCATTGAGAATCATGACAGTTTGACCGGCCGAAAAAAAAGGGTTAAATTACTGGCTGAGAAAGGAGAGAAAAAAGAAGTCTGCTACAATTTATTTATTTTTTTTCCCTCTAGTTCTGAGTGTGCTCTTAATTGAATCACTTGCTAGTCTGCCTATACTGCAGCCTTCCTCTCTTTCTCTCCTTCTTATCCTTGAATGGCTCTGTGTTCACCTGTTTCAAATGGATCTTCAGAGTGTAGCTACAGGTTTGAATAATCTCGCCACAAAGGTACAAAATTTGCAAGATTTTGTTGTTCATGCACCTATGTCTGAGCCTAGAATTCCTTTGCCTGAATTCTTCTCGGGGAATAGATCTCACTTTCAAAATTTTAAAAATAATTGCAAATTGTTTTTGTTCCTGAAGTCTCGCTCTGCCGGAGACCCTGCACAGCAGGTCAGGATTGTAATTTCCTTGCTCCGGGGCGACCCTCAAGACTGGGCTTTTGCATTGGCACCAGGGGATCCTGCGTTGCTCAATGTGGATGCATTTTTTCTGGCCTTGGGGTTGCTTTATGAGGAACCTCATTTAGAGCTTCAGGCGGAAAAGGCCTTGATGTCCTTGTCTCAGGGGCAAGATGAAGCTGAAATATACTGCCAAAAATTCCGCAAATGGTCTGTGCTTACTCAGTGGAATGAGTGCGCCCTGGCGGCGATTTTCAGAGAAGGTCTCTCTGATGCCATTAAGGATGTTATGGTGGGGTTCCCTGTGCCTGCGAGTCTGAATGAGTCCATGACGATGGCTATTCAGATCGATAGGCGTCTGCGGGAGCGCAAACCTGTGCACCATTTGGCGGTGTCTACTGAGAAAACGCCAGAAAATATGCAATGTGATAGAATTCTGTCCAGAAGCGAGCGGCAGAATTTTAGACGAAAAAATGGGTTGTGCTTCTATTGTGGTGATTCAACTCATGTTATATCAGCATGCTTTAAGCGTACTAAGAAGCCTGACAAGTCTGTTTCAATTAGCACTTTACAGTCTAAGTTTATTCTATCTGTGACCCTGATTTGTTCTTTGTCATCTATTACCGCGGACGCCTATGTCGACTCTGGCGCTGCTTTGAGTCTTATGGATTGGTCCTTTGCCAAACGCTGTGGGTATGATTTGGAGCCATTGGAGGCTCCGATACCTCTGAAAGGGATTGACTCCACCCCATTGGCTAGTAATAAACCACAATACTGGACACAAGTGACTATGCGTGTTAATCCGGATCACCAGGAGGTTATTCGCTTTCTGGTGCTGTATAATCTACATGATGTTTTGGTGCTGGGATTGCCATGGCTGCAATCTCATAACCCAGTCCTCGACTGGAGAGCTATGTCTGTGTTAAGCTGGGGATGTAAAGGAACTCATGGGGACGTACCTTTGGTTTCCATTTCATCATCTATTCCCTCTGAGATTCCTGAATTCTTGTCTGACTTTCGTGACGTTTTTGAAGAACCCAAGGTTGGTTCACTACCTCCGCACCGGGAGTGCGATTGTGCCATAGACTTGATCCCGGGTAGTAAATACCCTAAGGGTCGTTTATTTAATCTGTCTGTGCCTGAACACGCGGCTATGCGAGAATATATAAAGGAGTCCTTGGAAAAGGGACATATTCGTCCTTCGTCATCTCCCTTAGGAGCCGTTTTTTTCTTTGTGTCTAAGAAAGACGGCTCTTTGAGGCCGTGTATTGATTATCGACTTTTGAATAAAATCACGGTTAAATATCAATATCCGTTACCACTGCTTACTGATTTGTTTGCTCGTATAAAGGGGGCCAAGTGGTTCTCTAAGATTGATCTCCGTGGGGCGTATAATTTGGTGCGAATCAAGCAGGGGGATGAGTGGAAAACCGCATTTAATACGCCCGAGGGCCATTTTGAGTATTTGGTGATGCCTTTTGGTCTTTCAAATGCCCCTTCAGTCTTCCAGTCCTTTATGCATGACATTTTCCGCGATTATTTGGACAAATTTATGATTGTGTATCTGGATGATATTCTGATTTTTTCGGATGACTGGGACTCTCATGTCCAGCAGGTCAGGAGGGTTTTTCAGGTTTTGCGGTCTAATTCCTTGTGTGTGAAGGGTTCTAAGTGTGTTTTTGGGGTTCAAAAGATTTCCTTCTTGGGATACATTTTTTCCCCCTCTTCCATCGAGATGGATCCTGTCAAGGTTCAGGCTATTGGTGATTGGACGCAACCCTCTTCTCTTAAGAGTCTTCAGAAATTTTTGGGCTTTGCTAACTTTTATCGTCGATTTATTGCTGGTTTTTCTGATGTTGTAAAACCATTGACTGATTTGACTAAGAAGGGTGCTGATGTTGCTGATTGGTCCCCTGATGCTGTGGAGGCCTTTCGGGAGCTCAAGCGCCGCTTTTCTTCCGCCCCAGTGTTGCGTCAGCCTGATGTTGCTCTTCCTTTTCAGGTTGAGGTCGACGCTTCTGAAATCGGAGCTGGGGCGGTGTTGTCGCAGAGAAGTTCCGACTGCTCCGTGATGAGACCTTGTGCTTTTTTTTCCCGTAAATTTTCGCCCGCCGAGCGGAATTATGATATTGGGAATCGGGAGCTTTTGGCCATGAAGTGGGCTTTTGAGGAGTGGCGTCACTGGCTTGAGGGGGCCAGACATCAGGTGGTGGTATTGACTGACCACAAAAATTTAATTTACCTTGAGTCTGCCAGGCGCCTGAATCCTAGACAGGCGCGCTGGTCGTTGTTTTTCTCTCGGTTTAATTTTGTGGTGTCTTACCTACCGGGTTCTAAGAATGTTAAGGCGGATGCCCTTTCTAGGAGTTTTGAGCCTGACTCCCCTGGTAATTCTGAGCCCACAGGTATCCTTAAAGATGGAGTGATATTGTCTGCCGTTTCTCCAGACCTGCGGCGGGCCTTGCAGGAGTTTCAGGCGGATAGACCTGATCGTTGCCCACCTGGTAGACTGTTTGTTCCTGATGATTGGACCAGTAGAGTCATCTCTGAGGTTCATTCTTCTGCGTTGGCAGGTCATCCTGGAATCTTTGGTACCAGGGATTTGGTGGCAAGGTCCTTCTGGTGGCCTTCCCTGTCACGAGATGTGCGAGGCTTTGTGCAGTCTTGTGACATTTGTGCTCGGGCCAAGCCTTGTTGTTCTCGGGCTAGTGGATTGTTGTTACCCTTGCCTATCCCGAAGAGGCCTTGGACGCACATCTCGATGGATTTTATTTCGGATCTGCCTGTTTCTCATAAGATGTCTGTCATCTGGGTGGTGTGTGACCGTTTCTCTAAGATGGTCCATCTGGTTCCCTTGCCTAAGTTGCCTTCTTCTTCCGAGTTGGTTCCTCTGTTTTTTCAAAATGTTGTTCGTTTGCATGGTATTCCGGAGAATATCGTTTCTGACAGAGGGACCCAATTCGTGTCTAGATTTTGGCGGGCATTCTGTGCTAGGATGGGCATAGATTTGTCTTTTTCGTCTGCTTTCCATCCTCAGACTAATGGCCAGACCGAGCGGACTAATCAGACCTTGGAGACATATTTGAGGTGTTTTGTGTCTGCGGATCAGGATGATTGGGTTGCTTTTTTGCCTTTGGCGGAGTTCGCCCTCAATAATCGGGCCAGCTCTGCCACCTTGGTGTCCCCGTTTTTCTGTAATTCGGGGTTTCATCCTCGATTTTCCTCCGGTCAAGTGGAATCTTCGGATTGTCCTGGAGTGGATGCTGTGGTGGAGAGGTTGCATCAGATTTGGGGGCAGGTGGTGGACAATTTGAAGTTGTCCCAGGAGAAGACTCAGCTTTTTGCCAACCGCCGTCGTCGTGTTGGTCCTCGGCTTTGTGTTGGGGACTTGGTGTGGTTGTCTTCTCGTTTTGTCCCTATGAGGGTTTCTTCTCCTAAGTTTAAGCCTCGGTTCATCGGCCCGTACAAGATATTGGAGATTCTTAACCCTGTGTCCTTCCGTTTGGACCTCCCTGCATCCTTTTCGATTCATAATGTTTTTCATCGGTCATTGTTGCGCAGGTATGAGGTACCGGCTGTGCCTTCCGTTGAGCCTCCTGCTCCGGTGTTGGTTGAGGGTGAGTTGGAGTACGTTGTGGAAAAGATCTTGGACTCTCGTGTTTCCAGACGGAAACTCCAGTATCTGGTCAAATGGAAGGGATACGGTCAGGAGGATAATTCTTGGGTCACTGCCTCTGATGTTCATGCCTCCGATCTTGTCCGTGCCTTTCATAGGGCTCATCCTGATCGCCCTGGTGGTTCTGGTGAGGGTTCGGTGCCCCCTCCTTGAGGGGGGGGTACTGTTGTGAAATTGGATTCTGGGCTCCCCCGGTGGCCACTTGTGGAATTGTACTTGTGTGCATCATCCCCTCTGTTCACCTGCTCCTATCAGGATGTGGGAGTCGCTATATAACCTTGCTCCTCTGTCAGTTTCATGCCGGTCAACAATGTAATCAGAAGCCTTTCTGTGCATGTTCCTGCTACTAGACAACTCCCAGCTAAGTTGGACTTTTGTCCTTGTGTGTTTTTGCATTTTGTTCCTGTTCACAGCTGCTGTTTCGTTACTGTGTCTGGAAAGCTCTTGTGAGCGGAAATTGCCACTCTGGTGTTATGAGTTAATGCTAGAGTCTTAAAGTAATTTCTGGATGGTGTTTTGATAGGGTTTTCTGCTGACCATGAAAGTGCCCTTTCTGTCTTCTTGCTATCTAGTAAGCGGACCTCGATTTTTGCTAAACCTATTTTCATACTACGTTTGTCATTTCATCTAAAATCACCGCCAATATATGTGGGGGCCTCTGTCTGCCTTTTGGGAAAATTTCTCTAGAGGTGAGCCAGGACTGTCTTTTCCTCTGCTAGGATTAGGTAGTTCTCCGGCTGGCGCTGGGCATCTAGGGATAAAAAAACGTAGGCATGCTACCCGGCCACTTCTAGTTGTGCGGCAGGTTTAGTTCATGGTCAGTATAGTTTCCATCTTCCAAGAGCTAGTTCTCATATATGCTGGGCTATGTTCTCTCGCCATTGAGAATCATGACAAGTCCCCCTCAGAGTATAATTCAGCCCCCTCAGAATATACTGCAGCCCCCTCATAGAGTATACTGCAGCCCCCTTCATAGAGTATAATGAAGTCCCCTCACAGAGCATAATGCAGCCCCTTCAGAGTACAATGCAGCCCCCTCAGAGTATGATTCAGCCCCCGGACACAGTATAATACAGCCCCTTCAGAGTATAATGCAGCCCCTTCAGAGTATAATGTAGCACCTCAGAACATAATGCAGGCCCCTCAGGGTATAATGCAGCCCCTTCAGAGTATATTGTAGCCCCCTCAGAGTACAATGCAGGTCCCTCAGTGTATGATGCAGCCCCCACACATAGTAAAATGCATCCCCCTTCAGAGTATAATGTAGTCCCCTCAGAGTATAATGTAACCCCACACACATGCAGCCCCCCACAGTATAATTCAGCCGCCCCCACAAACACACACTCAGTATAGTGCAGCCCCTTCACACACACAGTATAATTCAGCCCCCACAAATACACACACAGTATAGTGCAGATCCCCACACAGTATAATGCAGCCCCCCACACACAGTATAGTGCACTCGCCCCTCACAGTATAATGCAGTGCCCACACACAGTATAATGCAGCCCCCCACACACAGTATAATGCAGCCCCTACACCCACAGTATGATGCAGCCCCCCACACAGTATAGTGCAGCCCCCACACAGTTTAATGCAGCCCCCACACACAGTATAGTGCAGCCCCCACATACAGTATAGTGCAGCCCCCACACACAGTATAATGCAGACCCCACATACAGTATAATGCAGCCCCCACACACAGTGCAGTGCAGCGCCCTGACACAGTATAGTGCAGCCCCCTCACACAGTATAATGGAGGCCCCCACAATATACTGCAGCCCCCACACACAGTATAATGCAGCTGCTCGCATACCCATTATAATAAAGCCTCCACACACACAGTATAGTGCAGCAGACACACACACCACACACCTTATCTCTCATCCTTGTTCCCCTGCTGCACAAACACAGCACACACACACCTTACCTCTCATCCTCATTCTCATGCTGTTCTGGCTTCAGCTCCACGCTGAGTCAGAGACAGAGGGGGGGTGATTGGAGAAGGAGCATCAGATGACACTCTCTCCTCCATCACTGCTTTCAACTGTATTGGCATATATGATGCCAATAAGTTGAATGCTTGATGTGGGGGGTGGTGGCGCTGGGTCCTTCTTACTCAGGGGCTCCAAAACAGCCATGTGGTGTGCTGCTATTAGCGGCACGCCACTGGCT
Organism: Ranitomeya variabilis; assembly: GCF_051348905.1. Lineage (NCBI taxonomy): Eukaryota > Metazoa > Chordata > Amphibia > Anura > Dendrobatidae > Ranitomeya > Ranitomeya variabilis. The sequence continues at coordinate 543,717,437 of NC_135236.1, read as the reverse complement.
GGGGACCCCTGGAGTAGCGGGGACCCTAGGCGGCTGCCCGGTCTGCCTGTCGCTAAAGCCAGCCCTGCTGACAGCTCAGCACGTCCCTGTACCAGATTGGATGGACATGCTGTCCATCAAAGTAATAACAGCTTCAGCACACCCCTGTACCAGAATGGACGGCTGAGTTGTAAGTAACTACATGCCAGACACCCTGCGCGGTGGAACAGTGACAGGCAGAACCTCTTGCAAGGAGAACATGCAAAAGAGAATCAACATTTTATTAGTACGGCTGCATTATGAGAAGCATTTTCCTAGAACAGACAAATGGCACTTACTGTACATAATTGTAACACTGTAATACTGCTAGGTTCAGGAAGCATAGCATTGAGAAATCATGGTATATATGAGCACCATGAATTCCATGGTGCTTTACATGTGAAGAAAGGGTTTATACATATAATACATATATACAATACAGTAAGCAAACTAACAGTGACAGACTTATAAAAAGGAATAGTACCCTGCCCTTGCATGCCTCCCAACCATCCCGGATCCAGCGGGGCAGTCCCGATTTTGAGAGTCTGCTCTGCTGACACAGCCGGGACCTTACTTTTCCCGAATTGCAATGTGAGCCTCAGCCTCATCCCTCCACCCACAGAGCTGCACACCACATACAGGGGTTGGACAAAATAATGGAAACACCTGGAAACATCAACAAAAGTTAGCTTAATATGGTGTAGGTCCACCTTTTGCGGCAATTACAGCCTCAATTCTCCAAGGTATGGATTCATACAAGGTGTGAATTGTTTCCAAAGGAATTTTAGCCCATTCTGCAGTTAAAACACCCTCCAGTTCTTTGAGCGACGATGGCGGCGGAAATCGGCGTCTAACTTGAATCTCTAAAATCAACCGTAAATGCTCAATAACGATGAGGTCTGGGGATTGTGGGGGCCAGATGAGATGCTCAACTTCCTTAGAATGTTCCTCGTGCCATGCTTTAACGATTCTAGCTGTATGAATTGGTGCATTATCATCCTGAAAGATGGCGTTCCCTTCCGGGAACAGTGCTTGAACCACTGGATGCACTTGGTCGCCCCAAATGCCTAAATAAACTCTGCTGTTAATTCTTCCATGAAGGGATATCATTGGCCCGGCAGATCTCCACGAAGTAGCACCCCAGATCATCACAGAACCTCCACCATGTTTTACGGTTGGGAGAAGGCAGTCTTGATGGAATGTTTCTTTTGGCTGTCTCCAAACGTACACTCGGCCGGAGGTCGGAAAGAGGGTAAACGATGATTCGTCTGAGAATATGACATGTTTCCACTGCTCGAGAGACCAATTCTGGAGGTTTCTACACCACTCTAAATGCTTGAAAACATTTGTCATTAAGAGCAGCGGTTTTCTAATTGCAGCTCTTCCATGGAATCCAGATTTGTGCAGCTCCTGACGAACAGTTTTCGTGGAAACTGGGTTCTGTAGGTGTTCATTGAGCTTAGCAGTGATTTTCTGAGCTGTGGTCTTGCGATCCTCGCTCACAATTCGCTTTAGAGTCCGACGGTCTCTCTCAGTCAACTTTGACTTTCGGCCGGACCTGTGCTTTTCTGCGGACGTTTTTCCTTCTCTTTCAAACACAGTCATTACTTTGGAGACAGTACATCTTGACACGCCAAGCATTCGGGCACTTTCTGTTACACTAGCGCCTGCCATACGAGCACCAACAATTTGGCCTCTTTGAAAATCTGAGGGGTCTGCCATTGGTATCAGGTTCTCATCAATGTTCTTACAATTATGCAAAACAAAGGCTACTTTCACACTAGCGTCGTACGACGCACGTCGCAATGCCTCATTTTGGAGAAAAAACGCATCCTGCAAAATTGCTTGCAGGATGCGTTTTTTCTCCATAAACTAATATTAGCGACGCATTGCCACACGTCGCAACCATTGTGCGACGGTTGCGTCGTGTTGCGTCGGACCATCGGCACAAAAAAAGTTGCATATAACTTTTATGGTGCGTCGTGTCCAGCATTTCCGACCGCGCATGCGCGGCTGGAACTCCGCCCCCTCCTCCCCGGAGCTCACAATGGGGCAGCGGATGCGTGGAAAAACTGCATCTGCTGCCCCCGTTGTGCGGCGCTTTCACAGTATGCGTTGGTACGTCGCCACGTTGCATTGCAACGTGCGTCGTACGACGCTAGTGTGAAAGTAGCCAAACAGTTAATTTACATACACATATCACATAACACAAATAATCAACTACAAAACATTACCATATGTCACGGTTTGCATGTTTATTACATGTTAGAAGATTATGATGCCAAAACGTTAGGTGTTTCCATTATATTGTCCAACCCCTGTATATGGCTGCTCTGTACACACAGGACCTATGATGAGGTCACAGGAGGGGAGGAGTCAGGGGTCACATGATCGGGGCCTCCGTGCATGCAGGGGTCAGGAGGGGTTTACAGTGTGGATGTAGCAGAGCCGTGTGTGTACGGAGCGGAGCCATGTGTGTACAAGGTATACTAAGCAGAGCCGTGTGTACGAAGTGTATGGAGCGGAGCCGTGTGTGTACATGGTGTATGGAGCAGAGCCACATGTGTAAGTGGTGTACGGAGTGGAGCCGCATGTGTATGAGGTGTACGGAGCGGAGCTGCATGTGTACGAGGTGTACGAAGCGGAGCCGCATGTGTACGAGGTGTACAGAGCGGAGTCGGGTGTGTCTGAGGTGTACTGAGCGGAGACATGTGTGTACGAGGTGAACGGAGCAGAGCCGCATGTGTACGAGGTGTATGGAGCAGAGCTGGTTGTGTACGAGGTTAGCGAAGTGCAGCCGTGTGTGTACGAGGTGTACGGAGCAGAGTCATGTCTGTGTACGAGGTGTATGGAGAAGAGCCACGTGTGTATGGGGTGTACGGAGCGGAGCCGCGTGTGTACGAGGTGTACGGAGCGGAGCCTCATGTGTACGAGATGTACAGAGCGGAGACGCGTGTGTGCGAGCTGTACAGAGCGGAGCTGGGATTGTGCGAGGTGTACGGAGCTGAGCCATGTGTGTACTAGGTGTATGGAGCGGAGCCGCGTATGTACAAGGTGTACGGAGCAGAGCCCCAAGTGTACGAGGTGTATGGAGTGGAGCCGCGTGTGTACGAGGTGTATGGAGCGGAGCCGGTTGTGTACGAGGTGTACGAAGTGCAGCCATGTGTGTACAAGGTGTACGGAGCGGAGTCATGTGTGTGTACAAGGTGTATGGAGCGGAGTCGCGTGTGTACGAGGTGTACAGAGCAGAGCCGCGTGTGTACAAGGTGTACAGAGCAAAGCTGTGTCTGTGTGTACGGAGTGGAGTCACGTGTGCATAACTCCCAACCATCACGGATCCAGCGGGACAGTCCCGATTTTGAGACTCTGTCCCGCTGGCCCTGCCGGGATCCTCCTTTTCCCGCATGGCCTCAGACCAAATGTAGCACCGCTTTAAACTGCTAGCACGATCGCTAGCTGTGTCGGATCGGAGCAGATATTGCTCCTCGCTCTGACACTGACTGGCACAGGAGACACAGAGAGGTCTTTATCAGTGGCGTAGTGGAGCTGCAGGGACGTGAGGAGTCAGCGACACGGCTAGATGACATCATTCAGCGCGGCGGTAGAGGAAGCTGCCGGCTGCTGCGAGTGAGCGCTGTGAGAGGTGTGTGTGTTTAGTTGTGTGTGTAGTGATGGAGAAGGCAATGATGGGGGTGTGAGGGCAATGATGGGAGTGGGGTAACTATATGTGGCCTTTATACTGTATGCAGTATCATGTGGGACCATTATATTGTACCCAGCATCATATGGGGCCATAATACTGTATGGAGCATCATGTGAGGTCATTATACTGTACACCACATCATGTGGGGCAATTATACAGTACGCGGCATATGGGGCCATTATACTGTACAAAGCATCATGTGAGGCCATTATACAGTATGCAGCATCATGTGGGCCCATTATACTGTATAAAGCATCATGGTGCACCATTATACTGTACCCATCATCATGTGGGGCCATAATACTGTATGGAGCATCATGTGAGGCCATTATACTGTACGCCGCATCATGTGGGGCAATTATACAGTACGCAGCATCATGTGGGGCCATTATCTGTACAAAGCATCATGTGAGGCCATTATACAGTATGCAGCATCACGTGGGCCCATTATACTGTATGGAGCATCACATGGGGCCATTATACTATACGCAGCATCATGTGGGGCCATTATACTGTACGCAGCATCATGTGGGGCCATTATACAGTATCGAACACTGTGTGGCCATTATACAGTATTGAGCATCATGTGTGGCCATTATACAGTATGGAACACTATGTGTGGCCATTATACTGTATGGAGCATCATGTGTGGCCATTATACAGTATGGAGCACTGTGTGGCCATTATACAGTATGGAGCATCATGTGTGGCCATTATAGAGTGTGGAGCATCATATATGGCCATTATACAGTATGGAGCACTGTGTGGCCATTATACAGTATTGAGCATCATGTGTGGCCATTTTACAGTATGGAGCACTGTGTGGCCATTATACAGTATGGAGCATCATGTGTGGCCATTATACAGTGTTGAACATCATGTGTGTCCATTATACGATATTGAGCATCATGTGTAGCCATTATACAGTATGGAGCATCATGTGTGACCATTATACAGTATGGAGCATCATGTAATGCCATTATACAGTACTGAGGATCAAGTTTGGCCTTTATACAGTATGGAGCACTGTGTGGCCATTATACAGTATTGAGCATCATGTGTGGCCATTATACAGTATGGAGCACTGTGTGGCCATTATACAATATTGAGCATCATGTTTGGCCATTATACAGTATGGAGCACTGTGTGGCCATTATACAGTATTGAGCATCATGTGTGACCATTATACAGTATGGAGCACTGTGTGGCCATTATACAGTATTGAGCATCATGTGTGGCCATTATACAGTATGGAGCACTGTGTGACCATTATACAGTATTGAGCATCATGTGTGGCCATTATATAGTATGGAGCACTGTGTGACCATTATACAGTATGGAGCACTGTGCGGCCATTATACAGTATTGAGCATCATGTGTAGCCATTATACAGTATGGAGCATCATGTGTGGCCATTATACCGTATGGAGCATCATGTAAGGCCATTATACAGTACTGAGCATCATGTGTGGCTATTATACAGTATGGAGCACTGTGTGGCCATTATACAGTATTGAGCATCATGTTTGGCCATTATACAGTATGGAGCATCATGTGTGGCCATTATACAGTATGGAGCATCATGTAAGGCCATTATACAGTACTGAGCATCATGTGTGGCCATTAAACTGTATGGAGCACTGTGTGGCCATTATACAGTATTGAGCATCATGTTTGGCCATTATACAGTGTGGAGCACTGTGTGACCATTATACAGTATGGGGCACTGTGCGGCCATTATACAGTATTGAGCATCATGTGTGGCCATTATACAGTATGGAGCACTGTGTGGCCATTATACAATATTGAGCATCATGTTTGGCCATTATACAGTATGGAGCACTGTGTGGCCATTATACAGTATTGAGCATCATGTGTGACCATTATACAGTATGGAGCACTGTGTGGCCATTATACAGTATTGAGCATCATGTGTGGCCATTATACAGTATGGAGCACTGTGTGACCATTATACAGTATTGAGCATCATGTGTGGCCATTATACAGTATGGAGCACTGTGTGACCATTATACAGTATGGAGCACTGTGCGGCCATTATACAGTATTGAGCATCATGTGTGGCTATTATACAGTGTTGAACATCATGTGTGGCCATTATACGGTATTGAGCATCATGTGTAGCCATTATACAGTATGGAGCATCATGTGTGGCCATTATACCGTATGGAGCATCATGTAAGGCCATTATACAGTACTGAGCATCATGTGTGGCTATTATACAGTATGGAGCACTGTGTGGCCATTATACAGTATTGAGCATCATGTTTGGCCATTATACAGTATGGAGCATCATGTGTGGCCATTATACAGTATGGAGCATCATGTAAGGCCATTATACAGTACTGAGCATCATGTGTGGCCATTAAACTGTATGGAGCACTGTGTGGCCATTATACAGTATTGAGCATCATGTTTGGCCATTATACAGTGTGGAGCACTGTGTGACCATTATACAGTATGGGGCACTGTGCGGCCATTATACAGTATTGAGCATCATGTGTGGCCATTATACAGTATGGAGCACTGTGTGGCCATTATACAATATTGAGCATCATGTTTGGCCATTATACAGTATGGAGCACTGTGTGGCCATTATACAGTATTGAGCATCATGTGTGACCATTATACAGTATGGAGCACTGTGTGGCCATTATACAGTATTGAGCATCATGTGTGGCCATTATACAGTATGGAGCACTGTGTGACCATTATACAGTATTGAGCATCATGTGTGGCCATTATACAGTATGGAGCACTGTGTGACCATTATACAGTATGGAGCACTGTGCGGCCATTATACAGTATTGAGCATCATGTGTGGCTATTATACAGTGTTGAATATCATGTGTGGCCATTATACGGTATTGAGCATCATGTGTAGCCATTATACAGTACTGAGCATCATGTGTGGCTATTATACAGTATGGAGCACTGTGTGGCCATTATACAGTATTGAGCATCATGTTTGGCCATTATACAGTATGGAGCATCATGTGTGGCCATTATACAGTATGGAGCATCATGTAAGGCCATTATACAGTACTGAGCATCATGTGTGGCCATTAAACTGTATGGAGCACTGTGTGGCCATTATACAGTATTGAGCATCATGTTTGGCCATTATACAGTGTGGAGCACTGTGTGACCATTATACAGTATGGGGCACTGTGCGGCCATAATACAGTATTGAGCATCATGTGTGGCCATTATACCGTACTGAGCATCATGTGTGGCCATTATACAGTATGGAGCACTGTGTGGCCATTATACAGTATTGAGCATCATGTTTGGCCATTATACAGTATGGAGCACTGTGTGGCCATTATACAGTATTGAACATCATGTGTGGCCATTATACAGTATGGAGCACTGTGTGGCCATTATACAGTATTAAGCATCATGTTTGGCCATTATACAGTATTGAGCATCATGTGTGGCCATTATACAGTATAGAGCACTGTGTGGCCATTATACAGTATGGAGCATCATGTGTGGCCATTATACGGTATGGAGCACTGTGTGGCCATTATACAGTATAGAGCATCATGTGTGGCCATTATACAGTATGGAGCACTGTGGGGCCATTATACAGTATGGAGCATCATGTGTGGCCATTATACAGTATGGAGCACTGTGTGGCCATTATACAGTATAGAGCACTGTGCGGCCATTATACAGTATGGAGCACAGTGTGGCCATTATACAGCATGGAGCACTGTGTGGCCATATTTTTTTGTTTATAATTATTGTTTATGAAACAGTGTGAACAGCAGTGCTAAATGGGTTTGGTTTCGGTGTGGATATGGGTGTGGCTAGTTGTGAAATGGGTGTGGTCAGAGCAGTGGCCTATAATTTGCCACAAACTTTCTTTCTTTCCCTTCTTCAAAAGTTGGGAGGTATGCCTTACGGACTTAAGATCTACAGGGCACTGGGGAAGGAGACAGTAGGTCGTGGCAGCAAAGTTATTGTAGGCTGTAGGCTTTCCTGAAGAGATGTGTCTTCATGTTGGTTCTGAAGGCTTCAGTCGTGTGTTACAATCGGACATGGTGAGACACTGAATTACAAAGGATAATTGGTGGAGGAGACAAAGAGATCTTGTGAGAATCAGGGATTATATTTGGGGAGGTATTGGGAGATTTGTTCGGAGATGTACGGGCGAACATATTATGAATAGCTTTGTAAACTTTAAACTCGGTTTGTGGCTTTGTGGGTCAATTGGGATCCACTGATGGGATTGGAAGAGGAGTAGCGATAGGATAGTTGGATTTATTGTGCAACAGAGTTAGGGATAGACTAGAGGGGTACAACAGTGTTACTTGGGAGTCCACATACGAGGATATTGCAGTAATTGAGGTACGAGATGATAATATTTTAGCCAATTCCACGTTGAGGAAAGTACGGATTCTGGAAATATTTTTCAATTGGAAAGAGCAGGACGTGGTAAGGGTTTGGATATGTGGCTTAAACGACAAAGCTGGGTCAAAAGTTTGTGATTTGTGATACTGTGAAAGTTGGCATTTATTGTTATAGATAGACCTGGTAGGGAGAAAAAGAGTGAGAAGGAGGAAAGCTGATGAGTTCAGTTTTATCCACATTGAATTTTAGAAAGCACAATGAAAAGAAGGAGGATATAGCTGATAGACAGTCTGGAATTCTGGCAGCAGAGAGGTAACATCTGGGTCAAAGCGATAAATGTGAGTGTCATCGGCATATTGGTGGTAATGTAAGCCATGGGACTTTATGAGTTTTCCCAGACCAAAGGTATAAATGGAGAAGAGCAGACAGAAGACAGAATGGAGAAGAATGGAGAAGACAGAGGCTTGAGGGACACCAAAAAAGAAAGGTCAGGACGACATGTTAGTGTGGTAATGCGAGATGCTAAATGTGTAGTATGAGGATATCTTTGCGGCCAAGGGAAGAGAGTATCTATAGTAGAAGGAAGTGGACTGTGTTAAAAACAGAGGACAAGAGGAGTACAAAGTATATTCTGTTGACCTCACCATTTATTCGGTCATTTGTACCTTCGGTTAGCGCAGATTTAGTTTCAGTGGAGTGGTCGGGAGTCGGGACTAAAGCCAGATTGTAGATTGTCGAAGTGTGTGTTAGATGACAGCTGGGGAGAAATTTCAAATTCGACATGCTGCCCAAGTAGCTTTGAAGCAAAAGGGTGTAGTGGTATAGAGGTTGGGTGAAGAGATGGTTTCTTCAGAATGCTTGCAGTGGTTGCATGTTTAAGGAGGAAGGAAATACACCAGAAGTTAATTATAAGTTAAAAAGATGGGTTAGGGCTGGAATAAGTGTGCTGATCAGTTTGTGGAGGAGCTCGGAAAGATGGGGTCAATTGCACAAGTGGTGAAGTGTGACGCAGAGAAAAAAATTAGCAAGCTTATCTTCAGTCATGGTATGAAAAAAGGTTATTGGGAAAGGGGATTGGTCTATTATGTAGAAGGATTGTGGGGATCTTTCTCTGATGTGGTCAATCTTTTTGAACTGTGAAGCAAAAGTCTTCTGCTGAGATGAGGGATGTGGAAGGGAGCAATGGGGAACAGAGGAGGGAATTAAAACCATTAAATAACTGTTTGGGTTTGTGGGATAAAGAATATATGGGAGCTGTGAAGTAGTCCTTTTTAGCAGAAGCGAGTGCTGACCTGAACTTGAGAGTTGCTTGCTTGAATGTAGTAAAGTCTTCTTGTGAAAGCACATTTTTTTTATTTAATAAAGTTTTAGAAAAGCTTAAGAACATATAGAATAAATCTAATTTCAGGAAAAATACATGTCAGTTTAACAATTTCCTTGCTTGCTTACTTGCTTCAATCATCAGGGTATGTTCGTTATTAGATTCAATCCACTTAAACAAAGCATGAATGGGTGTCATGTCGGACGCTATTCACACTAGGGCGTCCGACAGACAGCGGTAATTCCACATTCGTCCACTATACGCTCAGTGGCACCGGCTAGATTTTATCCAGGTTGTCCGGGGTTAATCTAGCTGGTAATCTGGTTGGAGGCTGGGTCACGCCCGTGGCCTTTAAATAGTCATTCTGGACTTTGGGCGTCGCCGATTATAGCTTGTGTCTTGTGCCTGGTGATCTCGGTCTGGAGTGGTGGTCTAGGAGAAGAAATATCGTATCTGGTGGTGTATTATCCTTTGTCATATTTCTCCTTCCTATATTTGTGTTTGTTTTGCCCTGTGCACATTATAGTGTTTTCCTGTGTGTCTGCGGCGTGGTGCGTTTTTTAGTTTTCCCTGTCTGTGCTTTCTGTGGAGGTTAGTGTGTGGTCTAATCACTGGGTGGCGGGTGGAGGTTTCAGCATAGGGCTGAAACAGGTGTCAGGGTCAGGCCTGGCGGCCCAGACAAGCACACCATCAGTGTAAATTCTGGGAGAGGGACAGACAGGGTTTTCCCTAGTCTGAGGGATATCGCAGGGGCCCGGGTAATCAGCTGTAGTCTACCCAGTACCCCCGTGACATTATAATCGGCCTAAATAAATTTTGGATGCCATGAATCCCATGACTTCCATAACCCGCCAGTTGGAGGCGCTGTCCTTACAGGTCACTGAGTTGAAGGGGGCAGTTCAGCAACAGGGTCTTGTAGTATCTAATGTGCAAGCTGAAACTGCAGGTGGAGTTGCAGAGCCAAAGATCCCTTTACCTAAGAGGTTTGCTTTGGAACGCAGTAAATTTGTTGTTTTCGTGAAGCTTGCAAATTATATTTTGGTATGCGCCCGGTTTCCTCAGGTAATGAGGCTCAGCGTGTGGGCCTGTTATTGTCATTACTGAACGGAGACCCCCAAGCATGGGCATTTTCATTACCATCTGATTCAGCTGCATTTAACTCAGTGGAGTTTTTTTTTCTGCTCTTGGACTCATATATGATGATCCTGACAGATTGGCTCTAGCAGAATCTAAAATACGCGCTCTCTGCCAGGGGGAGCGAATGGCGGAGGATTACTGTTCTGAATTTCGCCGCTGGGCGGTGGACACACAATGGAATGACCCTGCGCTGCGGAGTCAGTTTGC